>NW_008339916.1:1860754-1865932 GCF_000622305.1 Nannospalax galili
AAAACCATGCAGCCTAAAAAGAATTTACACTCTCATTAGATGAAGATTATATGACTGTAGATATAAAAAGTTATTAAATACAGAAAATCCACTAATACAAGTAATTGATCATCTCAAATTTTGAGAACACAAGGGGAACTGTATAAAATGTTTATTTTCATACTTACAATACTCATTTAAAAAACACATATTATATTAGGTGAAACAATTACACACAAATTTAACAATACATATGATTTTTATGTTGAAATATAAACATTGTTTTGTTTTGAAACAGTTTTTAATCCTTGAGTTGATGCTTTTGCAGAGGACCCTGGTTCATTTCCCAGCACCCATATGGCGACTTACAACTGTCTATAACTCCAGTTCCAGGAGACCCGACATCCTCTATGGATATTGTACACATGAGGTGCACTTACATGCATTCAGGCTAAACACTCCTACATGTTAAAATAAATGAATTAATAGTTTAAAAAAATAAAAAGCCAGGACTTATTGTCAATAAATCTTGTATATGTGAAGCTTAAAGGTCAAGGGTAATATGTCCATTCTTCCTAATGTTTTGAGTAAACAGTATAATCTTTCTCAAAGTATTTGTTTTTTAAATTATTGAGCTAATCTTGAGAAAGAGATACACAAAAGTATTATAATGCCAAATATTTTTTTAATTGTAGGACTTAATTTACCAAATTTTAAGACTCACTCTCAGCCGCTGAATGTAGTTGATAATTTTGACTAAGTTGCTAGGGAACTAAAATGGAATAGATGATCTTTTCAGAAAATATTATACTATCAGAAAAAAATTTTCTTTATATTCATATACCATATCTGGCTCTTACTGTCTTCCAGCTCCTGCTTCCACAAAGGTCCCTGACCTTGAGAGGCAGATATTTGACATGTGTGTCCAATTCAGGGATAATCACTTTGCAGCCTCTTATTCTTTGCACTTGGCCAGTTGTAGGTCTATGTTTTAATAACATTTTGCTGCATAAGGAAGCTTCTATGGTGAGATCTCAGAGATGCATTAACCTATGAGTATAACACTAAGTCATTAGGTGTCATTTTAATATTTCTATGTATTTAGCTGAATCCTAGAATTAGATGGTCCCATTATGGCATATTCCCTACCTAACCTAATACTATTATTATACTAAATAAATATGTTAATAATTTGAATCCTGATGACTTACTGTTAAAGCAATAGATTGATGCACTTGTCAACTCTCACCAGATTAACACAGAGACCCGTAATTGGCCAACATGCAGAGAATAAGTGACTTAAGATTGATTACCCCTTAATTGGATACCTATACCTAACTTCTGCTTCCAAGACTTGAGGTCAATTTGGATGTGGTGGCACAAAGACTGTAAGAGCCAGAGGTGGTGGATGTCCACAAGGAAGCAGTGTTTTTCAGACATCTGGGAGACTCATAGCTATGGTGAGAACATATAGAATTGCCAAGTAAGCTCCGGTGAGACAAAATTCCAGCTTATATGTTGGGAAATGTCTAAGAATTACTAGCCCTACATGAAGAACTATGGAACTATTGGAAACTGAAGGCTAATGGGAAAGAAGACACAGTCCCTTTTAAGGGTGTGACTCTTGGTAAGTTACCATCTATGAGCCCACACTGAAGGGCATTTCGAGCACAAGTAACAAATTAAGTATATGATTATATACAAATTAAGTATACAATTATACTTCAGTGACAGATAGCAAGAGGGGTGTGAATAGGGGAGGAGATCTAAATACAGTCAACATATATTGTATGAAATTCTCTAAAATTCAGTGAAAGAAAAACAACAAGAACTGTGTTTACTGAACAAATGGTGCTGTGAAACTGGATAGCTGCATGCAGAAGAATGAATCTTGATGCCTACCTCTCGCCCTGCACAAAACTTAACTCTAAATGGATCAATGAACTGAATATAAGATTTTATACCTTGAGTCTGAAAGAGGAGAATGTAGGGAATAACAACTTACAGGTACAGGAATCAACTTTCTGAACAGGATCCTGATATCTTTAAGATCAGAAATTACCTTTGGAACTCACCAGTCCTCAGTGAACTGCATGCTAGGGACTCTCCAGTTTCCTCCATCCAGTGTGGTTGCCAGCTGTGGCTGCTCTCCTCCAGCTATGGCCACTCCCCTGCTCTCTTAGTTCCTCCAATCAGTCGTCCGGTCTGGACCCCAGGGCTGGTGAGGAGACTGTGTCAGCAAAGCCACATTCAGACACAGGAGACGAGGTTCAGTGACACAAATCTGGTTTATTGCAGGAAGGTACAAGCTTATATAGGGGTAGTGGTCCAATCACAACACAGCAAGTAGGATACCTAATTAGCATAACAGATTTAGCATGCTATCACAGTACAGCAAGTAGGATACCTTGATTCCAAGGGTGGTGATTAGGGAGTGGCGAGCTCTAGGCATCAGTCTCATGATGTGCCAATGAGAGTAAAATGTCATAAGGCATTCCTTGTGGCTCCAGCAGTTGGGCCGGGCCATTGCCTAGGGCCTGCTGTATGGCTGTCAATAAGACTTTCACCCTAGGCTCAAGCCTGTCTCCCACAGTCCAGGAATCCCTGATTGTAACCTGTATCTCTGCTGCTAGCAATGAAAATCTGCATCACCATTGTTAAGCAGTGATCCCCACCTCTTCCTGAAGCACTCCCTCCATTTTGAGATTTGCTTCACCGAAGCTGCCCTCAGCAAAGTCTCTGCAGTTGCCCCACATGGCCAAAAGACCCAGGTAGACTGCTTGCACCCATCTGCCAGCACTGAAAAGCCCAGAGGCCACCTCTGAGCCTTTGCCAGGATCCACTCCCTGTTAACATTATTACTCACAGGCTTCCCCAGAATCCTCCTACTTGCCAGGTAGCGATACCCAGATCCTGTCTCACTCTTTCTAATCACCCCACCCAACACATATCCTGGAGTTTTTATTAGATTTCATGAGATCTTCAACTCAGTGAGAGCCCTGTGATTTGGCCTGAAACCCACCCACCTCCACTAAAGTTCTGAGTCACATTCTCCACTAAAGTTCTGAGTCACATTCTCCCCATGAGTGCTCTTGTTTCTCATTATGACTTCAAACCCTGTCACAAAAAAACACCTATAGAACCCTGCAAACATTCCTTAAACTTCTAAATATCAGCAGTGAGAATCTAGTAACTCCACAGAAGGTTTGGCTCCACAGAAGGTCACATATCCCCAGCTGAGGGGGAAGCATGTCTGACATTCCATCTGCACATCAACACAGAATTATCAAAAGATTCAACACTAAGCATCATTCACCTTTCCACATCATGATGTGCTGAGTTAACTGTAAACAAAAATTCAAACACCTTCTCAGCAGCCATGAGACCAGATATCTGCCTGGTTCCAATTGCAAAAACCATGCACAAGATAAATAATGCAAACCATACATATCCTCCAGAAATCAGTACACTTCAGCAATATTCTGTTAGAAGAGTAACTTACTTGAGGGATAAGACAGTGATTTCAGAATAGTGATTATAAATATGTTCAATGAAGACATGCATAAATGATGAAATGAATATCATGAAATAAAGAAAACAATTCAAGATATGAATATAGAATCTGATAAAGAAAGAGGATCCTTGAATAAGTCGATCAGAATTAAAACAAATAGAAACCAATCAATGAAATAAAAAACTCAGTGAAAAGCCTCATTTATAGAATGAAGCCCACAGACATGATAATATCAAAACTTGAAGGCAAGGGAGAGGAATTGATTAAGGATAAAAAATGTTAAATCTTTAAAAAACAACCCAAGAACAGTATATGCAGGATCTTTGGAATACTATAAAAACAAAAACAAAAACAAAGAACAAAGATCTCTCTCTCTCTCTCTCTCTCTCTCTCGTTCTTGCTCTCTCTGTCTTTCTCTCTCTGTATATGTGTGTATGTGTGTATACAGAAATCAGAGCAACAACCTCGTGTCAGGCTAGCTGAATGAGCTTCCAGCTGTTCTTTGTCTCTGCCTCCTACATCATCATAGAAGCACTGTGGTTGCAGGTGTGCATTACTACACCTGGTATTACATAGACTCTTGGGATTCAAGCTCACTTTACACTGAACTGAGCCATCTCCCCAGCCCCATAAAGGGTTCCTAATAAGCAAGGAAACATGGTCATATTACATGATAATCCAAACATTAAATGTACTAAACCAATAAAAGATATTGAAAGCTACAAGAAAGAATAAATCATACATAAATGCAGGCCTATATGAATAATATTTCATTTCTGAATACAGGTTTTGAAAGTTAGGAGGGCATGGACTCATGTTCTACAAATTCTTGAAGACCACAGATACCAACCAAGGATTTTATTCAGAGCAAACCTTATTTATAGCAGAAGGACAAAGAAAATTTTTCCATGTTAAAAATATTTAAGGATTTCATGTTGTTAAGCCAGCTCAAAAGAGGATACTAGAAAGAAAACTTTCCTCTGAAGAAAAGATTAAACATATGTTTGAGAATACAAAGGATAAATAATTACAGAACAATTAACCAAAAAAGCCCAAAGAAACCACCAGAACATAAGAAATATATTTTTAAAAACTGGGTAGTAACAATTCTCTGTATTAATGGAGATATCAATAAAAAGATATACACTAAATGGCTGGGTTAAAAAAATGATCCATCTTTTTGTTGCCACCCAGAAACACATATCAACGATTGTCAACATTTGAGAGGAAAAATTGTGCTCCAGTGAAATAAAACTAAGACTCAAGCATATATAGCTATTGTATGATCTTATACAATGGATTTCAAATTAAACTAGTCAGAAGAGACAGGGAAGGTGATTTCATAGTTAGTAAAGAAACAATCCACCAAACTCATTACATACTGAATTTGTTTATTTTGCGGTCATTGACAGAAATATTTGTAAGATTTAAAACAGCTATTTTTGGAAAAATTACAATGATTTTTTTCAATTGGCTAAAAGATGTTATAAATGATTTAAATGCTAGGGACGGAGGGAGTGTTATACAAGGAATTTTGGGGATAAAGGGAAAGAAGGCACTCAGGAGAGGTGGGAACCATAGAAGACTGTTATTATCAATGGGAAAATCAGGGGAGGGCATGGAAGAAGGGTTAGATGACCGAGAGAGAGAGAGAGAGAGAGAGAGAGAGAGAGAGAGAGAGAGAG
>NW_008339916.1:1865952-1882416 GCF_000622305.1 Nannospalax galili
ATAAATAATGCCTAGGTAATGTGAAAAATCAGAGGGAATCATATTAGTCCAACAACCTACTGAAAAATTACACATATATTATCTACACAGGAGTCCATGTGTGTAGATAAAGGCTACATAACAAGAAACAGTGCCAGACATGAGAAACATTCCTTTGAGTTGTTGGTGAGGATACTCCAACAGACTCCCCAATTTACACAGGTTATTTCCACAGTGCTTGAGCCTCCCAGAACTTGAAGACCCTATTGCTGATGACATAACACACTTTGGACACAGAATGTGGAGCAGTGTAGCTGGAACTGATCTGGTAGCCACTTTCCCCGGGGGCTAGCTCTCATAGCTTCAGAGAGCACCATGCAAGATGCCAGTGGAAAACAATCAATGGTTCAACACCAACTTCAAGAACAAATAACTATATCAATGTCTGGCACAGCATAGAAAATTTGTGTGGTAGTGACACTTTTATCTTGGGGACAATCAACACTTACCTAACTGAACTAAGCCCACTCAATGGGAGGAAACTCATGTGTGGTACTGTAAACATAGCCAAATACACATGGATGGAGAATTCACAGACTTAGACAAAACTCCAAGACTGTCACATCCCTAGACTAATGTAACTTCTTACTATATGCAAGATATGTATCCTTATATTTACAGACAAATATCCCAGTCACCACTCATCAAAGAAGCTTCTTTGCACCAGATGGAGACTATTATTACAGAGAACCCACATGGCAGCTAACAACTGTCCATAACTCCAGTTCTAGGGGATCCAACAGCCTCTTCTGTCCTCTGCAGGCATTTCACGACACACGTGCAATTACCTACATGCAGGCAATACACTCATACACATAAAATAAAAATAATAAGTAAAATACTTTTAAAAAGAAAGATATTTCTTTACTTCAATGTGAAGATAAAGGTTTTGGTCTGGATGTGTATATATACCCCATAATGTAAAAATGTACATAAATTCTTATTTTAAGAGTTTTCTTGGGAGTTGGGAAGATATTTCAATAGTTATGAGTCCTTCATGTTTTCCAGAGTACTCGGGTGCAGTTCCCACCTTACTTGTGGGGCAGCTCAGATCATTGGTTATTTGTTTGTATTATCAGCCAGCTGTTAGAAAGCATCTACAAATACTGCCTGTTGGTAATAATGTTTTACACTTCTATATCTATGGGTGTACTACTAAATTATAAGCTTTATAATACATGTGCTACATATTTACACCAACAAAAGAAGCTAAGGTAAATGGTTGTTTGTGAAGTCAGCCCCTGATTGAACATGTTGAATGAAAAAAAATGTTTTGTTTTTTTTTTACGAAGGTGTCACATTTTAGTGTTAGGTAGATATATCTGGGGATGGATAAGATGGATATATTTTAGATAATATTACAACAAAAGCATCACTATGTCCAGTCAATATATGATGATAGAAAGGAGAATGAGAGTTGTGCTGCAAAGCAGATTCTTCTTTTCACCTAAATGTAATCTGTCTTTATAGCTATCAACCATTGACTGGCTGTAAGCACATCTCTCCTCTTAACAAAAATAGAGGAAATGTGAAAATGTCTCCCTAATGCAGGATCTCTCTGAGATACAGTGTCATTCTTGAGCCACATGGCACCTAAGAATCTTTGTGCATGCAGCTAGGTGATAACAATACATAAACATCAAAACACTAATATTTAAAAATGCTTGCTAAGTATTCATTACTTTGTTTCAGTCATATTAACTTGCATACATGGCCTTCATAAGAAATTCAAATTATGGTGAGTACTGTGTGTCTCTGAAAACTGAAAGGGAAAAGCATTCGGTCTGCTATTTTTTTCTAGGAAGTTGTGTTCTATAAATAAAAATAAAATTTAGAATATAATTACAAATATAAATATATGGACGAATTTTTGAGGCTGATGTAAAAACACCACATCATTCTTTAATTATATATATATATGAAACGGCTAAACTTTAACAGCTATAAAATTTAGTAGAATTACAATTAAATGCATTATATGATATGATCAATTTTGTAAAATGAGATGTGGAAAATGAATATTCAGAAATAAAGCATTACATTTTTAATGGCCAGTAAAATTGCTGAATTTAAGGGTAATTTAATGCAATCAAAAATATGTTTACCAGTAAATTTGATCACAATCCTTAACTTGTTTGATTGATAGGATTCTATATCATATGATATACTGTGTGAAATATTTTTCTCAACTTATTCAAGCATTTTAATTAATCTTTATTTGGCTCCTGAAAAGGGGCTATTAATTTTTCATCATGTACCTTATTTTAATTATCATAATTTTAACAAACATAATATGCAGTTTTTTAATTGCTTGGATATTTCATGTGCATTGGTTATATCCTTAGATTAGAATAGAATTATCAGGTTTTAAAAATGTGTAAAGAATCAGTTTTGTCTTATTATTCTTTCAAATTATGCTTCTTTACTTATGTAGGCAAACACATAAAAGATTTCATAAATGCAATTTTCCAATGTCTATTTAAAGGAGAGTATGCCACTTTGTGGTTCAGTTCTACAGGTAATTATGTCTAGTGAAGTCAGATATTTTGCAACATACCAGGAAATACCACTTTTCTAAGATGAAGTATAATGCATAAATATTAAAATTATATAGTAAAATAGACACATGGTTCATGTATAATTCTTGTTATTAAATTTGAAACACATAAAACTGTTGTAAATGTCTTTACACTGTTTTTGATTTATGTACTCATTGCAAACTAAATATTAAAAGAGATAATAAATCTCCATTACACCTCCATAAATAAGTATTTGTATTGCATATAGCTTTGTATTTTATGCTTTTCAAAGGGATTTTTGTTAATATTCTTCATTATGTGTCTGTGCAGGTTTGGGTTTATGCATATGATTCTAGTGTACACCGCAGCTAGATGTATCGGAGATGGAGTTACATGCACGGAGCTGTAGGCTGCCCAACAAGGGTACTGTGACCCAAACTCAGGTCTTCTGTTGTCATAATACATAGTCTTGAACACCAAGCCATGGCTCCATACTGTCCCACTTTTTAAATGAACTCAATCACTTAATTTTTATTACAATTTTTTTTGTTTCATGCACGTGTGTGTGTGTGTGTGTCATCATCAGTTAAAATACTGATAGTATTATAGTATACAGCTCAGCAGTAAGCAAGACAACCTGCCTGTGGTGCTTTGATGAGAAATGACCCCATACTCTCAAAGTTTTGAGCAGTTTGTCCCTAGTTGGTGGCACTACTTTGAAAAGTTTAGGAACTGTGGTTTTGCTAGAGGAAACACATCACTGGGGGCAGACTTTAAAATTTCAGAGCCTTGCCCCATTTTCAGCTTCCTCTCTCTGTTTCCTAACCATGCTTGAAGCTGTGAGCTTGCCCTCAAACCATTACTCTCCAGCCATGACAGACTCATATTCCTCTGGAACCATAAACCTAGGTAAACTCTTCCTTCTGTAATTTGTCTTGGACTTGGTGTTTTATCACAGCAATAGAAAAGTAACCTATACACCATCTAAGGCTTAGGGAACATAGCTGAACTGGGCGAGAAAGAATGTAAGAACAGAAAAATACTGAGACTCTCTGCGAAACACTATTATATGAACAAGAAAATACAACAGTAATTATAAACTCACCCAAGCAGTGGTTGTCTGCAATGGGTGTGCACAAAAAGGGACAGGAACAGTCACACATGGATTGTGGAGGGACTCAGGGTGTCTTACTTCTCACAATCGAACTATTTGCTACAGATACATTTTGGAAGACAGTTAGTACCTTCTCTTGTGTATACACCAGAGAGCCCACCAGAAGCCAATGAATAACTACAAATTGATGCTCACATACGTGGCGTGGCCCTATTTATTTTAAAATATTAATCTGGGAAAGAGACTAGTAGGTTGTCAGGGATCGTATGGGGATATGAGAAGGTACTGGCAGAGAATGAAAAGAAATGCATTATAAATATAAAAGAAATTGTCAAGGAACAAGCATATTTCTTAAAATATGTAAAAGAAAATATGAATAAAAAAACGTCAAATATTTTCAAAAGTACCAAATGGAACTATCAGACCTGAAAAATCTGATAATTAAATTAATAGCCACTGTATTCAGGAAGCATAAATGAAAAACTAATGAAAAGAGATGATCAAACTTAAAGATATTGTAAGAAAAACTGTTAAACACGAATCCAAGAGGAAAAACCTGAAAAACTGAAATGCCAAAGAAACTAATTCCTTAAGTGCCTCAAGAAACACAATGAATAAATATAATATTAAGTCCTGGAATAATGAGCAGTGAACTATGTGAACACTAAAGAAGCATAATTTATATATGTATACATGTATATTTTATATATATATATATATGGCTATTTTTTTAATCCTTTTGAAACAGAGTCTCCCTATATGCCCAGCTGGCCTGGAACTCACAGAGATCATCTTCACAGAGATTCTTACTGAAATTTGGCTTGTGGTTTTTCCTGGACTGGTTGGCCAGTGAGTCCCTGAGATACACATTTCTCCCAGTCTGAGGTTACAATTCATGCCACCATACACAGCTATTCCATGGTTGTTGGGGATCCAAACTGAGGTCATCATGTTTGTACTGCAAACACTTCACAGACTGGGCCATTTCCTCAGACCCTTAACTGTTGTTTTAAAAATCATTTCACTTAATCAAATCTTCCTTGTCATCCTGCGGTGTAGATCTTATTTTCTGTACCTTAACCTATGAAATTTTAATTATGCTCGTGGTATATATTGCACCATTTGACAATCTACTTATTGTGACTTCAATGTGTGATTCATGTATGAATTTGTTTTCTATAACAATATTTAAGCAGAATTAGAAAAATAAAGTAGTATTGCATAAGATTTCTATGAAAAAATACAGTTTTGATAAAGGTCAATTTTTTGGTACAATGACATAGATTTTTTCTCTTTTTAACATGAGAAACTCCCATAATAGTAAGAAAAATAAATGATTCAAAATTAGCTAGATTCTTTCCCTCTCTTCCATTTCTACAAAAAATACAACCTCCTATAAGAAGGATCAGTTGTACATTCTTAAAGGCAGAAGATGAAACAGTAAATAAAAAAGCTTCACATATCCTGGAGTTCATGTTTTCTGTTAACTTTTTGTATCTATTGTCAGAAAAATCCAATTATAGTTATGTTTGGAAACAAATGTAGATATTATTTTCCATAGCTTCAACATTCTCAAATATGTTATATTATTTCTTTTAATTAATCATGAATAGGCATTCATTTTCTAATTCTTAAAAGATGAAAACAATAACCTGTGAGGAAATTCATTTAAGGAAATTGAAAAACCACATCTAACAGGTGTACCACCTTATGAAAGGAAAAAGTTAGTCCTGCTCTACTGTAGAGAGATGAACATTACTGGGGAGACTCTTCTGTCATTTGATCAAAATGCATGTAAGGCAACACACTTTAAAATTTTATAATGGTGTGTATTACATTTTGACATTATAAAAGGTAAATATGAAGAAAATGACATCCTGGTTTTTTAAAATATGAAAAGAATTTTAAATTCATTCCTTAGTGGACTACGCAGCTTTAATAGCAGATAATAATAATAGTTTTAAATGCCAGTTAAGAAAATACAAATTTACTTCCCAGTATAAGAAATCAAAAACTGAACTGATTATTCATCATAATTTTCCATAGGAACTCATGAGAAAAAATTGATAAAATGAAAATAAGACCAATTATCTAAATCCTTCCATTTTTTCCCATGCAATTCGCTCACCATTTGCTGAAGAATCATCATTTCAGAACTAAATTGCTTCGATAAATCTCCTGTATTTCTGCTTCCTTTCCAAATTTACCAACATTATTTTCAAATATAGAACCAAAATGTATTTCTTTTACTTATTTATTCATTTTAAAAATATTTATTGAGCTTTTGTACATTTCATACAACAGTTCTTAATCAAATTTAGACCCTTCCCCAATCCATGCCTCCCATCCCTCCCAGACCTCATGTGTTCTGCCATACATATTGGTTCCTAGCCAGTCAAGCATTTGTACCCAGATACCCTTCAGTGAAAATTCATCCACTGGAGTCTAGCCACTCTATCCAGAGATCATAAGTAAGTTATACTCTCCCTCACCCAATAGTAAACAGTTTCCAATAGTTCTCAATCTAGGGCAGGCCTGCCACCCATTTTTCTTGCTCAACTCTGGGCCCTAGTCTGATTGAACCCATGGGTATAGAGAAAACTAATGTATCCCTCAACTCTCACCAGTTAAGCTTCCTTATACAGCACAGTGTGTTGCATACAGGGGGCCACAACTGGCCCAGTTTTAAAGAATAACAGACAACAGAGTGTGTATCCCTGAATAGAACCCATATATTAAACCTCACCCATCCACAGCTAAGGAACCATCTTAGAAAAGGGGGCAGAAAGATTATAAGAACCAGGGCTGTTCATGAACACAGGGAAGCTGAGGTTTTCAGACCACTGGAAGCTTACACATGTGAAACTGTGGTAAAATAGATTTCTTAATCTATAGATCTCAAAATGGCTTTCTCTCTTCTGCTGAAAACTTTCAGTGTTTACTTGTTTCATTTAAAAACAAAGTAAAATGTCCCAAAGAACAAAAGCACCACAACATGATCATTGTAACATTTCACCTTGCTGAATTGACTGATTAATAAATAAATTAATTTTTGGTCTGTTTTAAGACAGGTTTTCCTGTAGCCCCAGATAGCCTAGAAATCACTATGTAGACCAGGCTGGTCTTGATCTCACACAAATTCACATGCCTCTGCCTCCAAAGTACTGGGATTAAAGATGTGTGCCACCATGCCCAGATTATTTAATTTATTAATTATATCATGATACTTTGACTATATTAATATCCTTTTCAGTATATGTATATAATATGTAATGTATGTTCTCTTCTGACCTCCATGGGCAATGCACAGCATGGTACACTTACATGGAGGCAATTCTTTCAAACACACAAAATAAAAAATAAAATATTTTTAAAAACTCAGTGCCAAGAATGGTTACCCACTGTAGAGATGTTGGCCAGCGAGGCTCCATAAATCCTCAGTTATTGCCAGTTATTGGCATTGCACTTGGTTATCCTCCAAAACTTGTGAGTAAGACCTTATTACTGAATATCCAGTTGAGTAATAGAGCATGGAGAATTTAAGTTTCTACTGACCTGAGAGTTTTATCCGTACCAGTCAGTTTTCATGGTGCTGGGATGCTCTCTACATACTACCGGAGTACAAAAGTCATCATTAGTCCTACTTGAGCTGTGAACCCTCTGAGTTTCCATAATGACCAACCTGGCAAGAGATGCTCAAGTATGCATTAGTGGCACAAATCCTGTGGGAGTAAGTTACTACTTTCTGATTGGATTTAAGGCCCACTTCACAAAATAGAGCCCCAATTATCAAGGCCAAGAAGCTGTGGCTAGATAGTTCACATGCCCTAAGGCAGAACCTCATGGTATTATTCAGATAAATTGCCATACTATTAAATCAACCTCTAATGTATTATCATTATATAGAATATAAAAGCAAAATAGATGTCATCGTGATAAGTGAAATATGTCAGACTCAGAAAAATACCATTACATGCACACAGAGGCACACACACACACACACACACACACACACACACGAGGGTTTTGGGACATTTATGGTACTATATCAGTTAAAATTTAAGTATTAAATTGAGAGGTTAAGAAGGGAACAAGAGAGGCTAATATAATGGAGCAAATATAAAAATAAATACATGAAGATGTACAAGTGTGAAGATACCAAAATACCCATCATATTGTATTCAAATACAATAG
This sequence comes from Nannospalax galili, assembly GCF_000622305.1. Taxonomy (NCBI): domain Eukaryota; kingdom Metazoa; phylum Chordata; class Mammalia; order Rodentia; family Spalacidae; genus Nannospalax; species Nannospalax galili. The sequence continues at coordinate 1,873,819 of NW_008339916.1, forward strand.
ATAGAAAATTGGTAGATAGATGCATAAGTAGAAAGAGGCATGCTGTCAGTGCACAAAGGTACCAAATAGACCTTTCTCAAAGGAAGATATACAAATCCCCAATAGAAAAACAAAATAATGCTTACCATCACTAAGCATTGGAGAATTGAAAATTCTAGGTATAATAATTTATCACATCACCACAGTACCAGTGGGTGTTATCAGAAAGACTAAAATTAAAATTCTGATGACAACTTGGAAAAGGGCACACTTTCACATTGTGCATAAAAGATATATTCATTATGGAATATTTTGGGGGTTCTTCAAATTTTCAAAACAAATTAACATAATAATCCAGCCATGATACTCCTGGATATGTATCCAAAGAGATCAAAGGAGCATTTAACATAGGATGTTGTGTTACATTTTCATTCATTGTGCAAATTTTTTATTATGTGGTAGTGTTGGATTTATAGATTTTCATTGGCTTACTTGAGTCCAGTTCAAATGATATTAAATATGTCAGACCTGAAATCACTTAAGAACTATTTATTCAAACACTGAAACATATGAAGCAATTAGTCAATTTCTTTTCTTCACATGAACTTCTCCCAGCTATCCCAGGTCTTCTCAATTAAAATGGCCTTGTGAATCTCTAAGATGGCATCAAAGCTGTTTTTCTCCTCACCTATATTGAGCTAATATGTTCTGAATTACCTACTATTTGTTTTCTCTTAATCTATTGTTTGAAATTGTGGAGCCCATTTGTGTTTGTTAACATTTTTAATAGCCCCCAATATTCCTGGCCCCTTTTTCTATTTATTCACATTGCCCCAGTTATTAAATCAAGTACTAAAGGGATTTGTTGGTGCACTTAATAGTGAAAATGAGCTAATGTTAAAATATATTTTCCGGATCAGTCAGACCAAATCACAGGAGCCCTTTAAAGTCATGGTTTTCTCCAGCTTGTCATAAAGGAGAAGGTGAGAGATATGAAGCATAGCAATGATCAGTTATTATTAGTTTGAAGGTGCAGGAGATTGTATGCTAAGTGATAAGGGAAGCTTCGAAGCTAGGGCTAGAAGTGGCAAATAGGAAACATACATCTATGGGATTTTCATTTTGCCAATAACCTGTGTGAACTTCAAAGTACATTATATTTTAGAGATGTCACATAAAAGACCAATTTTTCTGGAAACTTTTATTTTGGCCTCCTGATACCCTAATAAGACATACTAACTGACAAAGCTCACCTCAGCTTGGACTACTGAAATATCTGAGATTATATATAGATGAGATTTTAAACTGCTAAGTTTGTTCTATTATGAAACATTATGGCATCTTTCATCAAGTTCCTGAGGAATTGTATAAATTATGGATACCTAAATCTAAATTTGATCTCATATTTTATATGTTTGCTCTTAGTTTTCAAGATATCAATATTTTAATATCAGGGTATATTTAATAGTCATACTTTAAATATATTTCTCAGGTAGAGAATGGAGATTATGCATTTAAAATATTATTTGAAAAAAATTCCTTTGACAGTTTCATACATTTCCATAAAAATTTCAGTCATTTTAACCCCATTTCCCTTTTCCATCTCCACTCTCTCTGAAAAATCTCTAGTAGTTACATGAACTTCAGAAAATTAAACAATACACTGATGAATAATAAAATAGTGAAAGAAGAAATTAAAACATTCCTGGAATTTATTGAAAATGAGAACACAACAGAGCATAAACTCGGACACACTAAAAGCAGTCATAAGAGGGAAATGTATAGGTCTAAGCACCTCCACTAAAAATCAGAAAGAGCATAAATAAATGACTTAATGACCAAATCAAGCAAAAAACTTAAATCCAATAGATTAGAAGAAATAAAAATTTCATAGGAAAAATGAGATAGAAACAAAAAAAAAACAATACAAAGAATAAATGACTCTAACACCTGGTTCTTTGAAAAGATAAAAAAGATCAATAGACAGCTGGGGCTACAGAGAGACCCTGTCACAAAAAAGACCAAAAAAGCAAACCTAAATCAACAAAATGAGAGCTGAACAGGCAAACATTACAGTAAACATAAACATAATCTAGACCTTTGTAAGGGAACACTTCAAAAACCTATATTCCATCAAATTAAAAAAATATTTCAAAATAGATGAATTTCAAGATTCATCAGAAAGAACAAAGTTAAATTCAGATGAGATCAACAACAACAACAAAAGAAGCACATTTAGAATAAAAGAAAATACAACATTGTTCTAGAGATGTGGCAGAAATAGGTTTTTCTCTAGAATCAATGAACTTTCCAGCCATGTTATTTGGCTGTGTTTACAGTACCACACACGAGTTATCTCTCACCAAGTGGGTTTCGATTACAATTAGACAGCTGCTGATTGCCTTTAAGATAAAAGTGCCACTACTGCAATAATAACGATTATTTTCCGGGCCAGTCAAGAACACATCAGAATTGTTGTGGCATCCAAATGAAGGGATATATATCTTGTAACATATGGTCAATTAAATCTTTTTTTTGAAAAAGGACAATAAACAGCTATTATTTTTCCATGTACAATATCATATTATCTGGAAATAGGAAATTGTACCTATCATTTTCCAATTAGCATCCATTTGCTTTCATTCTCTAGAATTTTTGTGTATCAGTATCAAGCAGTCAGAGACAGAGATCATGGAAACACTTCCATACACAATAACCTCAAAACACGTCCATGAGAAGCCTAGCCAAAGTTGTGAAAGATCTCTACAATGAAAACTTTAAAACTTTGAGGACAGAGATTAGACTTCCCATGCTCGCCAAATGTTAAATTAATATTGGGAAGATGACCCTCAAACCAAAAGAAAATTACAAATATAATGAAATCCCAATCAAAAGTCCCATTTGTTCTTCAGAGAAATACAAAAAAAGTATGTCCTAAAATCCATATGCAAGCACAAAAATTCCTGATAGCCAAATCAATCCTGATAAAACAGCATTGGATGGGTCACCATATGAGATTTCAAAGTGTATTTCAGTGATATAGTAATAAAAATAACATGGTATGGAGCAAAACAGACATGAAAATCAATGGAATAAAACAACAGACCCAAACATGAGTGCATGCAATTACAGCCACTTGAATATTTGACAATGAATTCAAAAATACACAGTATAGGAAAGACAGCATCTTCCACAGCTGGCACTGGGAAAACTGGATGTTCAAGTGCAGAAAAATAACTTACACCCATTTCTATCAACCTTCACAAAAATCAACCTCACATGGATCAAGGACTTCAATGTGAAACAGGGATATTAAAAGTGTTGGAAGAAAACAGGCAGTACCCTACAAGATGAATGCACAAGTAAGACTCTGTAAGTCAGACTTCATATGCTCAGAAATTAAGGCCAACAATTGACAAGTGGGACTGCATTAAACTTAAAAGCATGTGTACAGGAAAGGAAGTAGTTAAGTGAAGAGGAAGCCTACAGAGTGGGTGTGAATATTTCCTAGCTATCCATGTGATAAAATATACAAAGAATTTTTAAAAAATAACCAAGAAAACAAATGACCCAGTTCAAAAATGAACTAAAGATCTGAACAAATGACCGAATTTGAAAATAGACTAAAGACCTGTATACAAGTTCTCAAAAGAAGAAATATAAATAGGTAAGAAATTCCTTTAAAGGTGTTTGGTATCATTAGCAATTAGGGAAATGCAAATTAAAAGTGCTTTAGTATTTCATCTTATGTCTAAATGGCTAAGATCTGGAAATCAACTGGTGACAAATGCTGATAAGAACGTGACCAAAGGGGAATGCTCATTCACTGCTGGCACGATTGCAAATGGGTGTAGTCACTGTGGAAATCTGTTTGGAGAATTCTGAAAAATCAAAAAATATGTTTATCATAGGACCCAGCTGTGTCACTCCCTAGGATATTCCCAAAGGACTTAATATCCTACTACAGAGACTGTTGCTCAGCTATGTTTATTGATTCTCTTTTCAGAATACTTAAGAAATGGAAGCAATCTAAAAAGTTCCTCATCTGATGAATGAATAACTAAAATGTGGTACATTCAAAAAACAGAGTTCTATATTTAGTTATAAATAAAATTAGAATCATGAAATTTGTAGAAAAATTCATGGAACTAGCAACTGTTATACTAAGAGAGGTAATCCAGACTCAGAAAAACAAGTGTTGCATGTTCTGTCTCATTTGTGGATCCTAGCTCCAAATCTTAGCTGTGACTATATATTCTGAAGTAAGCACAGGAGCCAGGCGCGGGGGGATGGGGGGCAGACAATGATACAGGCATTGTCAAGGGAAAAATGGAAACTGGGGAGGGAGCAGGAAGGGAAATATAGGAAGAAAAATATGAAGAAAGATAAACATTACTTAGTTGTGAAAAACGATAGGAAAATGTTTAACTTCGTAAGCTTACTTGAATATATACATAACGTATTTAAGTGAATGTGTGTGTATAACTAAAGGCTATGTAACAAAAATCCAAGTGCTAGGCAAAGCAAACTACCCTTAGAGTTGTTGGTCTGAGTAGCTACACAAAACTTCCAAAATAATATAGGCTATTGCCATAGCCCGTGGTTGCCTCCCAGAACTTGAAGATAAGTTCATATTGCTGAAGATACCACATGCTTTGGACACAGAACTTGGAGAAACTGACCTGGAATCCCGTTCCCCAACGATCATTTCTCATATCATCAGAAGGTACTGTCCAAGCTGACAAGGGTAAAAAGCCATCAGTGCTGCTATTCAGCTGTAAAGTCTAAAAGTCAAAACAGTGACCAGCCCAGCAGCATATCTATATTGGTGCAATAGTGGCACTTTAATCATGAAGAAAATCAACAGCTGTCTAACTGGACTTAAGGTCCAGTCTATAGAAGGGAATCCATTCATGGGTACTGTAAACATAATCATGTACACAGGGCTGGAGGGGTTATGGACTGCAGAGAAAAACCTACTATTGCCACTTTCCTAGAAAAATATAATATTTTACTCTATCCAAAATAAGTATCCTTTCTGTTCACAGAGTAGTTGGGCTTTCAGCATTCATCAAAGAAACCTTTTCTTGCAAGAGAGAGTGAACATCATGGAAGAGGCAATGGAAAGATAATAAGAGCCAGAGGAACAGGAAACCTGCTGCTAGATACAGCATTCTAGTCATGGTATGGAAGCTGCACCAATTAAATCTCCACATAATGGTAGTCTAAGTAGATGCACAGAATGACAAAACCTGTGGACATACCACTGTGGATGGGAAAAATTTCATGGAGTCCACTGATAAATGAAGAGCTACAGGCATTCAGTGGGTGCAGAAGGACAATGAGCTTTCACCAGAGACTGTCTCCCTGATAGGTTATCTAACCCCAAGTGGTCAGCACTAAATAAATGTACATACTAGAAAGACTGAATAGACTTACTGCACTATAAAGATACATATTTATAAATGTATGTATGTAGGTCACAATAATAATCAAGGAATAGGACAAGAAATTGAGGATGGCAATGGGAGGAATTGGAAGGACTGAGAGTGGGAAAATAATACAAATATTATACACATGCATGCAATTCTCAAAAATTTTCAATTAGTCTAAAAAAGAAATGAATGAGAAATATCCTAGTACATTAAATATGTCATCTTGCATAACTTTAACAAATTTATTCTAAATAAATTGGCTCAGAGAGTATTGCAGAAGAGGGGACATAAAACTGTAAGAACTGGAAGACTAAAGAGGCCTACTACTGTGTAGTGTTTCCTAGACATGACACAGAAGCTACATACATGGCATCTCAGCAACACTGTTGCCCAAACAACTAGACCTGCATAATGACAACACCAGAAAACATGCCAACATGGATGGAGGAAATTACGAAAGGTCTCACTCTAGATGAGGATCATTGACGACTGAGAGAGGAAGAATGAATCTTCTCCTGGGACAAGCTTCCTGATAGGTTAACCAATCCCAGTTGTTCAGCATTAAACATATGAATATACTAGCACCACTAAATGGAATTTAATAAACACGATAGGTTTATTGAGTTTATATAATAAACACACATATATATGTATATGTGTGTTATAGGTTATACATATGTCTGTGTGTACATATATATGTAACAATAATAATTAGAGGTCAGGAAATTGAGAGAGAATGGGGCAGAATGTGGGAGGAAGGGAAAGGAAGGGGGAGACGTTGTGATAAAAATTATGCAAATATAGTACTCATGAATTCTCTAATTTTAAATTATTCAAAAATGAAAAAATATATTTGTGTAATGACTGACATGGCATCTCATAAAGAAATGTAAAATTCCTCAGTCTTCCAATACTTTAAAGGCAAAAGTTATGAACACATTGCTTTATCAACTCCAAACTTCAATAGTTCTGTTTCATAGAGGGTAACTCATGTTTCAAAGCATAAACTGACTCAATTACATATCCTTGTGCTCGTGGTACCTCATAGAAATACTGACTCAGAGTTGTCTAAACCAAAAGTGAGTCCAATCTGTTCTGAGGTATTTTTCTGATTTCCTTCAGAACTGTTTTGTCCAAATTGTGTTTGCATCCATTTACATTTATATAACAGTATATGAAGCATGGTATGAGAAAAGCGTGGGGAAAGTTTGATCACAGGATTTACAATGGAAGCTGTTCTCATCCTAGTGACTGAGACTATCATAAAAACACTACAAAGCGATGTCATGAACCTATGTTCACATGTTGCTTTTAACATTTTTGGAGAACAGTTTATTGTCAATGTCATCACTGATTTTAGCAGGTGGTCTTAGTGCTAATTACCACATCTCATGCACATATATACTGTTCTGAGTCAGAGGTGTAACTGAATCACAAGGTTGAAATAGGGAACTGAATATAAGATTAAAGCTATGCATTCACTCTAGCTTGTAAGACTTGATTGCTTTGAGATTCCAAATCACACTTTGTTTGTCTTAAAGATTAGTAAGTTTTGAGCAAGGTGAATATACAGTATGTAAGCAAGATGAGTACATAGTTCTGACTGTTCTCAAAACATACTATGAACTTTGTTTATAAGTTTATGCAAAACTTCCATTCATAAAGGCCTGTTAAAAGAATCATTTCCAGAAAAGCCATTCCAAATATCATTAATTACACTGGCACAGGAGACAAATGTTTATGCTGATTCTGTTCGAGGTAAAATCCATACATTCAACTACTGAGGCAGCTTGAAAGTCAGCTTTATTTTAATGAAATTAAATTTATATTTAAGACAATTTTACAACCACTAATAGAAATCTACAACTGAAAGTCACAGTAACAAATTTACATTTTGGAAAGTCAGGGTTCCAAACAAATTCCCAATATGTACTATCATGTTTCATCACCTAGGAACTATCTCATAATGGGTTCTTGCAGACTTTTCTGTGTAACAGTATTCAATCATGTATATTCAACTTCTACTGGTACCTAGAAAAAGTAGCTTGTTTTTTTCCTGTAAGTGGAACTCAAATCAACATTTAAAGAGAAACAGTGATAGATTATTCCTTTAAATTCTGAAAGTGTTGTTTTTGCACCATTATAAAAGGATCAAGAATGATAACTTTGAACTTTTCATTTTTAAATGTGAATCTGGCACAGACACTTATTTGAGAAGGGATCATTGCCTTCATACTATATTAGGTACTTTTGAAGTCGTATTTTGATTCCCTTTGATCAACTCCAAGGCTTCCCAAACATACTTCAGTAAAAATTATTTTTTGTTCAAACATATTCAGCTCAAGGAGAAATAGTAGACAGTTTTAAATTTTATATAAAGTACATTTTACATTGATTACAAACACAACTTTGCTTAAACTAATAAAACAATTGTTTCCCTCATTTTTGTTTTATTTTTTGAATGTTATCCTTTTCTCTCATATCCACCAAATGTTAAGTTTTGTGGAAACAGAGGTATGTATTAGCCCTATCCAATGTTTTCACAAACACTCACATGATGGAGACTTCCTATGTGTCCCACGGAACCACATCTTTAAAAATAATCCATTTCATCAATAAGATATTATCAATTAGTACATCTTAATTGAAGACTATTTACTCATTTAAAGTGATCTGGAATAGAATCATGGAGGTAACCAATAGAGTTCTTATACTATGTTTTACGTAGCCACTGGGGGTGGAGTGGGTGCAGTCCACTGCAGGAAGTGAGATCTGTGGCACAGTCTAGCAGTCACATGCAAAGCTCAGAGTAAGCTCAGGGTGCAATCATATAAAAACAAAACATAAAACCAGAAACCAAAACAAAACAAGAAAAACAGGATGTTTTTGCTTTATTAGCCTAGGCTACGTTCCTTAACAAGAACAAAGGGCCTTATGTGGGCTGTGGGCTGTTTGTCAAGGTGTTTTCTCTCTAAACAAGGAGCACAGTAAACTTTTAACCCCTCTGACAACTTCATTCTGCTAGTCACTTGGTGTTCCACCGGACAGGGTTATGAAACACGTGTTCAGAGTCTCCCCTAGAAGCAGAGCCTGTGGCCTGATCTTTAAGGCTCAAGTTCTCTTTGTTCAAAGGTAAACCATGTTGATCTCTAACAAGCCAAAATCAGAGGAATGAATAATAATA
>NW_008339916.1:1882437-1882673 GCF_000622305.1 Nannospalax galili
AATAAAGCTTTAGTTTGACTTAATGTATAATGAATCACTCAGGAAACCAGGTGTAAGGAAGAAAATAAAAATAAACCATTATAGTAGAGTTTAAGTGTATCCCTCAATATACATGTTGTGAATCTTCATTTCTCAATGTGGTAGTGATATACACTGTTACATAATAGAAGTTGGTTCGTCTAAGCTTCTGGTTCTCTCTTTTGATTTTATATTGTCGAGGCCGGATTAGATCGGAA
>NW_008339916.1:1882839-1907041 GCF_000622305.1 Nannospalax galili
TGTTACATAATAGAAGTTGTTTGAGTAATATCAGGAGAATCCTCATAAATATATTAACTCTTCTCTTACTACTGCGTTAGAGAGGATTTTTGTTTCCATAGTACCAAGTTATTTTTACCTTGTTTGAAAGCACCCATTTCCTTTCTACTTTGGACCATGACTTAAAGTAGATTGAGCTTGTCACTAGATATATGGAACTTGGACTTAACTATGAAAAATGAATTACTTACATTCCAAATGTGAACAGCAATAAAGCTATTTATTCATTTTCCAGACTCATTTACTGTGGTATACTAAGATAAAATAAACTAATACAAAAACATAAAGGAGATAGGAAAGCTTAAAACACCAAACATTATGTCATTGAAGCATTAACTTAAATTGATGTCATATTATGTTTTACATATCAGAGTGCTGATCATTTCATATTAATATAATTTATAACAATATTTATAAAATGCTGCAACTCCAAATAAGTTGAATCTATCATTGTATTGCCTAACCAACTGACTTAATAAAATTCTCTCTTTGATACTATGAAAATTAATCCCAGGGGGTATGTGGCTTTCTTTACAGTATTCTGTTCCTTCAAAACATCAAAGAGTAAATTAAGCTGATTAATTGACATAGGGTTCCAAAGATATAATTAAAATTCCCTTGCTGAGAAAAGTGCTACAAGAAAACCCCTTTGAATGAATGGCAAAACTTACAATTGGCCTGGCAATTTAGATTTGATGTGAAAAAGCATTAAAGTACACATTATCATGTCTAAATACTTCACGAGGTACACCTCCTTTATTTCATTGAATTTCTGTGATTTTGATACAATTTAGTTTGTTAATATTTAGATCCCTCCTTATCCTCACCTCTCCCCTCTGCCCCCTGTCCAATTTAACATGTCATGATTTATGATTTATGTCCCCAAATATCCATCAGTGTGGGTTCATCCACTGGGCCCACCAAGAGTTCTATCCCTATAAGACATTATCTGTCCCTTCCCAGCAGTCATCAGTTGCCAAAATTTCCTTAGATTAAGTTGAGATTTCTTACCCTCATTCCCATGCTTATTCTGGGATTTCACCTGGTTTGAGCTTGAATAGAACTTTTAAATGCTCTCATGGTTGCTGAGTTCAAATGCATAAGTGACCAGGTTACTGGAAGACTGTTTCTTTGTGCTCATCCACCCCCTCTGGCTCTTACAATCTTTCTCCTCCTCAGAAATGATCCCTGAGCCTTGGGAAGTAGAGGTTTGAAATAGGTGCCATATTCAGGGATAAACACACTGTGGCCCCTTGTTCTCTTCACATTGGCCAATTCTGTGTTTCTGTGTTAATCAACATTTGCCACATAAGGAAATATCCTGGTGAGAGTTGAGAGATGAATTCACGCTATGTATAGAGGTTGCATTGAAGATGTGTCACTTAGGTCTAAGCATTTCAGCACACACTTATGCTCTATGCTTGACCAGATCTGTAACTTTGTGCTAGTTTCCATCTGTTGCAAAAAGAAGCATCTTTGATGAAGGGTGAAAGGTACACTTGTCTGTAAATATGAGGGTACGTATTTAGAATAAAGTAAGCTATTACATTGGTCTAAGGATGAGGCAGAAGTAGGTTCCTCTCTAGAATCTATAAGCCCTCCAACCATGTGTATTTGGCTGTGTATACGGTACCACGTGCGAGTTCTTTCCCATTGGGTTGGCCTTAATTCCAATGAGAGAGCTGTTCATTACTCCCAAAATAAAAGAACTGCATTAATAACAATCATTTGCTGGGCCAGTCAAGAACTCATAACATTGCTATGATATCTAAATGAACTGATATATCTTGCAATATAAAGTAAAATAAATCTTTTTTTGGAAAAAGACAATATGTAGTTATTATTTTTTCCATTTTTGTTAAAATATGAAGTGCATGGCACTTAAGAAATTGCAAGGGTTATATTTGTAAAAACATCATACTGTTGCCTTTACATATTTACAACACACAAAATACCATTTTTAAGATAGATTATTGTTAGGAATCTATTAAAAAGTTATCTGAATTCCTAATAACAGAAAATCTCTCGATGTTTGGTAAATAAAAATACATACAAATTTCTTTGTGGTAGAGAGGAGAATTGTTCACATCAAAAGCAAACTTAAGTGAATCTGGCATTTAGAGAAGTGTTGAGACTTGTTCTTGAGTCTGTGATCTAGTCTCTAAAAGCTGCTTCATTTTGAAATGAGATAATGATGAAATGTATGCACAAAAGATAAAAATAAAATTGGAAATGCTGGTTTTCATAGAATAAATCAATCATGCCACCAGTCAGTTATATCATATACTCTAAAAACATATCAGATTCTATAAACAATGTAAATTCTTTCTTTAATCTAACAGAACTAAGTTCATCTTTAAGTAAAATATGAAGTCAGGTATAGCAGCATTTCTTGAGACCAGCTTGTGATACACTAGACCGTGTATGACATATAAATAAATAAATGAACCCTTGTAAGAGAAGCTTTTCCTGAGAAGATGGGACAAGAACATTTCTACACACCCCAGAAAATAACTCCATGTCTAAAAACATAAGAATTATTCAAATTTAACAAAATCCACAAAGCCTCTTGAGAATTGGTCTTAGAAATGTAATGTCACTTATACTACTTCTTTTAGGCCAAAGAAATTCACAGTCAATTCCAGCTCCAGGAGTGAGGATATTTCACACTCTTATTTCAAAGAATTTGTTGTCACATGAAATCTGTCAGAGTCTTCTCTGGCTACAAATAATTTATAATTTTCTCCCATACAAAATGTGCCTATTCAGTTCAAGTAATCATAATTTCCTATCTAATTACAGCACCCACTCAAAAATTTATGATCTAATGCGTTAGGTACTTTTCTTTCCTAAACTTTTAACTTTTATTTAAATTAACATTTCTTCTCACATAAAGTTTCCAAGAAATCTGTGAAGGGAATCACTGTAGAAACATAAATCAAAACCACAATGTGATAGTATTTCAACCCTATGAGAATGGCTAACGTGTAGAAAAGAAAAAAGTAAATGCTGGCAGTGCAGTTGACAAAGGATAACTCACATAGTATCAATGAGAATGCAGATTTATATGGTCTTTGTAGGAAAAACAAATGAAATTTTGCCAAAGAACCTAAAAGTGATATCTCATGTATAGAAATTAAATGAAATATTTATATAAAAGACATCTTTATAATCAACATTTCTTGTAGCACAATTCTCCGTAGCCATGGTATATATGCAACCAATACACCAAAGTAGTAGTATATGAATACATAACACAATGCTATTCAGCTGTCAATAAAAGAAATTCTATCATTTGTGAAGCATCGATGAAATGAGAATATCATGTTAAATGAACTAAGTCAAATAAATGCAAATGGTAAATGTTCTGACTCATTTATTGAAGCTTAAATGTTGATTATGCAGAGTACAATAATGGTCCTTGGATATTAGGAATGGTAGAACAAGAAGTGGATAAAGAAAGGATTACCAACGTTTATCAAAATACAGTGAAATGGAGAAAAGTGCTATCTGTATTTTTTATCAATTATACATTCTAGAATATGTAGAATGGAATTTAATCTGGTCATTGTAGTTTTGGCCTGTAATCCAAGCCACATAGGGAATTGAGGCAGAGGGACCATAATTTCAAAGCCAACCTGTAATATTCCTAAGACTTTGTCTCAAAACAAAAAGTTTTAAAAAAGGTTTAGGAAAATAGCTCAGTAGAGGAGCTCATGTCTGAGGGCCCTCATTACAACATATAAGACTGAAATTTTACAAAGAAAAGACAGAGGGAAGGGAGGGAGGGAGGGAGGGAGGGAGGGAGGAAGGAAGGAAGGAAGGAAGGAAGGAAGGAAAGAAGGAAGGAAAGATACAGTAGTTGAGATGAAAATGGTACTTCCCCTGATGCTGTCATTATACAATATATAGTGCAAATACATGTCAATTAAAACTGAAAAGTAAAGCCAGGTGTGGTGGCCCAAACCTTTAATCCCAGCACTTGGGATGCAAAGGCAGTTGGATCTCTGTGAGTTTGAAGCCAGCTGGGTCTACATAGTGAGTTCCAGGCCATCTGGGGCTACAGGGAAACCCTGTCTTAAAAGACACTTATATTCCAGTAGCTTAGGAGAGTCTCATACTTAGAATTCATAGCATTATCAGATGATGTATTCATCATTATCAGATCATGTATGTGCCCAACATATATGGTTGGTAAAACTTCATGATTTTCTTTTTTTCTTTCAACCATTAAAATGCAGAATGCTAAATCCAGAGTCTTTCTATTGTATGAAATCATTTCATATGACTCTCTCACTCTCTCTCTCTCTCTATATATATATATAGAGAGAGAGAGAGAGAGAGAGAGACAGAGAGAGAGACCATTGCCTTAATCTGCTCTAAATTTAGTTTTGTTCAATGTATTTGAATTATTTGTATCTGAAAGTCAATACTCATTTTAAAGTGTCATAGGAATCGCAGTAGATGAATAATTTCCAAAAAACTTTGGAAATTTGTGTGAATGTTTTTGTTTCTGCATTATCCTCATTAATGGGGACTATATGTTTTAAAAGAACTCATGTTTTATCACTAAATTTTCATTCTCAAAATTGTTTTCTTAGACATCAGTTCTTAATTCTTGCAGGACAGTGAAAAATGGAAAGCCCATAATTTCACTATGGCATTGTTCTACTTGATTCATCGCAATCAAGGATGTATTTTTGTTATATTCATAGACTAACACAACTCTCAGTTCTCAGTAGAGAAGATTATACAGCAAATGCTGATTAAGATGGGGAACCACAACTAGTCAACATGCAAATGATAAGAGGTTGCAGATTGATTATCCATTAATAGGACACCTATTTCAAACTTCGGCCTCTTGGGGCTCAGGGATCATTGCAGAAATGGAAGCAGAAACATTGCAAGTGTCAGAAGAGGTGGATGATGACAAGGAAACAAAGTTTTCCAGACAACTCATCAGTTCCCCATATGAAGTGACTACAATGATGACACCATGGAAAAAATCTCACATATGCTCAAACCAGACAAAAAATTCCAACATAGACTTGGGGAAGTGGGTAGGAAGTCCCAATATTATCTGAGAAATGACTGACAACCAATGACTGCTCAGAAGGGGAGATCCAGAGACTTTTAGTACTTTCTCTAGGTTCCAGTGGATGAATCCATATCAAAGGGCATTTGGGGATACAAAGCTTGATGTATACAGTACAGAAATTTGGTGAGGTTGCATATACAGGAAGGGATCTAAATATTACCAAAATGCATTGTAAAAAAATTTCACCAAATACAAAAGAATCAAAGTTATTTTGTATTTAAGATGGAGGTACTCATCCTAAATAAGCAGTGTTGGGATATTGATGTTCACTGTATAGGATGTTTTTATACAAATATATTGATGGATAACATTAACATATAATTACAAAATAAACTGCTCCAATGAGAGAGATCAAGCCTCTAGCTAAATATCACGTCTGAACAATGATGCATTTAACAGTTTATTTAACTCTTGAGTTAGATGTATCCATATTACTGATGATCAAACAACTAGGCCGTTGACTGAATCATCAGCTTCTCTCACGTTTAGTACTCACACATCCCTATAACTGGTCTCTCTTGAGTTACCTTTATAAATTGGAAATGTAATCATAGCTCATCTTCATAAATAGATTTATACAATTAAAGAGTTTCATACTACTCTATGGTTAAAAATGATGCAAACAGAAAACGCATATGTGTGTTTGAGAGAAAGGAAGAGGAAGGTAAGAAGAGATGGAGGAAGAAAGAAAAAAAGACTTTACTAATACTTTCAAGTGCCTCTGCCTTTAGGTACCACTCCTGCTCCATTTTCTAAAACCTTTCCCAATAAATTCTGTCTTTATCAGAACAATCTCAAATGTCCTTACACATCCAATGTTCCCATCCGGGCTATGATCTAGAAGAGTCTTCATCTCCTTTTTCATGCTTTTCATCAGAAATAAAACCATTCATCTCCATCACAACATTCACCTTTCTTGGATTCCTTCACTAGATTAAATACACTTACTACATTAGTACATTGTCTTCATAAATAATTTCTTTCAATCCCTTACCTTACCCTTACCCCCCTCTTGCTCTCGCTCTCACTGTCGTTCTCTCTCTCTCTCCCCCCCCCTCTCTCTCTCGTGAGATGGCTAAGTATGTGTGGTTAGTTCCTACCAAGACTAAAGACCCGAGTTCAATGCCCAGGACCCACATGGTAGAAATACAGATGTGACATCCCCATTTTGTCCTCTGACAATGCCTAAACGTGCATGCACACACACCCAAACCCAACACACACACACACACACACACAAACACACACACACACACATACACCAATAAATAAATACAGAAATAAAAATATAAAAATATATCTGAAATGTATTATACTTAAATATACATCTCATTCTACAATAAACTTTAAAACACAACAGTGAAAATTGTATCCAAGTACTAAAGAGCTGGCTCTGCAATTAAAAGCACTTGGTATTCTTCAATAGAACCTGAATTCAATTCTCACTACCTACATCAGGCAGCTCAATGTCTCCTGTAACTCCAGCTCTAGGCTGATTACATATTTCTGGTCTTTGTGGACGCATACACATCAGTGCATTTATAGCCACACAGTCACAAGCATATACATACAATTTACAATACATCATATTTTTAATTTTTTTTTTCTTTTTACCAATTGTATCTCATTCTGTAGCCCCCTGAGATATAGAGAATGCAAAATACAGCATATTTCAGCAAATTAATTGGAAGTTAATTGAAAATTACTGACCACTTGTTTCATAATTAACTGCAGTTGCTTTCTTCTTATAACTCCATTCTTTAAAAAATTTGCAAGAATTTGAAGGGAAAGAACACGCTTCAGAGGAATGAACAGAGAGCGGAGAAGCAAGAAGTTGCTGTGGATAAGATTTAAAGCATCTGATAAGTACTTGGAGGTCTGTAGTTTTACAGGTCCAAACTGAAACTCCACTATTTTACAACTCAATGAAGACTCACCTGTTCCGCTAAGATTTGAGGTCAAACAGCATTCCCTAAGAGCCATATGAAATGATTAAACCACTGAGTGATTTGCATCATCTTTCTGTGCAAATTATTTGTCCCAATTGTCACTGGTTAGGCAAAGAACTATTTGAGTCTGTTTTAAAATATAATTTTAGAAATAATTCCAAAACCTAGAACTGCATTATATATAAAAGTAGAAACTCTCTGAAACACTAAGGTATTAGAATTTTCATTCTCTTTGAAGAAGAACTCTTGTCTACAGAAAAATAAAAGGCACAGGGATTAAAATATGTTGTATCATGGGTAGAATAAATAATCTTAGTAAACCACGAGGATAGGTAAATTAACTGTTAAAAAGGCAGCTGACACTTAGTCTCTACACTTTGGCCATTTGTGACCTTTTGTGTTCTCAGTCCTCTGTTGCATGAAGGAACTTCATTAATGAGAACGGAGATATTCATTATTGGCTTCTTTACCGCTTACTTTGTGTTCCATGAATCTTAGGTGTAGAGGATGCATTAAAGATGTGCCACTTAGACTTGGGAAATTCACAGACAATGTATGTGACCAGTTGTAATACTCTGTAATAGTCTCTATTTGGTGCAAAAGAAGCTTCTTTGATGGGCGGTGACTGGGATATCTGTCTATCAATATGAGAATACATATTTTCCACATAGAAATTGCTTTAGCCTATGGATGTAACAGTTTAGGGGTTTTCTCTAAGAGTTTGCAGAATGCTGATCCTTGGACAGGACTCCTACATTAAACTACACCCACGAAAGGCTCAGGGACCATTGCAGAAGAGGGGGACAGAAAGATTGTAAGAGCCAGGGAGGAGGTACATGACCATATGGAAATAGAGTCCCACAAGTTCCTGGCACCTTGCTCCTACGAACCTACAGCAATGGGGTCAGCATGCACAGGATGCATACAAATTCAAACAGACAAAAAAGCCAGCATAGAACTGGGGAAATGGACAACTGACCCCAATCTTAGCTGAAGAAATATTAACAACTGATTACTGCTAGGTGAGGAACAACTGATCTTCTTAAAGGGAGGTTTTCCAGGTAGGCTAACTAGACCTCAGTAGATTAAAGTGCACTGAGAGACATCTAAGAACATGAACTCAATACAACAGATCTTAAGACATATGACAGAATGTACTAATTCCGGTTGAGTGGCTATGAGAGGGTGCCAGTGGGTAAGGGGGTATAAAAATGTTTAACATTGATTGAGATGTTCTGTATTAAATACACAAAAAATCAATAAACAAGGCAATTGACTAAAGCTAGATCGATAGTCACTAGGTGAAATTATGAAAACACCTTCATGGCCAAAATAAGAAGCTATGATGAGTGGTGTACAGTATACTTGTCTGTGGGTTGGTGCATGAACATAAGGAAACAGGCATTCAGGCCACTGAGAACTTGCTCACGAACTCAAAGCAATGGTAACAGCATGGACAAGACTCATGCAGACTCAGTCAGACAAAAAACTAGCATAGAATGGGGGAAATGGACAGCAGAACCCAACCCCAATCAAGGAACTATTAACAAATGATGACTGTGGGGCGAAGGAGAGTAGATCTTCTTTAAGGGAGTGACTCTAGATAGGCTGACTAGATTCCAATGGATGAATTTGCCCTGAGGGACATCTGGATGGAAGTGCTTTGGTAGATAGGACTTAACATATGTGGGGGGTTATTGGGAGCAGGGAGCGGGGGAGTTTAACTTTGATTAAGATGTATTAGATGTAATGCACAAAAACTTAAAAAATTTAAAAACCATAAAAATAAGAAACTATATAACCCCAACGCATAAAATGTGAAAAGAATCTGAACAAAAGAATCTTTAAAATTTCATCTCCTGGGGGCTGGAGAGATGGCTCAGCAGTTAAGAACATTGGCTGTTCTTGCAGAAGACCCGAGTTTTAATCCCAGCACCCACATGGCAGCTAACAACTGTCAGTAACTCCAGTTCCGGGTATTCCAAAACGTCTTTTGTCCTCTGCGGACATTGCATGACACAGGTGCACTTACCTCCATGCAGGCAATACACTCATACACATAAAATAAAAATAACAAATAAAATATTAAAAAAAACTTTATCTCTTCAGTGGTGTTTTTTTCTTTCTTTTACACAATTTTCATTAATCAAATATTATGGCTCAGGCAGCCTCTAATCAAAATAAAATAAATAAAACTCTAATGTCCTTGAGATATAATTGTGAAGAATTTGGAGATCTGGAAATGATAATAACTTAGAGTTTTTTATTTATTTAAATTGATCAACATAGATTGAAGTCACAGCATTTGATCTCTCAATGAGAGGAAATATGTGACATTCAACATCCAAGTATTATAGGACCCCTGTTGAGGACAGTAAACTTTTCTGATGGTTGTTTGTATTGATGTAGAAGACAGCCATGCATTTGCAGCTATGATGCTGTAGATACTTTGCACAAGAGAAGTTTCTAATTAAAACTTGGATATTGTAAAGAGGTATAATTATGAAAATTGCTCTTATTAAAACACCATTGTACTAAATACTCAACATTGTTAACATATTATTTTAAATATTGAAGTGGGAATAATTACTTTTTATCATTTAAACTTTTTATTTTCCATTTATTCCTTTACAGTGAAACAAATACAGCAATTATATGACACTTGACTCTATATAACACAAAAGCATGACTTATGTTAATATGCAAGGTAAGTTTCAATTTTTAAATGTTATTCATTCTTATAATCCTTACTTTAAAAATTAGAGAAACTATCACAACATATCTATGCAAATTATTTTTATCAAACGTGAATTTTAAGATACAGCTAGTGATAGAACCAAGCATTTAATTATTTGATAATTAAATGATAATAAGACTGGAAAATTAAAAAATTTTAAATGGCAACCGTTAGAATTTATAGTCTATAAATGAACAATTTAACTTAAAGTACATCTTATGTTAGTAACTACTTAGAATAGTATAATCCAACAAATTTTTTCTGAATACTAAACACATAAACAGAAGTCTGTAGTGATAATAAGACTGGAAAATTAAAAAATTTTAAATGGCAACTGTTAGAATTTATAGTCCATAAATGAACAACATAACTTAAAGTACATCTTATATTAGTAACTACTTAGAATAGTATAATCCAACAAATTATTTCTGAATACTAAACACATAAACAGAACTCTGTAGTAACATGCTTTGGATAGCCTGAGGGTAACTTTAGGCCCTAAAGAGTTCAGCACAGGATAACAAGCCAAGGCTACATTCACTTAAGTAGAAATGAAAGTAATCAAACATACAACCATTTTGTATTAACAGATATTTCTTAATCCCTATTTCTTTTCATTAAAAAACGACATCATCAGTCTCATTACTTCTGGGTGAGGGGAAATAGACCTTCCTTAAGCTCTCTAGATAGGCTGCCTAGTCTCCAGTGGATGAACTTGCACCAAGGAACATCTGGGTACAAATTCCTCACCAGATGGGACTTAACATGTATAGTGGACTATGTAAGGCCTGGTGAGGGGCATGAATAGGGGAAGGGGTTAAGTTGGATTAAGAACTGCTGTATGAAACGTACAAAACTCAATAAAAATAATAAAAATAGAAAAGATGAAAAGGGATAAAAAGAGAATGACACTGTAACATACATTAAAATAATAGTGCAGGACCATGAGCAAAATGTAACAGCTAAATGCCTTCTCCAAAGAAATTTCATCAATGGTTCTTTCTCATCTCCATCTCCTCAACTATGTGCTTATAGTCACATCTCAGTTAGTCTCTTCAACCCAGATAATCAATGTACTTTGGCACTTAAAGTCTCAAATTAGAGTGTGGTGGACAACAGAAGGCTGATGAGACCATAAAGCAGATAGTTAAGAAAGTCACTCATGGTGGATTTTCATTTTCTCCCCCCGGTTTACATTACACTTAGTCTCTTTAGAATTCCAGAACTGTGAAGGTCTATGGTGAACAGATTCTAGCAGCCTCAACTTACAGATGATGACATTCAGGTCAGACACAGATCCAAACTAAATGTGAAGCAGTTTGAAGAGATTCACAAATATGGAATGACAAACTTCTCTAGCATTCACTTCAGTAAAGATAACTTATGGATACAATAGGGATTCGCTGCAATTTTCCACATAATAAAGGGAATTTAATTGAAATCAACCTCTCCGAGAGTATCCATTCAAACTACCTAAGATCACATTTAAAAAGAACACCCTAACATGTTTGACAGAAGTCATGAAATCTGATGAGGAGGGCAATTGGTTGTGAGGATGGGGGAGGGGATAAAAATGTGATTAAAATGTATTCTATGAAATGCACAAAAATTCTGTAAAAATATATGGTATGAAAAAAATATATAAATACAGTATGAAAATGGTCAGGTATGAGTGCTTGTCATTGTGTGGCACTGGTACATGTACATATATGCTGGCAATATATACCTATATAAATAAACATAAATAAGATATTTTTTAAAATCAAGGAGAAAAAGAAAAATTTTGTGTCAAGCATATACAGAGGGGGTATTTTAATAATGAAATAAGATTGAATATAAGATATTGAACACACTGCTGCTCCCATAGTAGCCACTCAGTCACAGAACACTTACCCTATGGAAGAACAGATAGTTCTGGGTTATAGGAACTATGAGGCTTCGAAGAACTGGTTCTTTGAATGGAAGAGAAGTTTTTTTTTTTTTTAATGCCATCACAAATGCCTTCTCCTTTCTGTCAAGACCTTAACTCTTCACTCTCATAGTTAATGATGAACATTGAACTAGTGTTATCCACGTGATATTCTACTCCAAAATCTACAAATGACATTCATGGTGGCTGGGATGCTTAATATTCACACCTCGACAGCATCTAGTATCACTTAAGAGATAAATCCTTTGGCATGTCTCTGTGGGAGTTTACAGACTGAGGTGAGAAGACCAAACCTAAATGTGAATGGCCTCATATCACCAGCTTGTGTCTTGAACTGAACAAAAAGAAGAAACAGAACTCAGCACCAGCATTCATCTCTCTTTGCTTCCTGACCAAAGACATGATGCAAGCAGCCACCTCATGTTCCTGCTGTCATTTCTTTCATGCCGGGATGTACTGTAAACTCAAACTGCAAGCCAAAATACTCTTCCATCTTAAGCTGCTTTTGTCAGATATTTTGACACAGCAATGAGAAAAGTCACTAATACAGTGGCTTATCTGACCACTGAAGCACCTGTGTCCTCACTCTGATAGATAGCTGGTCCTCTACAAATGCCTTGTGATTCACCCTGCACAGCCTGGCTTTTGACTGGCCTTACTCTGTGATTAAATAACTGGAATCACTTTTCTTCCATGTTGAACTGTTTAACATTTATTTTATTTTTCACATCTTATAGCTTTATCCAAATACATTCTTTTGAAAATAAAAATAAAACATCAAGAGTAAACACTTTGTTTCAACTTTTCTAATGCTATGATATCTCAGCAAAGAGGTTTTCTCAAAATAGGGGAATCTCAGTATTATTTCTGAGTAAGAGAAAGAGATTACATCTGAGCCTTAAGGATTAAATTACTTTAGTTTTTGGTTTACTAAACTATTCAATATTGGTTTAGCATTATTTCCTCAGACTATTTTTAAAAATGAGTTTTTTTTGTGTGTGTGTATGTTATATGCAGTTGTATATATGTATGCACAGATGAATTTGCCACTTTGTGCATGTGTAGAGGCCAGTGTTTGACATTTGGGTGAATGTTTCCATTGTTTTCTACCTTATTTTTGTGAAACAAGGTCTCTCATTGAACCTGAATCTCAGAAATTTGCCTACTCTAGCTGGCCAGCGAGCCCCAAGATCTATTGTCTCTACTTTCATTGCTGGGGTCACATACCAACACAAAGCCAAGCTTTTATGCAGGTGTGAGAATCCAAACTTTATCCACTGAAATGTCTTCCTAACTCCAGAAAACGAAAGTTGTTTTTGTTGTTCCTTTAATTTTTTGAATAAGCTGGAAATAAATCAAAGAGCAGAACAAAAAACTACAATATAATGCATAAAAATTCTTGTATCAAAGGTCTTAAGAGTCAGGAATGGGCCTGAGCAGGTCTGTGCCATGAGGAATACTGCTGACATGTAGGTTTCTTTGTACAAACGTAGATTTCATCCACGGGCTGCCTTGAACTGAGGCAACAACGACATTTCAAAGAGTTTTCAGTTTCTGTGTCAGCAACTGCAGAAACCTCACCACTTAAAGTGTAGATACTACTATCGCCCTAACTGTTTCAGCACTTAATTGCTAATTATACAATCTGTGCAAATGCTGGAGATGTGACAGTTTCAGTTCTGTGAATGTCTTTGCAGTTGCCTATGTGTTCAAATGAAAGTCCGATACAGCTGTCCTAGATGCAGTTTTATGTGATTCCCTGGAAGGATGACTTCAATTTTGGATGCTGCCTGGAAGCCTCTCCCTGAACCGCACAAAAGCTTGTTACTTTATCGGTATTTGGTTCCCATGCAACATACTTCCTCATCTCAAATATAGGTAACAAGCACCATTTTGCTCTTCTTTGTTCACTGAAATGTGAGTTACAGAGTCTTTTCTTATTGAAATCCCTTGCAGGAAAATTTTAAGATATCCAACTCTACAGAGAAAGATATATTTAGCTCTTTGTGATGCATTGCCTGTGAATTTCATCATTAATGATATCTTGCTCTTACTATTTTACAGATTATGCCTTTTCAATATTTTGAGTAGCTCAGTGAGATTTAGCAAAATATTGATATACAGCACACTACTCATGTACCCTGTGTTAGTCTAATACTTCCTCTAAGGCTTTTAATCAGTTCATGGAGCACTTACATGCTATGATTCTTGTTGACACTGGAATCTTGTTTCTTCTTGTGAGTTCTCGCTGTCCCAGCATCAAGTCAAACAGGAAACAGGGCTGCTTCTCTCTTTTCCCTATTTTATATAAAGTATTATAAAGTGCTACAGGTACTTTCACTTATGTTTATCGAGATTTATCCTTAAAGCTCGATCCTTATGTCTGCATACCGAAATTTGTGAAAGTACTTAGAAGTGGAAAAAAATGTTTTTTTTTTTTTTCTGTAGAGATATGTAAGATTTGTCTTCCTAAGGGGGAATTTGTAAATATAAGAAGTGTTTTTACTTTCCTCTTATACTTGTATCTGATGTTGGTGGGTTGCTGTTTTAATCATTCGACAAAGGTCTCTTACTAATTTTCAGTTCCTGTTGCATAGCAACTTTCAAGTAAACATTTGTTTATGTGATGTTTATATGTTTTAAAATGAGGTACTGCAGCTTGGTGGAAGACAGATGTGAAAGAAGAGAAATTTGATTCTATATTTAATTCAGTGGGGCTTCAGATACTTGTTCTAAAGTGTTCGTGGTGGTATAATCTGAGTCAGTGTGATAGTATATACAGGGGTTATTTTAGAAAGACATTTGAAACTCCAAGTTCTTTAAATCTGAGGCACTGGCTTCTCTTCGTTTCAGTAATATTCACAAGTGTCTCCACATTTGTTCAAGAGCTGAAGGCTCTGTAAAAGTATAGATGAGCTAAAGGCTCTGTAAAAGTATAGATGCTTATATAGGAGAGGTTAGAGGCCACTCTTAGAAATGACATATAACACTTTAATGTCTCACTGATTCTCATTAGCCAAAACTAAGCTACTGTATTCCATATAAGCCAGGGAGAAATCGGGAAAATATTCTGGCTTCTTATAAGAAAACATGAACAGATTTGAACACACGTGATGATGTCTTTGGAAAGCATACTTATTTCTGTATCTTTATCCATGTATGTCTGTATCTGCCAATATTTCATTACATCTACAACAAAGAGTAAGACAAATCAGTTATTTCAGGGACTTCAGCTTTGTGTATAACATTCATTTTCAGAAAACAAGTCATATTCTAGGTGATGACTAGTCTATAAAGACAAATGCACTACAAAATGGATTATGCTTTCAATAGCATTTGAACCAGCCATATCATTCTTGATATTCATCCTAAGGACACAAAGCAGAATATCACAGAGATATTTGCATGAAAACGCATATTCCAGATTACAATACCAAAATAGGTGTTTGTTAAAAGAAGAACACATAAATAAAATGTGGTATATATACACAAGAAAATTTATTCAACCATGTTGAAAAATGAATTCAAGTCATTTAAAAGATAATGTAGGTGACTGGGGATGATCATAACACAGAATAATGCACACTACTAGACACTAAAACATTAATATCCGTGCAAAGTAAAACTAAAATCTAAAACAATTGCAGTGTATTTGACTAACTCTGGGAACAGTAGAATTACATTTAAAAGATAGGAAAATTGCATTAAAAAGAGAGGAACCCAGGATGATGAACCCACATTTATTTAAGAGGACACAATGATTAATAAGAAATGCACGTGAACTTTCTCCTGAGCTTTTGAAAGCAAGATAGAAGACAGTTCAAGAGTGGGTTTCCTAATAACAGAACTGGCAATGACAGAGAATAAGTGTCTGTGTGACCTTTAAATCTAAGTGACACTTCGCCAGTGAAACCTCTACACTTAGGATGAATGTATTTCTTAACCCTCACCAGAAAAGTTTCCTTATGCAACAGATGGTGATTAACACAGAATCCCACAAATTGGCCAATATGCAGAGAACAAGAGGCTGCCGTGTACTTATCCCTGAATAGGACACCAATTTCTAAACTCTGCCTCCCAATACACAGGGATCATTGTGGAAGAGGAGGCAGAAAGATTATAACGTTCAAAGGGGGTGAAAGACCACAGGGAAACAGTCTTCCAGACAGCTGTCCAGTTACACATATGAACTCACAACAATGGTGGCAACATGCACAACTCCTATGCAAGCTCAAATCACACAAAAGTCCTAGCATAGGCAGGGAGACACGAGTAAGGAATTTGGGGCAATTGATGGTTGCTGGGAATGGGAAAGACTGTCTTACAGGGATGGGACTCTTGGCAGGTCCAGTGGCTAGAACTACACTGAAGGACTGAAGGACATTTGGGGAAACAAATAAGACACTCTAGGCATATGTGTATGAACAAAGTGCATTAATTTGGGTGGGAGGCAGTGGGATAGGCACAGAGAAGTGAGAGAATTTAAATACCATCAAACTAAATTGTCTGAAAATAGCTAACGTTGAATTAAAACAAAGTGAATTTCCTTAGCAAATACAAGAGACAGTGTCAGTACCAACAGGTGACTTGAGGAGACTTGATTGTGTTTCTGCCACCATAATCCATATAAACTAATTAATGATAGCATATATAATTTCATGAAAGTTTGCTCTTATCCTACCTAATTTTCAGTCAAATTTCTAGTCCAGAATATTCCATAAATAATCATTTTTGAGCCACTGTTAAGAACAGAGAATTAAAAGGAGGCATATGTACTCCATATATATATATATATGTATATGGGGATGTGGGGGCATGTATAAACCGATATGTATAATTTTGATCAGTAAAGATCTTCTAGAATATTATGGTCTTCTTTTCCGAATGGAACCCAGTGGCATAAATCAAAGTAAAAGAGGCAATTTACTCAATAAAGCCGTCATTTAAATAATGGTGAATATTTATTTCTGGTGTCAAAAACAGACGATTCAGATTCATTATGTTAGAATTCAATATTTTCTGCTTACTAATAAGGAAATGTTATGATCCTAAGTAAATTAAAATGAGTTTGAATCTATAATTTACTTGAAAACAATACAAAGACAATTTCAAAGGTTATTAAAATTATGAAGGCAATACAATATATCAGTATTATTTACCATTGATTATTAAATTAATTGATGAATCACTTTGATGATTTTTCTTTTTTAGTTCTAAGTAGCAAGGTACTTGAGATCATCAAGCTGAATTTGTATATTGAATTACTAACAAAGTGAAAAATTTAAGTAAATCTTTTGTTTCATTGTTTTCATACTTGCAGTTAATAAAGTTATCAATCTGAACACATTTTGTTAGAGTCTGAGCATTTTGAATTCAAAAAAAGCTTCAGGTTAAAGATGTGTTGTGATTTTTTTCAGGGCCCCTTGGGTGATTAAAAATTCATATGATGGAGTATGATGCAGTTAAACTAGTTTGCAAGGACATGTGAATCTAGATCAACCAGGTTTAAGCAACTGTTTTTCATGAACGTTTTCTGTGAAGGTCATGACCTGTTTCTTTGTATAGATCACTGAGGATCAGTTCCTGATGCCTACCAAATTCAATGATACTAAGTTGTCTTCTGTTACTGGGCTCTGAATCATCTCATTCAACTTGTAGTTATCAATCTGTCTTTAATAACAAGACTAGCTTGTTTATAAGTAATCTTTGTTTAGATAGTAAATCTTACTCATTTAGCTATGTACCTTGGCACATTTGTAACTCCCAATGAACCACAAGTTGTCAATTGAGAGTGGTTATGTTGCTTCCATTTCTTAGCTATTGTGAAGAGAGCAGCAGCAAACATGAATATATAAGTATCTTTAAAGTAGGATGAGGCTTTTGAGTATATGCCAAGGAGTGGTATCACTAGGTCAAATGGTAGGTTCATTTGTAGTTTTTTGTGAGGTCTCTACACTGCTTTCCATAGTGACTGTACAAGTTTACACTGCCACCAGCATTTTCCCCTTTCTCCACATCCTCACCATCTGATTTAGTAAGTCCTTTCCTACACCTATATCTTGTAGGGTTCAGCCTCTTTTCTTCTAACAGCTTCAGAGTTCCAGTTTTCTTATTGAAGTCTGATCAATTTGGAGTTGACTTTTGTGTAGAGATTCAGTTATCTGTGGAAATTATTTAAAGTAAATGATACATAGAAAAGAATAATATATCATTAAAATGTCATTCCCTGGTTTATAAGAAATGTACTTCAACTTCATTTATTTTTCAACATATAGAAATGAGACTTTCCTGAGAATCATGAGAGCTTGCCTGATATAACTGAAAGCATAACTTTTTCTAAAATGTGATCAAATTCGACTAAACAAGCCACTGAACCCCTAAGCTCCTGTGAGACTTTAAAAAATATTTTTATTGTTTTTACTTTTATGTGTATATGTGTATGACCCGAATGAATATTAAGTGCACTTGTGTTTTGCAGTACCAGCAGAGGTCAGAAGAGGGCCACGTATTTCCCTAGAACTGGAGTTAGATGATAGTAAGCTGCCATCTGGGTGCTGGGATTTGAACCCAGCTCCTGTGCAAAAGGAGCCATTGTGTAGATTCTTTTTCTGTCAAATTTAAAAAAAATTTAAATCATTGGTTTAAAATACACACACAAAAAAAAAAAAAAAAAACAAGAAGACAAGGCAAAATTCTTCATTTGTGCCAGAGAGAGCCATCTGAAAGCTCATCATTCATGTTGCTCATCATTCAGTTATCTGTAGAAATTATTTAAAGTAAATGATACATGCAAAACAATAATGTATCATTAAAATGTCATTCCCTGGTTTATATGAAATGTGCTTCAACTTCATTTATTCTGTAATCACCAGGTGATTTTCCTTCCTCTGTTACTGTTGTTGGAACTTATCAGATTGGACTCCACTGGGAAAGTTGGTTTAAAAATAGTGTATAGATTAATTTTCTGATTGTTGTGACAAAGTATCTGCAACATACAATCTAAGGAGCATGGCTTTATTTTGGTTTATGGTTTGAGAGAATATAGTCCATCATGTCAGGAATACATTCTAAACAGACCATAAAGCAGAGAGAAAAATGGGAAACTGGGCCACCCTAAACTCTTAAAGCCCTCCCCTACTGTTGTAAGTTTTCCACGTATGTCCCGTGTCTCAAAGCTTCCATAACTTCAAAAAAAATGTTACCAGCAGGATACAAACTTGTGCGGGCTATGTCACATTGATACCATAACACTAAGGAACAGGTAAACAATAACAAAACATTTAAATAACAGAAATATTCAATATGTTGGAATATTATTTAACAATATGCATAGCATAGACTTCTTCCTGATGAGGATGCTGGAAGCTGTATCTAGTGTTTCGGAATCATAAACACCACATTGTTATTAGGTTATTAAACAGAAATATCAACATTATTAAGCAGTCTATAAGTGCATTTCATATTTATAATTCTAAAATCTAAAATAGTTCTGTAAGTCTGAGGACATTCTTATACATCTAACTGAGTTTCTTCATCTATAAAATGAGGACATTAACAATTTACTTATCACATGGGGTTATTGCTGAGGTCAAGAAACATAGTGCATAGTCCATTTTTGTTGATTTTTTAAATCCTATTTAGTTACCCTTATTGCTGTTTTAAATCTGAAGCTCAAAATTTGGAGGTAGATTCACAAAATTACAGCTTGTGGTATTTTATATTACATGTAACTTTCTTAACATAAGAGTTATATTCCTAAGAAAATAGTAAAATTATATATATACATATTATACATATATATGTAATTTAGTGATAGAATCTAGGAACTGAGGTATACGTTTTATGTAGTCTGAGACTACAGTCTATGTAATGAACTCCCACATATATGATGAATTGTTGGGGACCCCTGCTGTTTAGGGTAGCAGTCTCCCCATGTCCGAATAGCCACAAGCTGGCTCGGCGCAATTGGGGAGACTCCTCTTCTCAGCGGGGCGCCTTCTGCTCTCCTCCCTGACTTACTTTTGAAATGCCCATCACAAGATACATGCCCTCCGGCACAGGAGCTACCAGGTTTTAATCAGGCGTTGTCTGATAGCCTGATAGAAGCCCACCGCCCTATGTAAATGAGGCATCCTAAAAGCACCTATCAGCTAAGGCTTCTTCTACTGTCTCCACACTATAAATAGTCCTAGTTTTACCCCAATAAAGTTGGAGCTGGAGCTGAATCACTGAGATCTGAGCTGAGTCACTTGTCTGAAGCTGTAACACTAAATCCTGTCATCCAGTCTCCCGGGGGGGGGGGCGGGCTATCCTTCTGTCATCGACTCACAGAAATCCAGCTTTCGCCGCCCCACACCTCTCCTCGTGACCTGGCAGCTGACGGGTCCCGAACTTAGAGAGAGAGTGCACGGGTGAAATTGGGGTGGAACTCGACCGGGCCAGCCTCGGTAGCAGAGACCCACAGAGACCGGAGAAGCACCTGCTGCTTCCCAGGTGCGCACAGGAGACCGGTGCCACGCTAGCAGCTGGTGCCTCGAGATCCCCGCACCCCATATCAAATCTCCTTAAACTATCCTGACAGTCCATCACAAACATGCTTAGAGATTTGTTTCCATGGTGATTATAATTCCCATCACATTGACAAAAAGATTATTCATCACAATTCTAATGCTTATCAATGTGACATCCAAACATGTCACTTTTAAGGCATAACCTCCCACTTTTTTGTTCCCATAAGTTCATGTCCTTCTCATTGTGAGAAATGCATTCCATTCAACTTCTAAAGTTCCCATAGTCATTAAGAGTATTACCACTGTCTAAACATCTTGTCACTCTCTCTGTTCTCCACAGGAACTGCACATACAACAGGCATACATACAAACAGGCAGACAAAACAAATATAGAATAAAAACAAATAAATCTTTTTAAAAATCCAAAGACTAAGCCTCCTCTAAATCTCAGTGGAATCTCTTAATTGTGATCCCCTGCAGAATAACAGCAAATGAGTTACAATGGCACAGAGGTAATCTTCCCATTCCAAAAGAATAGGGTGGAGGCACAGCAAGCAATGTTTGGTACAAAGCAAGAACAAAGCACAGCAGAGAAAACACCAAATCCTGCAACTCTCTATCTCACATTTAAAGATTGTGATGGAACAATCGAAACTCCTAAAGGGCATCGGTAGGCACATCTTGACAGATCTTCTTGGTAGAGCACAAACAGCATCTCTCTTGGGATAATTCAACTCCAAGACTGCAGCTAATATTTGTGAGTAGACATTTACATTATTTCCCATACTGACTATTTAAAATAATTTTGTAATAAATGTGGGACCAGGCGTATGTTTTGAACATGTTCATAACATTCTCTTTCAGTCAATACCCACTAGTGAGATTAATCGATCATAAGTAGCTGTATACTTTAACTTACTGAAGCACTGTGGTGTTGCATTTTATAATGGGTGTAATAATCGACATTTGTACAGACTGCTAAGAATTCCTCTTTCAGTACAAACTCACCAATTGTTGTTGTTTCATGTCTATTCATCAGAGCTAGTCTAAAAGGAATAATCCAGTTTTCATTTGAATTTTCTCAGTATATAATTATACTGAGACTTATTTCTGGGTGTCCTTTTATTTTGTCTTTTTTTTTTTTTTTTTTTTTTTGGACCAAACCCAGGGCCTTGCACTTGCTAGGCAGGCACTCTACCACCCACTGAGCTAAATCCCCAACCCCCTGGGTGTCTTTTTAAAAGAAAATTATACTCTTGGGGCTGGAGAGATTGCTCAGTGGTTAAGAACACTGGCGGTTCTTGCAGAAGACCTGGGTTGGAATCCCAGCACCCACATGGCAGCTAACAACTGTCTGTAACTCCAGTTCTAGCAGATCCGACAACTTCTTCTGTCCTCCGCAGGCATTGCAAGACACAGGTGTAGCCATGGGTGGGTGAGGTTAATATAGGAGTCCTCTCCAGAGACAGACACTCAGCATCCATTGATTGAAAAAAAACTCGAAGACAACAGTTCACAGCAATAAATGCATATATAAAAGAAAGGTCTAAAATAATGAAGCTTAAAATGATAGAGATGTTTAACTTAAAGTTTAAAGGGAAGAAATAATAAAGATCAGAGTGGAAACAAATAAAATAGTAACTAAATCCATAAAAAAACTGATGAAGTAGTTTTTGAAAATATAAATACAAGTGAGAAACATTTAGCTTCAATAAGCAAAATAAAAAAGGGACACAAATTCAGAATTTCAACTCATTATACAGGGAAAAAATGATCACAAGATACTATTATGAACCACTGTGCTCCAAAAATTTGAAATATGTAGCAGCACTCTGTAGTCTCTTAACATCTGCATATTGACCAGGTGTGGTTCTCTGTGTTAATAATTGTCTACTGTAGGAAAACGTTTCTCTGATGACAGTTGAGAGATACACGAATCTAAGAGCATAATAGTAAATCATTAAAAGTTGATTTAATACTATGTCCATTTAGCAGAATAATAGTAGTATGTTCCCATGTAAGGGCTGTGACCTGTTTAGCAATAGGTCCTTGACTCTGATAACACTGTCAGGTACGCACTCTACCCCATGAATTGGGCCTGAAATCCAATAAGAAAGTGTTTGGTTAGTCTCAAAGCTTTGATTCCACTATCGCTCCAGGGGCATATGTTGCCAAGCCAGGCTTTATTGGAGCTCATAGGGTTCACAACCAGATAAAGTTGTTTATTACTTTTCTCTTCCATTAATATGAATAGCACCTTCTAAAACAATGAAAGCTAGAAGTGAAGATGAAGATTAGAATCAGTATAAGCTTGATTTGTCCATGTTTATTCTATGCCTTTGTAGAGTTCCAAAAAAGACTGGCCTGACAAAGTATGCCCACTGGTGCAATACTGTCACTAAATTTTTAGGAGTAACCATTTTCTGATTGACTATAAGGCCCACTTCACAAAATGGAATCCATAACAGTGTTATTAGGGTAATATGTATTATCTTCAGCAATAATGTCTCGTCTTCATGTTCTGGAGACCAAACCAGAGCAATGGCAAAAGTCAATATTGTTTGAGGTTTTATGGCCCATCCCTGATGAACAACTCCAAAAGAGGGAGCCCATTCCTGGCGTTGGGTTTTTTATTTACTAGCTTGTGATGTCTGCTAGGGGAATTGTCATCTCTCCCTCATTTGGAGAGTAACTCCATTTAAACTGTTCTGATATATGTGTTTTAAGAAGCTTACACAAAGCTTACAGAATAGGTTTTTTTTGTGTGTTTTTGAGACAGGTTCTCCCTATAGGCCCAGCTGTCCTGGAACTCGCTATGTAGACCAGGATGGCCTTGAACTCACAAAGTTCGCTTGCCTCTGCCTCCCAAGTGCTGGGAGTAAAGGTGTGCACCACCACACCCAGCACAATAGGTTTTTATATGACTTTTTCAAAGGCTTTAGAATAATTTTCCCTCCCCATATCCCCTTCTCTACTCTACCTTCTGGTTTGTCACCAGATTTAACCTGTCCTATTCCATTATTCCATTCTTCTCTTAATATTACTACATTCAGTCTCATCTCCAAGAAAGACTCCTTACAGCCCATAACCATTTCCTGACAATCTATGGATTTTCCAATTAAAACACACATACCTAGAGCTTCAAAGCTAGCATCAACATATTAGAAAGAATATGTAACATTTGTCTTTCTGGGTCTGTGTTACATCACTCAGGATGATTGTTTCCAGTTCTGTATATTTACCTGAGAATTTCATAATTTTATTTTTTCTTCACAGAAGAAAAACCATGGCAATTACACATATGAACACACAGTGCTTTTAACAGCATGCACAAGACCTCCTTAAGCACAAGCCAGACAAAAGTCCAGTATGGAGGAAGCAAGGGGTGGGGGCAGGGCAGAAGCTCCAACCTTATTAGAAGAACTATTGGCAAATGATAGCTGCTAAGAGAGGAAGAGTCAGTTTTCCTGAGGAGTATGTTGTTGGATAGGTTGACATGGCTCCAGGGGATGGACCCTGCCCAAGAACATTTGGGCAACAAATTATATGCTACAGGTCTGAAAAAGCAGTAGACATGAAATGAGGGGGATAGCGAGGTAGAGTTAGAACTGAGAGGAGATGCTACAAATATGGCCAAAATATATTTAATTTTTGAAGATAAACATATTGCTTAAAATGCTATCTATTTTTTGTAGTGTGATTCTACATTAAAATTTTCTGCACAAATATGTGACAGCTATTTTTTGCCATGATCCATTCCCATTGGTTGCAAAGCAAAACAAGTCATTGTAAAGTGATTTATATTTTCCAAAAGGAGTAATGTCACTCATAGAGATGATTCACTTAACCAACAATTTTGGCATTGAATACATCATGTAGAATTTCAAAAATATCTCATAAGAAATAAGCTCTAACAACCATAATTGTGCCTAGTTTAAT
>NW_008339916.1:1907081-1920266 GCF_000622305.1 Nannospalax galili
AAATGTTCCTTTGGGAATCTTGAAAGAATATTAAATAATTCTTTTAATGGCTTTTATCTCTTAAAGAAAATACCATGGGGAATAAAACAACTTCAAAATCCCTTTTACTCTCTTGGCATATATCCCATTGTCTTTAGTCATTTGGAATTATTTCAATGACTGTTCTTTTAAAAAAGAAAAAAAAATACCCTCTGTTATGTACT
The DNA here is from genome assembly GCF_000622305.1 of Nannospalax galili. Taxonomy (NCBI): domain Eukaryota; kingdom Metazoa; phylum Chordata; class Mammalia; order Rodentia; family Spalacidae; genus Nannospalax; species Nannospalax galili. Next base: position 1,907,285 of record NW_008339916.1, read on the forward strand.
TGGAGAGAAAAAGGGAAAAATAAATTAGAACACTGTGATTCAAATCTAGTTTCAAGCCTCACCTTGGGTATGCATTACCTATATGACCCAAGCAATAATTCTTTCTCCTTAATCATTTTCTCTGTTTATATGAAAACACTGGTTGGGTGAATTCTATGGTCCCATATAAAATCCTTTCTGAAATCTATTACAGAGTACTCAGTCTTTGGATTTTAGTCTAAATTTTAAGAGTAATGTAATTGACAAGTGGATCACTGTGTCCTATCTCTATTGTTATTTGCATGATGTCCCAGCACTAAGTCTCAAACTCACACAAATAATACTATTTATTTCAGTGACAATAGTATTATTCATAGACAACTACTATCAACTATAATAGTGAAATTTAGAAACCTCAAATTAAACTTTCATTTTTCTACTCAGATGTAGTCAACTGAGAAACTTAGTATCTTTAAACCAACATTTTCCTTTTAATGAATTTAGAGAGATGGCTATTTCATATAAACTTATGACAAAGATTAAATTTGATAATGTATAGTACAAGTTATATTTATAAATTTCCTTTTCATGGTTTCCTAGAGTGAGGGTGCCATTTATACAAGTTTTAGTGAGCCATTACCTAATGAATAACAGAGTTTACAAGGAAGATAAAAATGTTAGCTGCCACCATATTTTGAAGTATTGCATATACTAAAGTATAATTGGAACCTATTATTATTTACTAGTGCCTGCTACTGCACTTAAGAGTATGTGAACAAATAAACCTGAAAAAGTATCACAGAGAAAGTTTACTGTTCTGAAAACCTACATTGGGTGATCATTTGAACCAGTAGGAGGCCTTTAAAAGGTAGCAATTTCTGGCTGGAGAGGTGGCTCAGTGATTAAGAGCACTTGCTGCCCTTGCAAAGGACCTGGTTTCAGGTGCCAACATCCACATCTGTAGCTCCATTTCCAGGAGTTACACACTTTTCTGGTCTCTGCAGGCATCAGGCACACATGTAGTCTACGTGTATACATGCAGGCAAACACTCATACAGATAAAAAGTGAGTTAAAAAGCAATTTCTGAATCTAACCTTCTCATTTTTAGATTTGCTAGATGAAATGTGATGGGTAAGAGATTGTATGTTTATATATATCAGGGCTGGGGAGATGGCTTAGTGGTTAAGAGCACTGACTGCTCAAGGAGAGGATCCAAGTTTGATTCCCAGCACCTGCAGGGTGGCAAACAGCCACCCTAACTCTAGTTCCAATGGATCCAATACCCTCTTCTGACCTCTGAGGGCGTTGCATGACATGGTGTACTTGTGTACATGCAAGCAATGCACTCATGTATACTAAATAAATAAAATATTAAATATACATATGCATGAAATTTTAGTAAACATAAATTCCTAGAATTCTTAAATCAACAAATTCCTCTTTTACAAGTGAAAAAATAAAACATACCAGAAGGAGAAGGAAGAAGATTCGCATCACAAAGCAAAAACTTAAATATTTCCTCATACTAAATCTTTTATTCTCTCTATTATACAGTATCTTATCACAAAAGTCAAATATACAAGTTTGTTTACTGCAAATTTGGGTTGTCTGGGTGGAATTCGGGTCTAAAATGTCAGAAATATGTCAGCAGCAATGAGCATTATTTTCCAGAGACATGTCAATGTTACTTTGCCCGGTTTTCGTAGTGTAAACTTACTTGAACTAGGTTTCTACATCAAAGGTGAGGTTCATAACAAAGAAGTAACTAGATATAAAAGCAAACAACCAGGAACTACGAGATGAATAATAGATAATAAAGGGAGATTGGAGATCATTTTTTGATACTGTCTTGGTGCTCATATTGTGATTTTGTTTCCAAGTATTGCAAAAAAACAAAAAAACAAACAAACAAACAAACAAAAAAAAACCAGAAAAAAAAAAAAAAAAAAACCAAAAAAAAACAGAAATGCCTTACTGGTAAAGGTGGGAGAAGAAGTAGTTTTTGATTTAGGTCTTCGGAGAAACCTTTCTGTCTCTAACATGTTCTCTAAGGAAGCCAGTGCTGGCCTAGGAATATCATTTAAAAATAAATACGAAGTAGCAGTGTTCTGTTTGTGGAAAAGAGAAAGTGGTTCTGAGAGAGGCAGAAGGCATACTAAAACTGGAAAATTGCCCCCTTACCCAAAAAACAGAGAGATATCTAAACCAACGAATGTGCAAATCACAACAAAGAAATGCAAAAATATATGAACAAGGGAGTCTACAGTACTCTTACAAAAGATCATGTTTCCTGAACTATTAAACTCAAACATACTGAAACTGGTAAAATGTCAATTTCAAAACTTTTCTGATGACAATGATTAATCCTGGGCTTGAATTAGCAATATTATAAGAAAAGTCAGTTAATGACTGAGAAAATCAGCAGTTTGGATGAAAAAGTCGGCAACGTGGAAGAACATTTCAGTAAGAAAATCGAGGTTTTTTTTTTTTTTAAAAAAAAAAAAAGATAAATCTAGAAATGTTGGAAATGAAAGCCTCCATGAACAAATTAAAAGTATAGTGTAGTACATTGCCAATATTTTTGACCAATCCAACTAAAAAAATCAGGGATGGAGGACAAAGTTAACAAATAGCATATTCAAAGTGTTTTACTATATGGGAAATGTCTTTGGTTACAGAAGAGTAATTTCTGGGCATTTAGCATAGATTATAGGACACTCTCAATTTAAACATTAATTATCATACGTGAGGTATGTTCAGAATAACTGTCCTAAGCAAACAAACGCAAAATAAACAGGTAACTTGGAAGGAGAGCTTGGTAGTGAATGGCGGTAAATGGCCACTTTCCTCAGCATTAATTGCTAACAATTCAATCCCTAAACTTGTGTTGTAGTTCCACACATCTGCACCACACTGAATTTCCTTTATTCTTTTTTTATTAAATTATTTTGATTTGGTTATTCTTTTAATTTCAATTAAAATGTAATTAATTCATCAGACTTGATCTCATATAAAATAAATCAAGAAAGTTCTTCCCTGAAAGTTCCTTCACACAGTACATGAAGCTGAACATTTAGAGAAGAATGTGATGAACTTGGTGCCCGATTTTCCAATGCCTCCCTCAACTGAAAATTTCCTTTGTTCCTCACTTTTTGGGATGGCTCCCCTTTCCCTGACTGTGGAGTTTTACAGATTTTCAGCTTTTCTTCCTACTAACCCTAGAAATTTTTCTACTATAGCTAGCTTCCAGGAAATAAATATCACATGTTCTTTCTTGTTTCTTTCTCATAGCAAAATTGCTTGTGACATTTATATTTATCAGTGATTTTCAATAAATTATCCTCCATAAAAGCCTGTAATTTAAAGGTTCTAGTAGCTTGTGATTTATCTACTTTAATTTAACAGGCAAAAGTTCTAATAGTGTAACAATTTGAAATAATCACTTGATTATATATATATATATACAATAAAATTTAGATCATATACATATATATGATCTAAATACTGAAATATTTGTGTTTGTGTAGTAAAATGTTTGATTTCCATATCTGATTTTGATCTGCTCTATGTCAGGGCAAGAAATTGTTTTTTCCCTCATTTTTATATTGGAAAATTATTTCATGTACCATAATTCTTAATTTAAATAAATTCTCCTGGTAAAATCTTTTCTCATTGTTCTATGTCTTAGCCTTTATAACTAAATACTGAAATATTTGTGTTTGTGTAGTAAAATGTTTGATTTCCATATCTGATTTTGATCTGCTCTATGTCAGGGCAAGAAATTGTTTTTTCCCTCATTTTTATATTGGAAAATTATTTCATGTACCATAATTCTTAATTTAAATAAATTCTCCTGGTAAAATCTTTTCTCATTGTTCTATGTCTTAGCCTTTATAATTGATAGCAGAATTTTGTCTAGCGACTTATTTAAATAATCAGTGTTTACTAGTGTTGTAAATGGACAAGGCACTAAAATACTGATAGTCAACTTGTAAATGTCAGAAACTATGTTAATTATTGTATATTATATCATGAGGTACAAGAATCATAAAAGATATACGTTATCCTAATTTATTAGAAACCAGAATAGAGTTTCAGTAACTTGTTCCAGGTTTGTATGTAAGAGTCATATTGTTGGATAGATGTGTCCTCCAACAGACCAATAACAGATGGATATCTGAACCCTAAGAGACTCTGTAAAAAGAGAGAGACAGTCACACCTCCCACTCCATCAGTCATCTTCAGTTGCATTAGGGGGGAGGGTCTAAGGACAGACACCAGGAATTTGGCCATCTTAGGCCAGTGAGCAGGCAGGGGAGAATCTGAAAAGCTCAGCTGATATGTAGGGGAAAAAGCCCACGGGTGTCCATGTCTTTGTAAGTAACCGCCCACCCCTCATCATAAATTCTGTTGGCAAACCCAGATAAACACCTTTAATCCCTAAGCTGCAGTTTGGAGAAACATTGTGTTGGTTTACTGGTTGGTTGTAAGGACAGCCTGGGACATAAGAGAGTCATGCATGCACCTCCCCGAAGTAAATTTGACTTACAGTATTGTTTTGATGCTGAAGATATAACTTAGGACACTGTGAATGTTAGACAAATACTCTACCACTGAACAGCACCCCCAGATCCTGGTGAAAACATCTATATTCCTATACTGAGCAACCTCCTTAATGATCTGATTCTTTGTTTTTGTTGGTTTTTTTTTTTTATCATTGTTGTTCCTACACTTGAATTTGTATAATTTTCTTTCCAACTGAAATACAACTTACTTTTCTGATCCAGCTTTGATTTTCCCATTTATGTGTAGCTTAGATAAATTCATCTTTTTGTATCTGTTCTAATGTGTGTCTCTTTTAATGAAATTCTTACATACCTATTTACAAATGTAATTGTTGGGGCTGGAAAAATGTCTCAGCAATTTAGGACGTGTGGTTCTGCTCTTCCAGAAGGCAAGTGTTTGGTTCCCAACATCAACATAAGGCAGCTCATAACCAGTAACTCAGGTTCTAGGTTATCAAAGACCTTTTTTCTCAATTTTGCAGGCACCTGAACTCATGTGCACATGCCCACTCAAGGATATATGCACATATATAGAATTAAAATAGAAATACATTTTTATAATTAAATTTTATTCCTAAAGAACTAAAATTTTACTTTAACACACTATTGAGAAAGAGCTATAGTTAAAACAGTAGTTATCAATTTCTGGTATCACCACCTAAGAAATAGAGATTTTGTGACTTGAACATTTCATTTTGTACTTCATTTTGTCCTTTGTCTACTTGATAGCATTTGGATTGTCATATAAGTTTAGCTATTACATTGAATTCTCTAAAGATATGTAGTATCTTAATATTTTCCATTAGCTATAGATAAACATTTACTACAAAGAGTGTATGTTATATTCAGTTTTTAAATAACTGGCTAGAAGGATGACTCAGCAGCTAAGAACATTTGTTCTTACAAAGGACCAGGATTTTATTCCCTGCACCCACATGGCAGCTAATAACCATAAAATATTTTATTTATTTATTTATTTATTTATTTATTTATTATTTTATGTATATGAGTATACAGCCTACATATGTGTAAGTGCATCATGTGCATGCAATGCCTTCAGAAGTCAGAAGAGAGCATCAAATTCTCCTGGAACTGGAGTTACAGATGGTTGGTAACTGCCATGTGAGTGCTGGGAATCAGACCTGGGTCCTTTGCAAGAGCAGCCATTACTTTTAACTGCTAAGCCATTTCTCCAGTCCAATACATAAAAGATTTTAAATAATTAGTGTTATGGTTAATCTTTGTTTTCAACATGATGATTTTGAATCACTTAGAAGACATACATACATCTGAGTGTTTCTGTGATGGTGTTCCTAGGGAGGATTTTCTAAAGTAGTTGGTCCACCATATACTTGGATAACAACACTCCATGGGCTTCAGCTGAGGACTCAAAAGAAAAAGGAAGCCAAGTTAGTGCCAGGATTTATTGCTCTCTGTTCTTCCTTCTTTCCATGCAATTTAACAGTCCTGCTGCAATCTGTTCATGGCATGTGAGTCATGATAACCTTTTAAATAAATTATTCTATTCAAGTTTTTTGCAACAGTATTGAGAAAGTATTTGATACAACTCTGATTCAATATGAATTATTCAAGTCATATATACTTACTTAGTTTTTGCGTCTTTTACATATTTTATTGTATATTTTTAACAATTCCACGCTTATATAGAACGTATTGTGCTCAAATTCACCATCTCTTGGCCCTTTCTTTTCCCCCTCCGACTACTGGCAACACTATTCTTTTTCCCAAATGATACCTGTTCTGCTTTTGAGTCTTATTTGTTTAGTTGTGCAGGTCTTTTACAGTAACTATATTTTTGTATTCCTTTAGTTTTAAATATATTAATCCACTGTCTCTGCAATATTGAGTATTGTCTGTATTCAAAACCCATGCAGCATCATAGTTACAAATGTTTAGCATTACATTTTTACTATTTTATTTGACTTGATTTGCATTTTGCTTTGTTAGGTTTCTCAATTATTCTGTGGCAAGTATATATTTTTCTGCATTAAACTTGGTTTCTGAAAAATATTTCCCATCTATCTAAGCATGATAAAAGAATTTGTTACTGTGTTCTCCATATGCTATACTAGAGATTGAAATAGTTCACTGTTTTAATATGAATTGAAAAGACATTAGAAAAATTGACAAATGCTCATTTTGAAATTTTCAAGCAATACACAAAACTTTAATGAGAGAAGTTTTGTAAATGAGCTAAAAATGATAGCATTAACATATGTGCTAGACTAAAAATGCCTTCTGCAATAAATTCTTTATTACACATACACACATATAATATCTGAGTGTGTGCATATTATTATATGCTCTATGTATTCTGTTGTGCCTACAAAGTAGACTGAGGTAAAATATTGTGTGGGTTAAGATAAATATTAACATCAACTATTACACACTGTGCAATTTTAATTTAAATCATTGAATTTTTTTCAGCCATCTGTTTCTGATTTTTTATCATTTAGAAGTATATGTAAATTTTGTGTCTCTGTCTGTATATGTAGATATGCATCCTCATTCATTGGCACTTAATTATGGTAAATTTCTAGAATTAATACTGTTCTAATAAATATTGAAAATTAAAATTTTGATATGTATTTATGAACACATTGCTGTTACTATATTATGCTAACATGTTAAAAGACCTTTCAGCATCTTAACCCATAAACCTGATCCTTAAAAGACTATATTTTCTTAAAATATATTTCAGTATCAGGGAAAGTATCTCTCTCTCTTTCTTTCTCTCTCTCTCTCTCTCACACACCATAAGTGTAGTATGCGTAATATTTGATTAAATTCTTAACTTTTTGCCAAATACACATCCTTTTCTTTGAAGTAAAAGAACCATACATGTCAAAACACATGTAACATATTTTGATGTAGTTTTTGCTGGCTCCCTGCAGTTGTCATTTACATGTATCCTTGCTCTGGAGTGTGTTACTGAATGTGTTAAAGCTGTAATGAAATGCTTCTTCTAATCATGAGGTTACTAATATTTTTTTTAAAAAAATTAAATTAAAAAATAATAATTGTTCAAAGAATAAATATGCCCTCCTTAATGATTGTAGATGTGAAAAACATCACCAATGAAATCTACCTGATGACTTTGTATCGATGCTCAGATCCCAAGCATCTCAGAAAGTAACCAGTTGTGACTAGTAATAATCAGATATATAGGATTAGAAATGCATGTGTAAACATCTCACTGTTAATTGCATTAAAAATGAACTTTTCTGTATGAAACTTTATTTTAATAATGAAATGGAGAATTTTTTTTAAATTTTATTATTTTTATTTTATGTGTACGCATGTACTGCCTGCATGTAGGTAAGTGCACCCGTGTTGTGCAATGCCCACGGAGGTCAGAACAGGCTGTCGGATCCCCTGGGACTGGATTTACGGACAGTTCTTAGCTGCCATGTGAGTGCTGGGATTCGAACCCAGGTCTTCTGCAAGAACAATCAGTGTTCTTAACTGCTGAGCCATCTCTCTAGCCCCAAAATGGAGATTTTTTTAAAGGTTAAAGCCTCATTCAATTTTATGTCTTACAGGGTTTTTACTGAGTTGAATCTTTATAACTGTATTAATTCAACTGTGAACCTAAAAATTTACAGTCACTTTTGAAAGAGATGTATCCTTGCTCTGGAATGTGTTACTGAATATGTTAAAGCTGTAATGAAATTTTTCTTCTAATCAAGTGGTAATCAAATTTTTAAAAATTTCAAAAAAATTTTTTTAAACTCAAAGAAGAAGGAGTACATGAAGTTATCTGAAAAAAGTGATGGGGAGATATCAGAGGACTTGGAGGGGAGGGAGTGGGCATGGATTTGATCAAAACACCTTATAGGCATGTATGAAATTCTCAATGAATTATTTTTAAAATTCTCTGTCTCTCTAGCACCCCTAGATACACAAAGGCAAAGAGGGCATTGAACACAAAAAAAGAAAAAGCTGTGAAATATTAGAATGTTCTGGTTTAGGTATTACTTGCGTGTATCTTAAAGGTTCGTGTTTTAAGATCTTGACCTCATGATGTTGTTAAAAGTAGAGACCAAATCAGTGGCAGTTTGTCCTACAGATGTCCATCGTGAGTGTCTAATGCATAGTGTGATGGTTAACCTTTTTTCTCAATTTAATTGATCAATTAGGATAGTATGTTTTCAAATAGATCATTGAGAGTATTTTCCAGAAATATTATCTGTTGGGGAAAGCTGCTGCTCTGAATAGGTGGAACTTTCCTGCCAGTGTCCAAATATAAAAGGTTCTGAGGTTAAAAAACAAAAACAAAACAAAACAAAACAAAAAAAAACAGCGCTGTTTTATACAATCACCTATACTTCTTGCTGGCTATTCCATACGCACTGTTATTAATGTTAAGACCATACATTACTGATGCCACAACCTACCCCCTTTGACTTTCCAATGTGAACAGAAGACTAGTGGCTTTCTAGGAATAATCCAGCGCTTTAGCACCAGACTGAGGCTTTTAAGGCAAACAGTCTTGCGGACTGAGCTGCTACTAGATTCTCAGCCTTGTTGAATTACAAAGTTTGTATTGTTTAATCTAATCTAATAAACATATTTGAGCTATGTATTCATTCTATTGGTTCTGTTCCTCTAGAGAACCCTGACATCATGGAAAACATTCCCATTCCATAATATAAAATGGAAAATTTGTGCATACTCCCCTAAATGATATCAACATTTGGCCGCAGATGTAAGAGTGATGGACATAAGAACATTATATTGTCATCAGGCCATTGAAATTATTCTTGCTGAAAGCTTTAATTGGGGCCAAATGATGGGGTCACTCATTACTGAGGAATTAAGATAGAAAGCCATATAGATTTGTAGGGTGAATTTTTAATTCTGAAGGAAATTATAATGTGTATTTTATGCAAATTAAACAAAGATTGACAGGGAAAAAAGTCATGAAAATATTATAAAACACATACAAAAACACAATAGAAGTACAAAGAAAGATTGTTTCATTCTAAATTCACACAAATCCATGTTATCTTCCCTATTATAAACTTATAAATTGTGATATATACTCATGATAAATTTTATATGTTGTTAATCAATTTAGACAATTTCTCTTCCGTTCAATAACATTTACTCTGACAGAATCTTCATTTGATCAGTATTTAATGAGCATGTACTATGGACTGAGCCTAGTGCAAGCACTTTGTAGGTACAAAAATAAATAAATTATGGTGGTGTTATAGGAAAACAGATGATTGAGAATATTGTACTCCCTGAGTGCTAAACTAGGAGTGAGCACACTTAGGATTGCTAAGATGCTGAATATGATGTAATCTCAGTTGCAAGGCCTCAATAGTTTACTGGGTTATGTTAGAAGAATCTGTTAAACAGAAAATGAATACTATTTTTTTTATTTTCAAAGAGGATGAATACTTATTTGCAAATTTAAATGAGAAAAAATGTATAGATTAAGAAAGTAATTTTGCTAAAGAGTCTTAAATATTTACAAAATGTAAGGGTATGGTAAATTGAACAAAATGGCAAGGAAATGAAAAAGATCAAATGGAGAAAAATGAATGACAGGTGAAAACCAAAAACAAATTTTACATGAAGGAGAAAGCTATTATATTATACATCATTGATATATTAAACATATGCTTTCTGAAAATTCATACTATCTTACTAATATTGGGTGATTATAATGGTTAACTGAAGGACTTGAATATACCTCAGTACACATACGTGTGTGTGTGTGTGTGTGTGTGTGTGTGTGTGTGTGTGTGTGTGTTTATAGTCTGTGGAATATCACTGTCTAACAACCCAAAGGAGATAACCCATTCCTGGCACTGTGCTTTAAATTGTTCACACGTGGAGTCTTGAAAGTGTATTATGGCCACATTAAAGGAAAAAAAAAACCTATGTAATTTCAGTTTTCATATGTATGTATGTATGCTCTTGGTTACCATATACAACTTGAGTGTGAGTTCTTATTGCTGAAGGCAGCACATATTTGAGACATAGAACATGGAGAAATCAATCAGATTATGGCCTGGAAGCTGCATCCCTACTGGCTAGCTTTTATATAATAGAAGGTGCTATGAATAAGTAATCACCAGTTTTACCAAACTCTGAACCCTGAGAGGTACAATGTTGATTGGCTTGGGAAGACATGCCAACTGGTGCAACATGAGCATGAATGTTTTGGTTGTAACCAACCATTTTCTGAATGGATTTAAGACCTACTCTCAAAACATGAAACCTTTAACTGAAACTACTATTGTGGGCCAATAACCTTTGACTAGACAAGTCATAGGCCTTAGAGAAGAAACTATTGTTATAATACTGCTACATGGACATAGTTTTAAACCCATTCCTAACGCCTTATTATTATACCCGTGGATGAGTGCATGTATCAACCCTTTCCAGAGAAACTTCTTTATGCAGTAGATAGTGATTGACAAAAGATATCCACAACTGGTCAAACTGAACAGAATTAGGGAATGTGGAATTCTTAACTCTAAATGGGATACCTATATCATACCCTCTTCTCCCAAGGTTCAGGGATTATTTTGAAATATGGGTGAAAAAGAATTCTGAAGAGGTTACCCAAATTGCCAATAGGGCATAAGGATGCAAACCACTCTGGTTTCTTCCAGGCTGAACAGGGACACAGGGTGAGGCAATTGGAGTACCCCTTCTATGGGTCTATCTAAAAGACTCCCAAATTGTATAACTCTTATCTTTAAGGTGAAAAGAAAGTCCTTGAATCATGAATAGGAGATGTGAAGGAGAAGTAAAGGCAAGAGTAATTAGCCTCTTTTTTTCTAGACAGGGGTCTAGAAAAAAGTCAGAACAGGGAAATTTTCAAATGTTCACATGAGAGTTCATTGGACTTTCTTGACAAGGGCTTCCAAAAGCATCCCTCTATTGGGTTCTTCCTCATTTTTCTTCTGTCTTCCAAGGTTGGACTCTAGAGTGATGGATTCAGGATTTGCTTTCAGGTATTTTGATAGCTGTTGGAGTAGTCATTTGTTCTCTTGATCTTAGCCATTCTCACTTGGGTAAGATGAATTCTAAAAAAAGTACTTAAACAGCAACTGGAATATTTTGACAAATAATGTGGACTCTATTAGCCTGGGGCATGAAAACTTGTCTGAGCCTAAATTTAAAAGAAGAGAACTAATTTCCATTCAATCACTTTTCTAGTCCAAACTTCAAAATCGTCCATATTCTTCCAAAAAGCAATATGGTTAAGTTCTTTAAGTTCTTTATGGTTAAGTTCATCATCTCACTATCTGCTATGAACTCCTGAGTTAGAGAGTTTTCTATTGGTGTGACAAAATATCATGACCAAGGTAACTTACGAAGGAAGAGTTTATGTGGTTTATGGTTCCAGAGGGATAAATGTCTATCATAGTGGGAAAGAATGGAGGTAGAAGTAGGCTGAGCAGAAGCCCGAGCACTCATATCTTCAAACATGCAGGGGAAGTACGGAGATATAACAGAAATGGGATAGGGGTAAAAATTCTCAAAACTCTCCCCCATTCTCATGTGTCCTCCAGCAAATTCATACTTCCTGAAGGTTCCATGATCTTCTCCAAGCAATGCTACCAACTGATTATATGTTCAAGTACTTAGAACCTATGGGGTAAAATTATCATTCAAACCACTACAGAAACAATGGCAATATGTAATTTGATGGTCTATGAGACCTTCTTAATCAAGAACTACAAAAGAGGGAGCCAATCCACTATTTATTCACTATCCTGTGGTTTCTGGTGTGGGCGTTGTTTAACCATTAAAGCATAACTCCACTAAATTCTTACAGGTAGGTAGGTATGTAGCTAGATAGAAGACAGATAGATATAGATAGATGATAGATGATAGATAGATAGATAGATAGATAGATAGATAGATAGATAGATGATAGATAATTGATAGATGATAAATACATAGATTTTTTAAGAAGATAGGTTTTAGGGTTCCATATGACTTTTTCAAAAGTCATTTACTGATAAATAACCACCTTTACCTTTTGCCCACTAATTTATAATATCTGTATCTCTGCCCCCCGTAATCATCATCTTTCATATTAAAGTATATCTCTAGTGCTGCGGAAAGTTCATTATCCAAGCATTTAAAATAACATTTTGTGGGAACCATTAGTCTTCTTGAAGGCTAATATATTTTTGTGCTTTTCTCTCTCTCTCTCTCTGTGTGTGTGTGTGTGTGTGTGTATGCATATACACTTTTTAGATGATGACAAAAACTTATTTCAAAGGGTGAGTGTTGTGATGCATTCCTTTAATCTTTGAATGGAAGAAATAATTCCCACTTCAAAGGAATAATAGGATTTTTTTTTTCTAGAGCCAAATATGAGTGAAAATGGACAGGGAACACAGGTATATTTTTCCCCAAAAAAAAAACATATCCCAATGAG
>NW_008339916.1:1920281-1932705 GCF_000622305.1 Nannospalax galili
ACATATCCCAATTTCAGAATGATTTTTCATAAATAGAACAAAGAAGATCATGAATAAAACCACTTTACAAGTTCATTGATGGGTGGGTTACATAAAAGTGGGGAAATCTCTGTATTATGGCTTAGGTGCTATCTGATAACATTCTTAGCTTTCAGTTAATGAAAAGCAGTGGTCTGCTAAATACACTTTAAAGGAAACCTCCCTTCAAGTAGATTGTCAGGATAGTCAAAGAGACTCACAAAATGACACAAGCTACTACCAAAGCCCTTTATTTTCTGCCAGAATTTTAAGGTAAGACACTGTTTCTGAAGACAGGCCATACTTCTGACACAGAACTGGAAGCAATGGAGCTGGACCCGACCTGGAAGCCTCCTCTCTGAAGACCACTTCTCATGGTATCAGAGGATATTATGCAAGCTGCTAATGGGGGAAACCAATCAATGGTCCAACTCAGCTCTGAATCCTAATATATAACAATGTCTGAACTAGCAAAGTATTGCTATTGGTACAGTAATGCTACCTTTATTGTGAAGGTAATCAACAGCTATCTAATTGGAATTAAGACCTCAGTGGGAGGGAATTTATGTGTGGTACTGTGAACATAGCCAAATAAACATGACTGTATTTCCTAGAGAAAAATATACTTTGGCCACATGCCGAGAGCAAAGTAATTTCTTGCTTTATTTAAATATGCATCCTTATATTTACAAACCAGTGTACTTCTCATCATTCATCAAAGAAACTCTTTCTTTGAAATACATGGATACTAACACAGACTTCCCCAATTGGTCAAATGCAGAAATAACTGTCTGAGAGATGCTTAGCCCTAAGTGACACATTTTCAATGCAACCTCTACATATAAGAGAATTCATCTTTCAGCTCTCACCAGAGAAGTTTCCTACTCAGGAGATGATGGTTAACCCAAAAATCTACAACTGGCCTATGTGCAGAGAACAGGAAGCTGCAGAGTTCTTCCCTGAACAGATAGCCTATTTCAAACTTTTGTCTCCCAAAGCTCAGGGATGATTATTTAAGAGGGTATAGAAAGATTTTAAGAGCCGTAGGTGGTAGATGCCACAGGGAAACAGAGTTTTCCATTCAGCTCAGCAATGACACACATGAAATCACAGTAATGGTGACAGCATGCACAAAATCCCAGCATAGACATGAGGAAGTAGGTAAGAAATCCCACACACATCCCCACTCCCTCTTAACTGAGAAACCTCTACTTTGATTACACATGTATTTAGTGGTTCTTGTATGTATATGTGTTTAGGGATGACCACCTGGCATTGAATAAATGATCACAAAATTTACCCCTTGAGAAAAGGGTTCTCTATTCCTGAGCAGTCATTGATTGCTTCGAGTAAGTTCTTCACTTAGAGTGGAAATCTGTTAAATTTCTCCTATCTACATTGACTGGTGGTGTCAATACTCAGTCTTGTTTAGGCAATCATATTGTTGAGATTTCATAGGTTCAGCAACCCTGTCATATCTGGAAGCCATCTTATAACAGGCATCCTGAGCGTCTGACTCTCATAATCTATTAACCCCCCTCTTACATAATGTTCCCTGAGCTTTAGGTGTAGAGGTGGCATTGTGGATGTATCAATTGCGTTGACTTTGCCATGTTCACTTAGTCTATGAAGTTTTTAATAGCCTCCATCTATTGCATAAAAAAGATTATTTGATGAAATTTGAGAGGTATATTTATCTGTGAATATAACACTGAATATTTAGAATATATTGAGAAATTATATTGATTTAGAACCATGGTAGTAGCAGATTCTTTCAAGTCTATGACCTCTACAGTCATGGGTACTTGATTATGTTTACAACTCAAGAATTCCCTCTTATTAAGGGAGAACTTAAGTCAAATTATGTAGTTGTTGGTCATGCTTAACCATAAAGTGCCACTACAGACTGCACCATTGGGGAAATTTTGCTGGGCTGGTCATTGTTGTGGTTCCTAGGTTTTAAAGATAAATAGAACTATTTGTTTATCTTCCTTGACACTTGCATAACACCTTCTAATATTATGAGAACTGGTCCTCAGGGAGAAGCAGTCTAGGTTATCTCCTGCCCAATTACTAAAAGTCTTATGTCCCAGTATCTTCAGCAATAGGGTTTTACCATGCAGTTCTATAAGGCAACCAAAGCTGCTGCAATAGCCTGTAATGTTTTGGGAGTTCCTTGGACTACCGTGATCAACAACTTGAAGGGAATTTTGCCTTGGCTGACACTGGGATTTTTATTACATATCCTTCTTCTCTATACTTGCATACACATACATACAACACACACAAACACATTTATATAATTTATGTACTTTTAATTAAGCTTATAATATGACACATTATCTTATGAATTTTTCAGAAAGCCTTAATATTTATATCTTCTTCATCCCTCTTCCTCTGTATTATCCTTCTGTACCCTTCTCCATTTAAAGTTCCCCCATGTTTTTCATTCCCTCCTTGATAATGTCTGTGTTCTACTATCCTCTTCTCTAGACTTCGTTACCCTTTTGCCCACAAGGTCACTTTCTACTTTACTGCCTTCTGCAATTATTTCAGATTATATATTCATATCTAAAGAGTCAGACTAAGGAGCCACAAACAAAATAAGAAGTGCTTGTCTTTCTGGGTCTGGATTACCTACCTCAGTATAATGTTGCCAGTATCATCCATTTACCTGAAAATTTCATGATTTCGTTTATATTTCCAACTGATTTCATTGTACACATGAACCACATTATCATTATTAATGAATACTGATGTTGTTTTCATTTCCTTGCTATTATGAAAAGAGTAGCAATAAACATGGTTGAGCAATGATATATTTTAAATATTTTATTATTATTATTGTTTTGTGTGTATGGGTGTATTGCCTGAATGTAAGTAAGCATAACTGTATCATGCAATGCCCACAGAGATAAGAAGAGGACATCAGATTCCCCTAGAACTGGAGTTATGGATGATTGTTAGCCACCATGATGGTACTGGGAATTAAACCCAGGTCCTCTGAAAGAGCAGTCAGTGTTCTTAGCAGCTAAACCATCTCTTAAGCCCAAAGAATCTTTATAGCAAATTTTTGAGGCCCCTTTTATATGGGAAAGAGTGGTGTAGCAGAGTCATAGGGTAAATTTACTTTTTGTTTATATGAGAATTCTTCACACCAATATCCATAGTGATTATACCAGTTTTCAAACACACTAGCAGAGGATTCCCCTTTCTATGCATCCTCACCAGCATTTGGTGTCATTAGTTCCCTGATTTTAGTCATTGGATTGGGTAAGACAAAATTTTAAAGTAGATTTTTATTTATTTATTTATTTGTATTTCATTAATTATTAAGGATGTTGAATATTTTAAGCAAGTTCTTAACCATTTTAACTTCTTTTGGGAGCTCTCTGTTCAGATCCACAGACCAATTTTTATTGGGCCATTTGTTTTCTTGATTCTTTATTTTTTGTGTTCTTTGTGTGGTGTGAATATTACTCTTCTATGTGATTTACATGCGAAAGATTCTTACTCTGCAGGATTTCTCTTTACATGATTACTTCCTTTGTTGTGTGGAAGCTTTTTTCCCCCAAACTAGCCCCATTTATCTGCTATTGGCCAGAATTCCTCAGCAAGTGGAGTTCCTTACCAAAAGTCTTTTCCTGCACCTATTACTTGTTTTTGTTTTCTTCTAACAATTTCAGTGTTTCAGGTTCCATATTGATATCTTTAATCAATTTGGAGTTGATTTTTTTGCAGAGTGGTAGATGTGGTTTATTTGTTTACATGTAGACAGACATCCAGTTTTCCCAGCAAAACCTATTGAAGATCCTGTATGTTCTCTAGTGTGTATTTTGCTTATTTTCAAATATCAAATGGCTATCTTGCTGTATTGCTATAGCTGTCTTTTTTTGTTCCTTAACCATGTTGTTTTTAGCATTATAGTTCCACATGAAAGCTTGAAATATGGTATCATAATCTTTCCATTAATATTTGTTCTCAGGATTGCTTTGCTTATCTAGGGTCTATTGTGTTTCTATATAAATTTTAAGTTTTTTTTTTTTTTTTCTCAATTTATGTGAAGAATAGCATGGGATTTTGGACTGAGTTTGCCTTGAATCTGTTGATTGATTTGGTTAAGGTGGTCATTTTCAAAATATTCTACCTGTCCACTAGCATGGGATGTTTTTTCTACTGCGTAGTCTCTTTTTAAATATCTTTCTGCAAATTTAAAGTTTTCATTGTAGATGTAAGCAGTAATTTGAATTAAAATAAATCTACCATAAGCTCAAGTATTTGAACACTTGATATATGATCCCCAGTTGGAGGTGGTGTTTGGAGGAGCCAGGAAATCTCTAGGAGATAAGGCCTTGCTGAAGCATGCACACCAGGGGGGTTGGCTTTGAGAGTTCATAGCCCACTCTATGCTAAGTTTGCTATCTCTCTGTGTCCAGAACAGCCTGTTTCCTCTGAGAGGCAGGGCCTGCTGAGGAGAATTGACTGTGGAGAGCTAGCCACGTGAGGAGGAGTCTTCTGCTCCATCTTGTACAGGAGCCACGATCAGAGCCCAGCAGCTACTGCACAAGAACAAATGGCCTGGCATTTACCAACCTGGAGTGAGACTAAGGGCCCATGAGGCATGGGCAAAAGCTGGAGGTGACTATGGGGAGGCTGCAGGAGTAATCTAGAGTGGTGGGCTCACAACCGTGAATGGTGGGCTCTAAGCTGCTGCACAAAGGTGGACACCTGGTGTTTGTCTTTGTCTTTTTATGAGTTACTCCCCTCCCACACAGTATAAACTATAATAAACTCACATAAAAATTTGTTATATGATTTGTATGATAGCACAAGAGACAGGAAGAAAACTTGGGAGACAAAAATGGGGTAGTCTGGCCCAGATAAATGAACCAGTCTTGGGAATGTGGGTTTAGGGAACAGTGCTGTTCTTACCACCTCTGTGGTGGGTCAGCTGGGCTCTCATTCCCAAATCCAGGAGCAACTGCCAGGAATCCAGGGGAGAAGGCACTCAAACCCCATAGGTTTATGGGGCTAGCGATAGTCACATGTGTTATACAATGGATTATAAAATCTGTAGCTAAAAAGAGGCCAGCAATGCAGAAGCATGTGCCACAGCTGTGTTGTAAATGTGGGGGTATGCTGCAGTTATGTGAAGATTTGTTAAAGGTTATCTAGAGTCAGGAAAAACTTTTATGGCCTTTGGACCAAAACCAAAAACCCAGAGAGGGGGCATGTCCACTTTGCATAATAAAAGATGTGCCCCAGGGAGGGGAGGCTGAAAAGGCTAGGGAGGTCCTGGGAGATCCAGTTGCAGAGCTTAAGGGGAAGGGGGAGGAGAACAGGACACTTTAACTTGTGTAAGGTCCAAGGACTCAGAGGAAAAGACAGATAATAGTAAAAAAGAATATGACCTAAAAATAAAAGTAGCTAAAGTTGCCCCTCAGATTCAAACATTGATACAAAAAGAAAAAATGCTAACAGTGCTCTAGCTAGAAAATATTCCACACTGGAACTTTTAAAACTAGGAAAAGCTTACAAGCAAGAAATAAAGGGCCCCTAACCACATGGCTTGTGAGAGTGGGGGACACAGGAGCAAATGACATCAGTGTAAGTCTTTCAGAATCTTCACATTTGAGTTATACAATGACCCATCCATCCTTGCGATATAGGCTGTTCAACTTTGGCCAATGCAGGGGAGAACAGTCTTTAATGGGATGGCTAGTTGAAGGCCTTAAAGATACATGATTGTCACCAAAGTAACATGATTAGCAGGGGCTGGAGGAATAAAAAGGTGGGGCAGGCATTACTGATAGAACTAGGTATGAGAAAAACAATATATGATGTCCAGTTCACTGGGCCAGATAAGAATGTGTTCACCAGAGATATGAAGGAGAGCTTAATTCAACTGGGACCTTGGTAATGGTATGGGCCTTTAATGGTTTTGCTAAGCCCTTTGATGGGACAGGAACTTTGTAAAGTGAGAGAGGCTTTGGCAAATCTAAATGATTCTGATCAGCATGTAAAACGTGTCTGTAGAATAATGGAACACCTTATGAGAGGTATAAAAGAGACCAGACACAAGAAAAGTCCCATTTGGGTTACTCAAAGACAAATGTGGCAAGATTACTGTTGAGTCCAAATTCCCAGAGAAAAAATTGATAGAAAACCAAATTCGGTATTAAGGAATTTCTGGAAGGCTTTAAAACCAGAAGAGCAGTTTATAAAAGGCATTCAAAGGATAAAATCTGTCCCACGAATGGTTAAGAATCCCAAAGGATTAAATGAGATGCATTTCTCTTCTGATAAAGGCTATACTAGGGGTGGAAGCATTTTTTTCCCAACAAGAAAAGACAGATAATAGTAAAATGGAAAATGGCCTAAAAATAAAAGCTGCTAAAGCTGCCCCTCAGATTCAACCTTTGATACAAAAGTCAAAATGTCCCACCTTTTCTCTCTCTCCAGCTTTGCAACTGGGTCTGTCAGGACTTCCCTAGCTTATTCAGTTTCCCCTGCCTGGGGCACATCTTTTATTATGCAAAGTGGCCACACTCCCTCTCTGGGTGCTCCCTTTGGTTGTAACAGTTTTTCTAGCCTCTGAATAACATTTAATAAATCTTCACATACCTGAAATATATCCCCACATTTACAGCATAGCTGTGGCCCATACTTCTGTGTGGCTGGCCTCTTTTTAGTAACAGATTTTATAATCCATTGTATAATCATGTGACTACCCCTAACCACATTAAGCATATGGGTTTTGATTAGCTTCCCTCCTGGATTTGGGACTCAGAGCCCACCTGACCCAACAAAAGGGCAGTGGGAACAGCACTGCTTTCAGAGACCAACATCCCCAAGACTATGGTTTGTTTATCCTGCCAACTATGCCAGTTTTGTCAACAGATTTCTCTCTGTGTCTTTTGTGCTATCAAGCAAACCATATAACATATCTTTTATTTATTTATTTTTTGTTCTTTTTGAGACAGGGTCTCCCTGCATTCTTGCCTTTATGTGCATTTATTATTATCTTGGGTAGGGGGAGAGGGGAGGAACTTACAAAGAAATGAGCGCCCAGTGCCTGGCCCTTGTGCCGCTCATCTCTGGTGACAACTCCAGAGGCGTGGCTCAGAGCCCACCATGTCAGACTGCTCCCATGCCAGGCCCATAGTCACCACTAACATTCTCTCAAGACTCAAGGGCCAGAGCTTGTGCCAGGTCCATAAATGTCATCCCATTCTGTCTTTGAGTACACCCAGTTGCTGTACGTTCTGCTCCAGCATTATTCCCACATGGTTCACTGCTCCTGTCCCAAGATGGCGCCATAAGACCCTCCTTCCTCTGCTCACTTTGCCCAGTCCATTTGTTGGGAAAAAAATGAAATACCTTGATGAATGCTGTAAGAACTCTGCATTTTGATAGAAAACTCTGTTTAAAATGTTGATTTAGATTTACTTGCTAAGCTTGCCTGTTCTGCCTGATTGTATCTACCACACATGGATGATTAACCTAGTTGAAATGCTAAGAATTGAAGTGCTGTAAACCTCCTTCCTGGACCCTGGACCCCAGACTCAGTTGATTTACAATGTGTCCTGTAGGCCTGTTTGCACATACCAGATAACCGATAAGGAACAAAGAGAAGGAAGTTGCACCAGGCTTACACCAGATCTAGCCTTCCTGGAAAAGATGTTTAACCGAAACTATAGCTTTTAGAAGATGTTTGATCAAAGTGTCTGCTGAGGAATGCTTTTTGTGTAATGACTATGTGGGCCTATATAATCTGTATCTGACACTGAATGGGGGTCGATCGTTCTGACCAGACTTGCATGTCTTGGGAAGCCGGTCGACCCCAGCTAGCTGGAAAGTAAAGACTCTGCTTGATTTTTACATCTCCAATCCTGTGTATTTGTTATCTGGAGGGGACCCATCGAGTCACGGACCCTAACACATTCTCCGCAGAAGATCCCACCCCTTGGAGGAACTAGATCCCCTGGGGAACACAGGTCTTTTATCTCCTTAGTTAAGATTATTCCTAATTTTTTTGAGGCTATTGTGAATTGGAATGTTTCTATGCTCTCTTTCTCAGCATGCTTGTTATTGGTGTATAGATAGGCTACCAATATTTGAAAGTTGGTTTTGTAACCTGACACATTTTTTAAAGTCTTAGTCATTTCTTGAGGTTTTCTGGTAGAATTTTTTGGAATGTCTTATGTTCAGTATATCATTTACAAGTAGGGTAATATGAATTCTTTCTCTATTAGTATCCCTTTAATTTGCTTCCCTTGTCTTACTGAACTAACTATGACTCCAATAACTACACTGAAAGGAAGTAAGGATAGTTACCAGTAATTTCTCTTTGAAATCATGGTAAATGTGTGAGCAAAACATTAGTGGTAAATGTATGAACAAAAATTGAAGCTATTTTGATTTGGTTCTTCTTTCTGCTTTACAAAAAATGAAGCTCCATGAAGTTCAATTCCCTGTTATTGTGGTTAAAGTAAGATTGATTGCATCTCCACTAGGGATAAAGAAACTATTTTATTCATTGTAGATTTCACAAAGTTTGAAGGCTATGACACCAAGACTTTATATTCCCATTGTAGTCTCAAAGTATTTCTGTTTCTTCCTTCTGGAAATAATTGAGAAGACAATCTTCAGTACTAACTTTTAAAGCAGTGAGAGCTCCTGAAGTTCCTAATAATGCCTTAAGCTTTTTAAAGCTTCAGTGTGAATTCTTTTTAACTCACATGC
Organism: Nannospalax galili; assembly: GCF_000622305.1. NCBI lineage: Eukaryota > Metazoa > Chordata > Mammalia > Rodentia > Spalacidae > Nannospalax > Nannospalax galili. The sequence goes on from NW_008339916.1 coordinate 1,929,045, forward strand.
AGTTTCTAGCATTAACAGGTCACACAAAGAACTCTCAGGACCATGCAGATTCTTGGGATAAAGAAAAATGTTCTCCACCTGAGACTACTGGCCTGGAGTATGAATTACTCACACATTTCCTGAAACTCTAAATGGCTATCTGCAGTACATGGTACTTACAGAATCTAATATGACAATTTATCTGTTGACAGGGATGCTAAGTAAGGGGAGACTACACAAAACTCCCCCTAACATGTCATAAATCATCACTCTAATTGATGGGCCTTATCAGAGTATTGTTAGCCCCTGTTTCAAAACTATGGTTCAGAACACAGGACCCTCAGCCACAAAGTGATTCCTATTCTCAACCAAGTTATTCTACCCATGTTAGGCTGTAGGCCCTTTACAAACATGAATCCCAACCTCATATAAGAACGTATATATACTCTCCTACCATTTGAATGGGTGTTATTGCTGCAGTGACATGCCCTGCTCCACTTCCACCCTAATAAAAAAAAAATTGACTAATAAAAAAGGTCAATCTGGGAGCACAAAATAGGCTCAGTATCTTGGCAGAGGTGGCCTGGGACCATTGTGTCTGCCAACGAAAATGCTTCTTTTGTTCATCTTGCACCATCTCAAATCCCTTCATCTCTGTAAAGTACTCAGATTCCTTCTCTAACTACTTCATCTTCAACTTCATGAATATGTTTTTCTCTTATTCCTTTTCTCTGAACACTCCTCCTGTATCTAATCTATAGAATGAAAAAAAAAAAATTAAGAAGAACAAATTCCAGCTTACACAAGGCTAAGGCAACCAAAATACTGACATGGATTGGGTAGATGATCTCCTGGCCTCACTCACTACTGTGGAGCTTTTGGCAACGGATAGTTACTGTGGAAGGGATAATGTTTTTATGGAGGATATGGCACCTGTGAAGTTTTCCATGCTCCAGTGGATGACCCCACACCCATGCACAAACAGGAAGCACTAACTGGATGTAGTGGAGTATCAAGCAACAAATAGACATGAAGTTGGGAAGGGCCAACCTGGGGGATACCAGGGGGAAATGGAAGGTGAAAGGAGGGGGTAGAGAGCAATGTTTACATTTTATTGTATAAATGTGTGGAGAAAAAATAAAATGAGAAATATTTAGCAATATTTAGTACTTTTCTAAACCACAAAACTCTTGAATGGATTTTAAAATAATAATAGTGGTCTCTCAACTCTCATTAGTGAAGCTTCTGATGAACACAAAAGGCCACAAATGACCAAAGTATAGAGAATTAATCTGTAGAGTGTGAGTCCCTGGACAGGACTCCTAAATTAAACCTCACCCACCCATGATTCAAAGATCATTGCAGAAGGTAAGTGGAAAGATTGAAAGAGCCAGGGGAGGAGGTGCATGATCATAAGGAAACAGAGTCTTTGACTTTGGGATCTTGCTCACATGAACTTACAGCAATGGTGTCAGCATGAACAAGACCCATGCAATCTCAATTAGATGAAAACCAAGCATAGAACTGAGGAAATAGGCAGCAGGCCCTAATCTTATCTGGAGAACTATTGATTACTGTGGACTGAGGGAGTGTTGATCTTCTTTAAGGGAGAGGCTATTGATAGGGTGACTAAACCTGGTGGATGAATTTGCACTGAGGGACACCTATGTACACTAACTTGATTCAATAAGCTTCAAGATCAAGGACAGAAAGCAGGAAATCTGCTGGGGAAGGGCTATTGGAGGGTGCAGATGGGGGAATGCATATAAAGTTGCTTAAGGTGTTTTGTATGAAATGTACAAATACCTAATTTAAAACACATTAAAAATAATGATTGCTATTGGCATAGTTAGAATCAGTGTCAGTTCCCTCCAACACTTCTAGATAAGGGGGAGAAAACAAATTTATCCATCATTTTAGAACAATAACGGGTTGTCTCTTAGCTATCATTTTAGAACAATATCTGGTTGTCTTCTTTAGCTATAGGTGGGCACTACAGTATTGTAGACCAAGATTTGAAGTCTTACATCTGAGCAGCCCTTTCTGATTCAGAACAAAATCATCAATGAGAGATAATTGTCTAAACTTCTTATATGGACTTAAGCCTAAGGTCTGAGAAGTGTAATCCCTTGAACTCTTAAAGAAATATACTGATGACTTTACTCTTTGGTTTTACTTTCCTTTTGGGTGTTTAAGACCATACAGTTGGCCAAAATAAATCAATTTATTTTTATACTTAAGGCCATTTATGGATCTGTTCCTCGGGGGTCACATGGGCTTGGGAGGACCCCTTGGCTTCTTTCTTTTACCAGTTCTATCTATGTGAAGATAAGTCAAAGGTCCTGCTTGACCATGGCTGGCTTCACTTGGAAACATGAATGAGATCTTTCCTTTGAGTTGACCCTCCTCTTTGTAGACTAGACACTGGTTCAAGTCCATTGTGTGGCGTCTCCATGGCCTCCTTGAACAAGGGGACAGGTGACTCACCACAGTTACAGGACATTTTGAGAGATGTTCCATAGTCCCCTGGAACTTAGTCAACCTTGGAAAGCAAGGTGCAAAAACTTCCCTTGAAGTCCCTTTGACCAGATTAGTATGGGCCTAAAAGTCTGACTGTTAAACATCCAGTAAGGTTAGTTCCACCACTTTGGTACTTTTAATTACTATGTGCTGTGTATATGAAGCATGGGTAAAAAAATCAAATATTCTCAGATAAAACCTTGACTAGATATGTATTTTGTTTCTTCAATTAGTTAACAAAACCATGACTTTAGAAATTTTTTAAATTATGTGTATATTATTATTGTCTCATCCTTTATATATCATAACAAACCTACACAGACCTTCATCAATTGCTTATGCTTCCTCGTTTTTTCTATTTTGGAATATATCTCCATCCCCATATCCTTTCGACATCTTTTACATTCTCCTTTTCTTTTCTTTTCTTTTCCTTTTTAATACCTGAAAGCAAATCCTGAATCCATCACTCTTGAGTCCAGCGTTGGTAGACAAAAGAAAAATGAAGAGGAATCCAATAGAGGGATGCTTTTGGAAGCTCTTCTCAAGAAATCCTAATGGACTCTGATATGAACATTTGAAATTTGCCCTGTTCTGGTGTTTTTCTGGTTCTTTGTCTAGAATGTGTAATGCTAATTACTGTTGCCTTTACTTCTCCTTCACACCATGTATTCACCAGTAAAAGACTTTCTTTTCTCCCTACAGATAATATAGTTATGCAATTTGGGAGTCTTTTAGATAGACCCACTGAAGGGGTACCCCAAATGCCTCACCCTGCATCCCTGTTCAGCATGGAAGAAGCCGAGTGGTCTGTGTCCTGATTCACTATCAGCAATTTGGGTAACCTCTTCAGAGGATGGCGTGATAAGAATAAGGGGGAGGAATTGTCTAGGCAATTAGGGTAAAAAGACCCCAAAGAAAAGTACCCAGTTTCTTGGCTAAAAGTCAAAATGTCCTTGGGCCTCTTAGCAACATACTCTGTTCCAAAGGCCAAAAATGACAGAAAAAAAAGTTTGGGAGCTTTTATCTGAGCCTTAAAAGATTTTAGGGTTATTTCTTCAGAGGGGTAATGTTAGAGTAGCAAAAAGCCCCATTTAGAAAGAAAGAGAGAAAGAAAGAAAGGAAGGATGGAAGGAAGGAAGGAAGGAAGGAAGGAGAAGAAAGA
>NW_008339916.1:1932740-1938038 GCF_000622305.1 Nannospalax galili
CAAAGTCATCAGAAAGAAGGGATGCAGAAATATGGGAGGTGTGGGAGGGGAGAGAGTGGGCATGGATTTGATCAAAATATCTTATATGCATGTATGAAATTCTCAATAAAGTTTCTTTTAAAAGTTAAAAAAATAAAATAATAGTGATAAGAAAATTATACATAAAATTACTTTGTTGCACGTTGAAGTACTAACGTTCAGGGAGCATGCAGGTGTGGCATAACAAGTACTGAGTGATTCTGAGGCAGAGTCCAGTTTGACAACCACTGTTTTTGGAATCCCTCTTCCTCCTAGGTTTTCAAATAATTTTATGAATAATTTCTAATACATTTTCGAGAAGCATCTTAATTCTTCATTCTTTCTTTCCTCAGAATGCTCTTTACATTTTTTTTACAGTTTCTTTATTCATTTCTCTCTTTATATTTTGATGCTATGCAAGGCACAGATAATGTCTTTCAATAGTTTTGTATTTATAACCCATAGTATATTTTCCTAACTGACCAAAAGCTTCTCAATTAAAGAACGTTTAGAGGCCTGGAGAGATGGCTCAATGGTTAAGAACACAGACTGTTCTTGCAGAAGCCCCAGGATCGAATCCTAGCACCCACATGGCACATAACAACTGTCCATAACTCCAGTTCCAGGGGATCTGTCACCAGAGTTCTCTCCCTGTCTCTTGCCCTATCAGGCAAACCATATAATATATTTTTATGTGAATTTATAATAGTTTACATCTTGGGGGGGGAGAAACTTACAGACTAATGTTTGGCACCCAACTCTGTGCAGTGGGCCACCACGGATCCAGATGACTTCCTCACCAGCCCACAGTCGCCATTAACTTTTGCCCATGCATCTTGGGCCCCCTCTTATGATGTGGGTTAGACTCAGGGGCCATCTTTTCTTCACATCCACTGCCCTGAGTTCCTGGGGGCTCATGGCTTCCGTCACAAGATGGTGCAGAAACCCCTCCAGGGTCAAATCTTTGCAGCAGGCCCCGCCCCTTGGAGGAAACAGGCAGTTTGGGAGACAGGATCCAACAGTCTCTTCTGTCCTCCACGGGCATTATATGACATGGGTGGACTTAGCTACATGCAGGCAATACATGCATACACAATACAGACAAAATAAAAATAATAAATAAAATATTTTTTAAAAAGAATGTTTAGCTGGGCGTGGTGGTACATGCCTTTAATCCCAGTACTTGGGAGGCAGAGGCAGGGGGATCTGTGTGAGTTCAAGGCCAGCTTGATCTACATAGTGAGTTCCAGGACAGCAGGGGCTACAGAGAGACCCTGTCTCAAAAAGACCAAAAAAAAAAAGAGTGTTTAGATGTATGAATTAATTCAAGAATGAGTAAATATGTTTTAATTTTATCTCTGCAGCCATTACTATTATGGTAAAATATTACTTGAGTGTAGAAAATGACAGTCTGACGGTATGAATCAGAAGCATGCATGAGAAAACAGTTAATTCTCCTTGTACAGAAGTGAATGAGAATACAGTATTTAAAGAATGAGAAAGTAGAGATATCCTATGATGGAAAAATGAGGCTTAGGACCCATTACGCACAAAGAAGTCACCAAGACACTGATATGAAGAACTCAGAAAAGTTTATTCAAGCAAATGGACTTCGAGTGGAATTTTCTCTCAAAACTTGAAATACTTGACTAGATGGCACTAAACGTGTCTGGAGGAATACATGAAGTCCAGTAGGGGAATGGGAGGCATGGATGGGAGAGGGAACCGAAATTTGATTAAGAACTGTTGTATAAAATTACAAAAGCTCAATAAAAAGTTTAAAATAAAACTTGAGGTACAAGTTGAATTTCTTCAAAGTTTTGGTAGGTCCCAGTATTGTTTCAGCATTCGTGGGTTTATAACCTAAGTTACTACCGACACAGGTGCCTACATGCCCTAAGACTACCTGAAGAAAATTCCTTCTGGAGGCATGTTTGCAGAGGCAAATATTTAGGGCAGGGTTTAAGACATATTTTTAACAAAGTTTTTCAAGTGTCTTAGCAAGCAAGGGAGTTACAAACAGAGTTTCCACTTGAAAACTGAAATTTATTTCTTAAGATTGCTTTCTCCATTGATTTCTGATTCTTTTTTAACACAAATTTTATAAGCTTTTGTAAAACCCTTACAAAGTGAATACTTTATTCCAAAGTGTAAAATCAGTTATTAAACAATATTTGACACACACAAAATTGACATTATTGACATTAAATGTACTAGTATATTTCTTTTCCCCATCAAACCAAAAGTTATATTTTTGCCAATATGACAAAAACAATGGTTCATAGGAAACTGTTAATTGACAAATCTGAAGTGGGACATTTAATTCCAAACATGCTAAATACTCGGATCTCAATTTGTATTGTATAGTAGGAGCCTTTTTCTCTCTCTAACTAGTCAATAAAGAGAAGTGCAGCCAAACAGCCTCTGAGATCATCATAATAGGACAGCTGAAAAATTGTTTGCTGCTGGACAGACTCTCCTCTCCAATGTCTCCAGAAATAACTGAATTGTCAGGAAGGTGACAGGCTATTCAGAGGTCCCAGACAGTACACACAGGTGCAAAGAAATAACTGTCTCATAAATCAATTGTAGACATATCTTTTCCTCTGTTCACATTAATGTCACTGTTGTCAGAGTGATTTTCCACTAATATAAAAGATAGAGATCATGCTAGAACATTGAGGGCAGTTAATATCAGTCTTACATGTTGAAAATTTTTTAAGTTATTTGTACAAATTCTTTAATACTTCCCCCTTCAAGAGGTAAATGTGAATTCTCTTTGAATATAGACTGAATTTAGTTATTTTTTCCCAGTAAAGTGAATGTGGAGAAAGGAGTGAGATGACTTTTCTAGTGTTTACAAAAAGAATTTGTGGTACTGGAGAGATGGTTCAGTTGTTAATAGTACAAGCTGCTTTGCAGATGACCCAGGTTTGATTTCCAGCACCCACATTGTGGTTCACGACTGTCTGTAACTCTAGTTGCAGAGACTCTGATGTCCTCCTTTAGACTCCAATGGCATTATACCCACATAGTGAACTTACATGCAATGAAAGCTAATCACTCACATACGTAAAATAAGAGTTAATTAATTGAACTAATCAAAACAAAATAAGAACTTTGACACTTCCCTCTCCTTAGCTCTTGTTTCCTCTTCTACCCTTGATTTCCTTCCCTTCATATTATATTTCTCTCTGCTAGTCTCTCCCTCCATTTCTTTCTCCTTTCTCCTTTCCCAGTCTCACCCTTTCTATCCTTTTCCCCACTTATTCAATATTCATTGAGGAACAAAGTCATTTAATTGTGTTAGAAATGGAGCCTTTCCTCTCAATGAATTCTTCTTATAGGTAGAGCCCAAATCAACAGTTGACTTGACAACTGCTATTGAGAAATGCTGATCCAAAACTATCATGCTAAGTAACTCACTCCTGGATTTCTAATTCACGGAAAATATGAAATAACAAATGTTTGTTCTTTCATACTTCTAATATATGTGTGATTTTTTACATATGATTACATATCTAGTATGTATACAGGTATTCTGCTTCATAAAGAATAAGCTGAAATTCCAAGAAGGCAGTGGATCTGTCCTATGAACAAGAGGCTACAAATTTAGCTCTAAACTTTTATTCTTAGTTAATGGGTCTGACCATTACATCAAACTGCTACTCACAGATATGAACTACATTTTTAAAATTTCAAAACATAAAGTGTAATTTTAAACTACTCTTACATATTGATCAGAAATCTATAAATGGGGTGTTCTATGATTTAATAACCATTTGATTTATATTAACAAAAATAGTGTTTTAAGATTTACCTACTCCAAAACTCAAAAATTCAATTCTTCATGTCTGGAGAAATAGCTCAGCAGTTGGGAGCACTGACCACTCTGGTAGAGGAGCAGGGTTTGAGTCCCAGCCCCCACATGGTGGCTAACAAACACGCATAACTTCAGTTCCAGGAGATTCAACGCCCTCTTCTGTGGGCATTGAAGTTCAAGGGGGTGCTTACACACATGCAGGGATTACGCTCATATACACACAATAAAAATAATAAAATAGTTTTTAAAAATTCAATTCTTAGAAACAGAAAGCAGCACTGACTTTATTTTGGAAGATATGTTTAAAAGTTTCCTACTATAAATGAAGAATTTTGAGCCCTGAAATGGAAATATACTCTCTAATCCCACAACCCTGTTTACGTGGGATTGGAGCAAAGACTCAACCTTATCTCAGCTATGTGAAGAAAGTCTTTCTAAAATTTGATATTGATGCTGTTGGTTCCTTATATGTTCAGAGAACCAATATTTGGCACAATGTCAGGCACAGAATGTTAAAAAGTCTCCTTACCTAATCACTTGCTTCACTGATATTCTTTCTTTCTTCTGGAATACAAAGTTATTATTGAACGCTGAAAACTCAGGGCTAAGATCCTGCTCCTTGAACAAATATATTCCCATGTTTTGAGTTGGGTGCTCACAAATAGAGATTATGTTTGTTTTCCAATTTACTCATGCCAATGTCTTACTATTGTGATAATTTTATTAATGGATTGTTGCATAATCTAATTAAATGTGAAGCTAAAATGAGAGTTTTCTTTTTTTCTAAGCTTAAATGATTAAGAAAGATTTGACAGAAATGGGTAGTTAAAAAACATTTTATAATTAGGTGCCAGGAAAATATTAGAAAAGATAAAATCTTTAAACATTCTACTGTTTAATTGGTTCCTATGTGTCTTAAAATTTAAGTTATACCTAAAACTGAGTGGGACTTTATGTTAAAGATAACACCTTCCTATGTAGTTAATGTAATAATTGTCATGATAACCAAGCCAAAAGACCTATAAGCAAATAAAAACCTTGAGAGAGGAAAATGAACTGAGCAAAGAGAAAGATAATTGTCTATTTGTGCTACTGAAAATAAAATAAATTATCTTGATCTTGGTGTGGGCACACACATATTTAATCCCTTAACTCAAGTGACAGGTGAGTGTCTGTCAGATGGAGGCCAACCTGGTCTTCATAGAGTTTTCCAGGCCAACTGGGGCTACAAGGAGACCTTGTATCAAAAATAAATAAATAAATAAATAAATAAATAAATAAATAAATAAATATAAATTATCTTAGGTGTATGAAAGACATTTTTGAATGATTCATAGATTCAGTCAACATGCTTTAATAGTCAACCAAATATTGCTACAGTAAGGTTTCTGCTGTAATTTGTTCTTAGGAAATGTTTCATAAGTTAATGAATGGGAAGTTAGATGATGTAGGTAGAA
>NW_008339916.1:1941044-1970212 GCF_000622305.1 Nannospalax galili
TCATGTTTATAATTGTTCTTTTGAATTCCATGTCCTGTGTTATCACTAAGTGGTTCTCATTATACTCCTCTGCAGGACTATTGGTACTTGGTGGGGATTTATTATTTGTGTTTTACATGTTATTATTTTTTTTTGCTGTGACTTTGACATGCGGATTTCTTTTATAGTTTTTGATTCTTGTGTGAGACTCACACCTTCCTTTGTTGGGCTTAGGTCTGCTTCGTTTTGTAAACTTTATGTGCCCTTGTGGTTTACTTGTTGGGTATGAAAAGCTGATTGGCCTGTACTTCAGTTTCTGTCTTTTGATTTTATATTGGAGGGGCCAAATTGCTTTTGTCTTGTTGCTCAGATGTTCCCACAGAGGCCCAAGTCAAATCAGGATCAGATGATCTCAGGCTTTCTCCTAAGGTCTGGAGCCCTCCAGGAAAGATGCTGGCCTCAGGAATTTGGGTGCTGGGCTGGCCAGGACCAGGGTCCAGGAAAGATATTGGCCCCAGGAAGCTGAGTGGCTTGGCCACCCAGAGATGCAAATGGAGGTGGAGGTGTGAAGTGGCCCAAAGGGCTCCAGGGACTAGACAGGAATTGGGTTGGTCTGGATGCAAAGGATCAGGAAGTAATGGGGCATCTGGCCAAAGAAGTCAGTCCAGAGGTCTAGAAGATCAAGACAAGAAATGGGCCAGTGCCCAGGCTAGGAGGAGAGATGGTGTGGGGAGCTGGGAGGTTGAATGAGGCTGGGGGAGTCAAGGCACAGTCGTCTCTGCAGAACTTACCCAGGAAAGATAGTGTCCCCAGGAAGCTGGGGGTCTGGGCTGCTCAAAGAAGCAATAGGAGGTGGGGGCAGGAACAAGCCCTGAGGGCTCCCAGAGACAAGAGGGAGGAATTGGCTTGGTCTGGATGCAAAGTATCAGGAAGCAGTGGGGAGTCTGGGCCATGATGTCTTACCAGAGGTCTGGGGTGCCAAGACAAGATATGGCCTGTGCCTACTTTAGGAGGAGAGATGGAGTCGGGGAGCTGGGAGGGTGAATGATGCTGAGGGAATCAAGACACAGTGGGCACTGAACTTACCCAGGAAAGATTCTGGCCCCAGGAGCTTGACCTTTATTTTTATCATAAAGCTGAGTCAGGTATGGTCCCAGTCCTCAGGAGGGAGAGGCAGGTGGATCCCTGTGAGTTCAAGGCCCACCTCGTTGATGTAGTGTGCTCCAGGCAAGCTGGAACTACAAGGAGACCTTGTATCAAAAATAAATAAATAAATAAATAAATAAATAAAACAAAAAATATAAATTATCTTAGGTGTATGAAAGACATTTTTGAATGATTCATAGATTCAGTCAACATGCTTTAATAGTCAACCAAATATTGCTACAGTAAGGTTTCTGCTGTAATTTGTTCTTAGGAAATGTTTCATAAGTTAATGAATGGGAAGTTAGATGATGTAGGTAGAAGAGGGTTCTTATAAATTCAAGACATTTGCAAATTTTTCAACATTCACCTTACTTAGGTCTAAATTTCAACACTTTAAAATGACGTATAGTTAAAGGGTATTCCAGATTTTAAAAAAGTATATTCAAGTCTCTGTATCATGTTCCCCATATCTGTCTCTTTGGCAGAGCAGGTTTTCATCTTTCAGCATCATGTGAAAATTTTCCTTTGGCAGTTGTAACTGAATGGCTTCCCTGTGAGGTGAAAGTGTGCACATAGTTATTTTTCCATTCCCTTCCATGATGTGATAAGGATTTCAGGCAAAAGAGTTCTCACAGCTGCTAAGCAACCATCATACTTATGGAACTGTGGACTTTTAAGGTCCTTACGAGCCATTAGCTGTGATAGATGATTACTACTGGATTTTTGCATTTGCAATGGATTAAAAAAATATTACGTTTGAATTTACAATCATTTATTTGTACAGCAAAATCTGTTCCTTGAATTATTTTGTTTGCTCTGACTTGTTTTTTCTTTAAAAGTATTAATTTAGAAAAATAAGTATTAATTTCAGTTTACCAGCACAAATATTGTCTTTATATATGTTTCCATAAATTAAAATCATGTATAATATGTGAAGGGTATACATATTGCATGCTCAAAAACTTTCTTCTTGACAACTCATCTGTCAACTTTTTCAGATAGCTGTCTTTATATGTCACCATTTCAGTGTGAATCTACATATTTCTCTATTTCATTTTTTCATTCATTGGACATTATGAACATATGAAATCATTTTTCTATCATTTGTCCTTTTCTTTTCTTTTTTTCTTTAATTGATTAAGCCATCCTCAACTTCTCAGCAAATTTCCATAGCTGTAATTACTTCACATCTATCATTCTCCATGCAGTGTTATATCCTATTCACTTCCATTTAGACATGCCTTATTTTGTGGTTTTGCTAATAATCATTCCTTAACTGGAAGCTTCATTGTTCATAGATCCTTATTTTAAAATTTACTTCTTTGTCCCATTTCACATCCTCCCAAATTATATGGTAAACTCTGAACTCCACGAGAGCAGAGAATATGTCTCATTTTATTCAGTTTTACCTTCAATGCCTTCCTTGTACAATGAATGACTCACACCTGAAGGTCACCCGATGAATATATTCATTAAATGAATGGATGAGTATCTGTCATGAATTTGTATCCTCATACATTTTTGTCACCTTTACAACATCTTTCTATGCAGTTCCCTCTTATCATTGTCTTTATTATCTGTTAACATGACAACAGACTGTCTATCACGCACTACGCTTGCCATCTCATGTATTCATCTACCTGTGGTCATCATTAAACCTCTCTACCTGTAGAGAATCAGCGATCTATCATTTTATTTATATATCACAGGACTTTTTATCTGTTCAGTGTTCCATCTATTCCTTTCTCCTTTTCTTTATCATGCTTTAATCCATCATTTTCTATCAGGTCTTTCCCCTAAATTATATTAGGTGTCATTTCCATAGTGAATGATAGATGTAAGGAATTTTCAGAGAAAGATCCAAAGGGACTATGACTCAGAGTTTGCATCTTTTATTCCTTTATTTCATAAGAATTCAGTTCTATGAGCTAAGCAAAGAAAAATAAAAAGGAAGAAGAGAAACATAATACTTAATTAGTGCCAGTCATTCTAACAAAGGGAATGCCTGTTGGCCCCAAAGTAATTTTTAATGAGATTACAAAGTTTAGGAATATGTATTATTCAGGCAACTTCGTCTTAAAACTCAAACCAACTGCTTGTTTGTTTCTTTTGGAGGTATTGTGTTTGTTGTCATTCATCCAAAGCATCTAGTGTGCTTTAAATTTGAAGGGGAAAATGGTTATATTAGGTCACTAAGAAGCAATATATTGGTTTGTTCTACTATTTTCTCAGGTTATTCTCAAAATGAACTTTGCCTACTGACAACTTAACCCCACCAACTACTTTTTAATATTCAAACTCGATAAAAGACATGATTGCAACAATCATTTTTCATGCATATTCATACAAAAAAGCTGAGCTCCTTCTTAATGGGTGAATCAAGAAAGAAAGACAAGATGGATTAGGTAGTTTTCTTTATCATTATAATCAAATATCTGAAATGATGCAACTTTAAGAGAAGGTTAATTTGGGCTCAGTATTTGAAGAAATACATTCTATCAGAGAAGGCAAGCATGGAAGTAGAAGACTGCAGCATTAATTTCTACATTTATGCAAAAGAGTAAGAAAAGTTGAGGCAGGAAGCAGGGTCTAAAAGCTCATGGCCTTCCTCCGATCACGCATTTCTTTCAGTCAGACTCTGCCCAGTAAAGGTTAAACAAGTTTTCAAAACACATACCCTGATGCCTTTATCTGGTACCTCTTAAATAATTGTTTCATTTTGGAGTTTTATATAATATGTTTTTAAATGACTTATTTTGTCATATACTTAATATTACATATCTGAATTCTTTTTACTCTTCTTGAAAGCAATACATTAGATGGCTTGCACAAAAATTTAATTTTTAAGTTAACCCATAAGTACTATCACACAACTGCAAAAAATGGGAAAGATCTGACATTGGTGCTTCCCCTGTAACTGCAACCCTGCAGAAGCTGAGATGGAGGTTGTGAGTTGCAGGCCTCTCTGGACTACATAGAAAATAATTTTTAAATTGAAGGTTTTTATTTATTCACTACTACAGAATCAAAGTGTGTATTTCTGAACATATTCCTACATCTGCACATTCAATGTCAAAGTTACAATCACCTACCTAAATATGTGAGAACAACCCTAGAGTTCACTTGAAATATATTCACTTTTCCAAATGTCACAATTGATTATATTGCAATGTCACATTTTCCTAAGATAAAAATAATTTGATCAAATCCACCTATAGCATTTATATCCCAGAATCTTCCATTATGGGTCCATTCATCCCACACTCCTAGTGGAATTATGACCTCTATAGATCTCCTGAGTAATTATAATCTTAATATTTCCCTCAGTACTCTACTGGATTTCATTTCTTCAAAATACTAATTTATGTCTTTTCTGGAAAACATTCTTACATGAAAGCCTAGAATACATGAAATGAAAACTTTTAAGCCCTATCTACTTCACAGGCCTTCAAATTTAATATACTGAGTACTAAACTTCCTACATAGGCACATTTTACTCTTAATTTCTTGAAGCATTTTTTCCCAGTTTTCCAGTATCCAGTGTAACTACTGAAAATTTTGATATCAATCTTATACTTAACCTTTTGTATATTACTGAGACAGCATCAACCAACACTGCCTCTAAATTTTGAGAATAATTTATATTCTTTTCACTTCTTTTTAGTCTATCAAATTTGATAATTATATTCACAGAGAAATATACTTCATATTCATTTCTTGATCATTTAATCTGAAAATATGCATTTGGCTCTTGCCAGTGTTTCCACACTTTCAGACCCAGGCTTGCCATTTCCCTCTGAAGAACTTAAACTAAGGCATACAGGCAACCTTATGTTAAAAGAAGAAACATTTGAAAAAGAAATACTTGAAGAAATAATGATCAAAGTTTTGAAAAAAGTCACAAAAGGAGAATAATTTGCATATTATTAAAATTAGAGAAATACAAATAGATTAAATTCTAAAACTAGACAGCTCATAATTAAACTTGTAAAAAGAAAAAAAAAGAAAAAAATCATTAGAGCAATCAGGAAAACAACTAATTCAATACAACATAACAACATTTAAATAATAACTGGTTTCTTAGCAGAAACAATGGAGGACAACAAGGAGTGGGTTAACATATTCAAAGTGCTCAATGGAAGGAAATGTTTGTGCAAGAATGTTTTATCAAGCAAAGTGGTTTTCAAAAATGATGACAAAGACATTCAGTCCCAGAAGAGAAGAAACTGAAATGACATGTACTTGACATGTCTCAAAATAAATAGTAAATTCAGTTCTTCAGAAGAAAAGTAAGTGACTGTGAATGGTAGATAATATAATTCCATGTGTAAAACTGAAGGTCATCGATTTTTAAAATATTTTTCCTTTTGTCTTCTCTTAACTGACTGTAAAAGTAATGATACTTAATAATATTTATATTATATTGGGCTTATAGTAAAAGGATTTTACTAATAACATCTAGAGAATTGGCTCCAAATGTTAACTCAGATTCACAGGAACAAATGAGATTTAGAAAAGATAAATAAGGAAGTGAAACTATCAAATGATATAAATACTATGCTTTCTTTACTCAGCTTCTCTAAAAATCACATAATATTAAAATCAGGAAAAGACACACACAGACATACACACAAGCATATATACAAACACACATACACACACATATACACACACATACCACATATAGATACATACACCCATACACACATACACACAGATACACACATTGTGTCTCATATGAAAATAACCATTAAATAAATTAAAAGTCTTCATAACAATTTACTGAAAAATATAGTAGTTAAATCTAAGCACAGTTAGGAGTACCTGTAGAGGTGGAGTATCAAATGGAAAAATGCAGACATATTTGAACACTGTAAATATTAGTATTAAATGTGAATGATTTAAGAAGCCCAATGAAGAATCAAAGATTATCAAACTGGGTAAAAGTCACATAAAATTATATGATATTCATATGAGACACATTTTAGATTCACATATAGATGTAGCTTGAATATAAAATGGTGGAAGGAGATACACTATGCAAATAAATGGGAACCATAATAAATTTGGAATATTTATGCCACTATCAGACAAAGCAGATGTGAAACCAAGAAGACACATACTCTAGAAAGACATTACAATTATAGTAATTTATCCACCTGTCAAGAGTGTTACAGAACAAAATACATGAAGCAGAAAGCAACAGAATTAAAAGATAAAATAGACAATTCACTACTAACGGTTAAAGACTCTGGTCCTCATCTTTCATTAACATATAGAAGAAGTAGGAACAAGATCAACAAGAAAAAAGTTTTTTGACAGTATAATCTGACTTGTATTTTCAAAAAAATTTAATGAGCATGGCATTCAGTAAGAGAAAAATGTGTATTCTCTCCAATATATAAGAAACAGCCTCCTAAACAGAATGTATACTCCCACCATCAAAACAAAGCATAATGAATTAACATGAATAGACATCATACACTGCATGTATTCTGACTGAATTTAATAAAATTAGGATTTAATATAACAACAAAAGTAAATGCAAGATATTCATACACACACACACACACACATATATATACACAAATGTACACCCCCCATGGTATATATACACACACATATATGTGCACACACATATATACACACACATACACACACACACACACACACACTCTAAGAAGCTTCTATAGTAGGGCTCCCGAGGAATCTCTTGTGTTACAGTGTGCCCACATAAACCCAGAAACTGAAACATAAGGAAGAAAATTCAAAACAATACTGTAACTTTCTGCCTTCCTTAAAGTGCTGTAAAAAAGAAATGCCTAAAAAAGAACATAATAAAACAATAATAAAAATGATATCAGATATTAAAGAAATATAGAAAATAACAAATATTAATGAACAATTTGCACATTTGAAGAAAAACTGATCTCCATACCTTAAAACTGAGGTTATCAGGCACAAATATAGAAAATTTATCTCTATTGCTTGGCAATTTTTCATTCAGTTTTATCAACAATTACCCAGAGGTGCTGAAGAGATGGCTCAGTGGTTAAGAGTACTGGTTTCTCTTACAGAGGACCCTGGCTTGTTTCCCAGCCTCCACATGGTGGCTACCAACTACCCATAACTCCAGTTCCAAGTTATCTGACACCCTCTTCTTGCCTCCACAGACATTGTATGGATGTGATTCCCTTACATACATGCAAGCAAAACACTAGTATCATAAAAATAAATTTGAAAAAGAATTATACATAGTCAGAATTTGTTGTCAATATAAGTATTAAGTAAGGTTTGCTAATCTGTGACTTTCACTGGTTTATACTGTTGTGCTTATTGTTGTTGTTACAATTCCTTTGTTCATGGGGCTGGAGAGATGGCTCAGTAGTTAAGAACACTGACTGTTCTTGCAGAAAACCTGGGTTCGAATCACAGCACCCACATGGCAGCTAACAACTGTCCGTAACTCCAGTCCTAGGGGATCCAACAGCCTCTTCTGACTTCAGTGGGTATTTCACAACACTGGTGCACTTACCTACAGGCAATACACACATACACATAAAATAAAAACAACAAATAAAATAAAAAAAATAATTCCTTTGTTCACTTGCCATCTCCCTTATTCCACACTGGAAGCTCTAATCAGATACTAAAAAATGCTTGACTAATAAGCAACAAAGATTAGTTTCTTATTGTGGACATAAGTCCAAAAGCAAGGGACCAATAGATGCTTCATTTATTGAAGGCCTGTTTCCTAATGCACAGATTGCAATCCCCACTCTCAGGAAGGAATTGAAGCTAGGGGACCTGTGCTATCACTGATTTTTACTTTTTAAAACAATTTATCCTACTTTTACTTTTTAGAACAATTTTCAAACACTGTCCCATGAAGTAGCCCAAGCTTCTCTTGAACTCAGTCTATAGCACAGATGGGTTTTGAATTTTGAATCTCCTGGCTCAGCCTATAGTGTAGTTGTAATTACAGTCCTGTGCTGTCAGATAGTCTGTATGCTTCTATCTTATTCGCATCTGGTGAAAGAAGCGAACTTATTCTGTAAGGCTACTTTTATAAAAGCACTAAGTCCATTTATAAGAGGTCCCCCTTCAAGTTAGAAACTTTATAAAGACTTCACCTGCTAATACCATCACATTTGGGGACATGGTTCAAAGCAGGAATGTTTGGAGAACAGTAAAATCTCCAGCACCATGTTTCATACTTTTGTTAAAAATGTATGTTCCTTTCATAATTTTCCTTCCCATTTTGTTACTATGGTGTTTTTTCTTATTGATTTGCTGTGATACTGAATAAATATGTATATTTAATTATCAATCCAAGCTTGAGAGAATAACTTGATAAATTATATATTGTATCATTACAAAATAGATATTTATCCACTTCATGAGTGTAAATCATAACTCATATTTTGAATACGTATTTGGTTTTGGTGCCAGGCATTTCTGTATTAGTAACCTAGATGTTTTGACATCTAATACAATGGTAAGTAAGGGAAATATTTACTATCACTGAATTTGATATTTCAGTGGATTAAAATATGTGTGATAAAGAGGTTTGTACTTATTATTATGTGAATACCACAACACTAATAAAATTAAAGATTAAATATTTCTATGTTATTAAAATATTGTTTTAAATTTTCTAGTGCAAAATATTGGTTTCAACTTTAAAAGTAACGTATTCTAAATCTAAACATTATTAAATGAGGCTGGGATGATACTTCTGTTAGTAAACACTTGCCTTTCAAGCAAAAAGATGTGAATTTAAGCCCCCAAACTCAGGAAACCAGGATGGCATGCTCTAGGGCAAGGTAAGCCTAAAACTTTCAAGTCCAGGCTACATTCTCTGCTAAAGGAAGGGACACTAAAAACAGCAGCTCTGATAGCCCTATCTTGCAGAATACTACGAGATTAGCAGGAGAAAAGTAGCTGGGTCCAAAGTTTAGACTCCTTGCTCTGAGGGAGCATATCCTGTTAAACAACCCTTAGCTTACCTCTTTGTCCAGAACAGATAACTCAGCTATCACTAACTAAAAGAATAAGCCAGGTTAAAGGTTTACTCCTGGGCTAAAAGCTAAAAGTTTGCTATGCTTCTAGCTCTAAGAAAGAAGACATTGTGGCCAATAAATTACCAGATAGGCACTGGTAAACGTTTAAGCATCCTTCTTTACAAACAGGTGCCGACTAAAAGGTTATTCCCTGTTTCCTGTCTAATTGTGCCCTAAATCTTTGTATGTAACTGCCAAACCCCAGGTGACCGCCAGTTCCTTGTAATGCATAAAAACTTTCTGAATTTTTCAATAAATGGCATGTGGTAAAGGAAAGCAAATATCCCAGAGTCTGAGACTCTGTTGTCAGTCAATGCCTGGTGAGCAAGGCAGACTTGGGTCTCTACAGCTGTTGCCTGAAACAGGGCCCCTCTTGGACCTTCACTGCATTCAGGGCAGCGCATTCCTTCCCCTTCAATTGATCAGATCCTTTGCCACAGTTTATCTAGTAGGTACAGGGTAATCATGGATTCTAAATGCGTACAGGAATCAAGAGATATTAAATGTACAGAAGCTCAGATAAGGCCTTTTTTGAGAGTACATCAGATTGCAATCCCTGTTTCCTGAAAGAAGGAGCCAGTAGTTTAGAAAGATGGAAAAAAGTAAGAAAAACAGGCTGTTGTTACAAAGGAGGAGTGCTCACTGGTTGGTTGCCTTCCTCTGAGCATGCTAAAGAGTTATTTCCCACCTCAGATTCCTCTCCTCCATGCTTCCATCTGTAGAATGCCTAGCACTCTCTCTCTTCCTTCCCATCTTCAGCTCCCCCATGCCTCCTTGTTCTCCCAGGGCTCAATTTCTTTTGCCTCCACCTCCCTCCAATCCTCTTGCTTGGGACACTCCAGTGGGTCCCCATAACAGGCGCCAGAACAGGCTAGCAGAACCTTCTTCATGGCCCCCAAGGGTTCAGCCACTGCTGAGGCCCCCTAGGTGTCAGCCTTGCAGCTGCCTGCATCCCCTATGGGTCTTGTTCCTCTTAGATTCTACTCTTTCAGAAAAAAAAAAATTTCTCTGCCTTTGCTAATACACAGTTACAAGCTGTAAAAGCACAGGGGAGCCACTCTAACCCTCCTTCAAAAAGCTTAAAATCAGGTTTGGCCAAAAACAAAGGCTCTGTTTACCTAATGTCTTCCCTACTGTGACTCCTTTGTTAGATATATGGCCATTTGAAGATTTTCCCTCCTAATTACAGCTGGACAAATTGCTTAATGGTTAAGAACACTATGTCTCATAATGTTTATACTGAGTTCAATATTGTATAACTGTATTAATTCAACTGTGAACCTAAAAATTTACAGCCAATATTGAAAGAGATGCATCTTTGCTCTGGAAATTGTTATTGAATATATTAATGTTTAATGAAATGCTTCTTCTAATCAGGTGTTTATTACATAAATAATTTTTAAGAAAGAGAACACTGCCTGCTCTTTCAAAGGATCCAGGTTCAATTCCTAACGCCTGAACTTAATTTGTTTCTCCAGTCCCAATTCAATTCCTCTCTGTTAGTTTTATTTCATTCAGCTGTTTGTTGTCTTTATATATATAATTGTTTTAAGGTTTTTCCACTCACTACAAATTCATTTCCAGGATTTCTGCTTTCTGAGAAACCGCTGAGCTTCAGCGTTTAGCTTAAGTTCACCTAAGACCCTAGAATTCAATGTAAACACAGATTATGTTAATTAGTTACCTTTTCTTTCATATTTAACTCAGATTCCTTGGTCTTTTAGTAAAATAGTACTATGTGGCACTCTCTTCTAAAGCCAAACCAATGTCTTCTTCATGACTCCAGCTATTCAGAAGATCTTACAAAATTCATCATAATCACACTTATTAAGTAATGCATTTTAAGTGCACCTAGGTTCATGTAATTGTGCCATAGGTGTCTGACAATCGTTTTTATGGTGTTTAAAATTATGTAACATGTCACTCTGTTTCCATGTGTTGAGATCTCACATAATTATCTCATATATGTCTATTATAAATCTCATATATCATTTGTGTCAAGACAATTTTAAAATGTGGCAACTTACCATTTTTTCCTTTTTCATTCTTTTTTTATTGTGCATAAAATTAATGGTTTTATTTTGGCATGCCTAATTAAAATACATAGGTACAAATTTATATTCAAAGGCCTTTTCAACTTGGGTACCCTAATCAGTTTTAAATCTATTAAACAATGTCTCTAGGTCTCTGGTTATGTAAAAATCCTGTTGGCTAAGTACCTTTTTGATTCTGGTTTATTCTCAAAAGGTTTTAAGGTGTCCATTTTGTTTGTACACAGTCTACATAAATTTATATTACTTAACAATAATTTACTTGGTATCAATTTGACTTAAAAGTAAAAGCCTCATACAAGCTAAAGTTGTTAAATTAACATAAAAAATATCTTGCAGGTCAAAATGTCTTCTCTTTAATCCTTATCTTAATTCTTGTTCTATATTATGGTTCTTATTGCTTAAAAATTAGGCCAGGCATGGTGGCATACACCTTTAATCCCAGCATTTGGGAGGCAGAGGCACGCAGATCTCTGTGAGTTCAAGGCCAGCTTGGTCTCCATAGGGAATCCAGGCCAGCTAGGGCTACATGGAGACCCTGTCTCAAAAAGTCCAAAAAGAATTATATTAATTTTAAGTAATAATTACTTCTATTCCAGGAAATAGGTTAACCATTTTACCACTATTGTCTTTTTATAGCCATCAAGGTCCATACCTTTTCCAAGCTTATATTGTACTGATATATTTAAAATGGTTGTTCATCTATTTGCAGGTATGAAGGAGTAAATATTGGCTATTTGATGGATTCTCACAAAAAATAATGGGTTTGTTTATAAATATTATGTCTCAGGGTATCAAAGGAAAATAATAATGATGAGAACATTTAAGAAAGATAAAGACCTGGAAGGTCAAAATTAGTAAGATTAAGATGGCTAGATATTTCCAGAATGGAAGGAATAATAAGAATGTTTAAGCAAATTTGTTAAAGGTCTATGTTTATAGAAATAAAAGGTGGTTGTTGTTATAATAATTACTGTTACAAAAAAAATTGTTTTTTCGGTCTACTTCTCTGACTTGTAGTACATACCAAGTCACAATCTAATATTAAATGAATGCAGACAAGTATTGGAGTTACTTGTAACTCCTAAAGAATATACTTTTATGTTTCTCTGTATTATACAAATGTTGCTTTTAATGTTTTCCTTACCCATAACAAAATCATTTAACTCAAGAACTAAGTTTTTGCCTCCTGGAACCAGATGGGACAGTCCAAAAGAAAATAGTTGCATTTGGTGAGCTTGGTTTGACTCTAAAGCAGTTAAAACAGCTTGTTTCCTGTCTACAGGTATGCAATATGACTCCCCCCCACACCACACACACACATACACACTATTACTTCACATTCTCCTCTCCCAGGGGCAAACATTGTATTTACAAATGGAACTAACAAAGAAAAAATAAACAGAATAGAATAGAATAAAATAAAATAAAAAGGCTACTATTTTACACCAGCTCCAAACAAAAGAAAGTATTTCTCATAGTTGGGAACTGTCTGCCCCTGGTTCTGTCCAATATTCAGAGCTTTATGCTATTCTCCACAACTTTATGCTCTTCCCTCAACCTTCAAATATTTATATTGAGTCTAAATATCCCACGCAGGCACTTTTAAAACTAGAAACATTTTTTTTTACCACATAAATCAGGAGAACATATTGGAATTTTACTCTTATCTCTAAGAATTAGAATTCACCAAAGAGAGCACCCATTTTTTGAAACCCATATGTGCTCCCATAACTAGACTGCCTGGTCCATCAACATCGTTAAATCAACAATAGATAACCTAACCAACCAAATAAAGGTTATGACTCCTTTATGCAGTCATCAACTCCATCAGCCAGCAAAAGTGTTAAAAGCCTTATACTCTTGCCTTACTAAAGATCAAGCTAAATTTATAGTTAAACACTGTCCTCACTGTTCTCCACTTCTTCCTTTAGGTCTGATGTCTGGAATCAATCACTGTGGCCTACAACCTAATATGATTTGACAAACTGCCATAACTCATATAACTGAGTTTGGAAAACTTAAGTATGTTCCCTGTACAGTAGACACTTATTCCTTGGCTTTAAATGCTGCAGCACATAAAGTAGAGACAACTTAGGATGTAATTAAACACCTTATTTGGACATTTTCAATTTGGAGGATACTTCATCAAATAAAAACAGATAATGGGCCTTCTTGTAAAATTTTCCTACAGTTTTGTCAGAACTGGGGTATTTTACACACCACTGGCATTCCTTATAACCCCATGTGACAAAAAATAATAGATAACACAAATGCCACAAAGATCAAATAAATAAAATAAAAATGGGGGAATCACCTATACCTGGGATAACAGTACAGAATCCTCATTTTTTATTACACAGGTCTTTACTAACTTTAATTTTTTAACAATAAATGATCAAGGAATTTCCCCAATGGCCAAGCACTGGCAGGGACTGACTGTCCCACAGACCTTGCCACAGGTGCTTTGGAGACACCATGAATCAGATCTCTGGAGTAAAACTCCAGCTTCATTATTAACAATGGGACAAGGATATGAGTATGTCTTTCCAGGAAATAATGCTCTCCCCAATTGGCACAATTCAGATATAGCAGGTGGCTCAGCCGAGCCTCCCACAGCAATGATGGCTGCACTGACCCTGGGAAAGCAGAGAAGGAGACCCAAGAAGAAGAAGCCGTAACCTCAACAGACCTGAACACCTGAAATAAGGACCGAACTGACCAGCACATCTCATCCTCTCCTTGCACTATGCTTAATTATCTGTTGTCTCCAAAATTTTTAACAGAATCTCCTGACTGAGCAGCCTGTATGACAGCCCAAGCCTCTACCTGAGACCTAATTAGATTATGTTCTTGCTTCTAGCTCTATGTTACCTGAGAACTCCTTCTTGGTTAAAAGTTCCCAGGGACAAATGTCTCACCTCAGTTCCACTGTTAAATTACATCCCTATCTTGGACCTGGTAAAATGTCACAAATGCAGAAAGCAAAACAGCCCATTCCCCTTACCAGAATGTCTCTCTACTGTCCTTACACCCTCCCTGGTTACAGCTAGCCATAAAATCTAAAAACCACTCCTTTGTTCTATAACCCTGAAGGGGAGGGGGGATGGACAGCCAAGCCCAGCTTTCATAGCTCTTCCTGGCCCCCCACGAAGAAGTTGTGTCACCTTTGCTGATCTAATTCTCTGAAAGATCTTCAAAGCAACCTATAATTGATACCTGGCTTGTTAACTTGAATACAAAAGGAGTTCTCAAAACTTGCTTATATAACTAGTAGAACAGCAAGTATATCTGTAAAAATACTAGGGGAAATTAATCAGGAAATGGGAGAACTAAGAACTGTTGTGTTACAAAATAGAGCTACTATAGATTATTTACTGTTAAAAAATCACATAAGACATGAATAAGTTCCAGAAATTTGTGGCTTTAATTTGTCTGATTTTTTACATACTATACACCTTTTGTAATAATTTACAAAAGGAAATTGATAAGATATCTGAGTTTTCTATACCTTGGCCAAAGTGCCTACAATGGCTTACTCTATTCTTGGGCCCAATATTGATTGGCATACTCCTTGTGGGAGCACCAATAGTGATGCACTATATTATTGTTTCAATTAGTAATACCGTGGCCTCTATGATCATTTCCTTTTTATTTTTAAAAAACAAAAAGAGAATGAGATGTAGGACACCAAGAAGGTATGCCCTAGTGCAAGATGAGCCTAAAATTTTCAAGTCCAGGCTATGTTCTCTGCTAAAGGGAAGGATGCTGAAGACAGCAGTTTTGATATCCCTATCTTCCAGAGTACTGTGAGATTAGCAGGAGAAAAGTAGCCAGGTCCAAAGTTTAGGCTCCTTGCTTTGAGGGAGTGTATCCTGGTCAACAGCCCTTATCTTACCTCTTTGTCCAGAACAGATAACACAGCTATCACTAACTAAAAGAATAGGCAAAGTTAAAGGTTTACTTCTGGGCTAAAAGCTAAATGTTTACTATGCTTCTAGCTCCAAGAAAGAAGACATTGTGGCTGATAAATCACCAGATAGGCACTGGTAAGTTTAAGCATCCTGCTTTACAAACACATGCTGACCAAAAGCTTATGTCCTGTTTCATATCTAATTGTGCCCTATATATTTGTATGTAACTGCCAAACCCCAGGTGACTGCCAGTTCCTTGTAATGTATAATAACCTTCTGAATTTTTCAATAAATGGCTTGTTGTAAAGGAAAGCACAAGTCCCAGAGTCCAGGACTCTGTTGCCAGTCAGTATTGCCATCACCAGGGAAGCAAGGCTCCCCACTGAGCAAGGCAGACTTGGGTCTCTACAATTTCTGAAGTTACAGAGTATACATGTGTCCATGCTTCACAATATTCATTTATGTCTTCTTGAAAAAGAATGGTCCAGAATCCAGGACTCTATCACCTGTAGGTATCACCATCTGTCAAGGATCCCTGCCAAGCAAAGCAGACTTGGGTCTCTACACAAACTCATATTTAAAAGCCAGTGTTCTGAGAAGTATTGGGGGCTCCTGGACAGAGTTGTAAAGGAATAATGTGGAGTAGATATGATCTAGAAATATTGGCTATGTGTATGAAATTTTGAAAGAGTAAATAAAAATATTTTCAAAAAAATCCAGTGATATTGAACACCTTTGTTGCTCCAGCTCCTAGGAAGCATTGATAGTCAAATCTCTGGAGCTTGCAAACCAGTCACTTTGGCTAATGTGACAAGTTCCAAAGCAGTTAGAGGCCCCTGTCTCTAAAAGAAAAAGTGAGTGATCCCTGAGGGGTAGTACCTGAGATTGTCCTCTAACATATACAGGTTATAACATAACACAGTGGGCATTTACACACAAGCATAGACACATATACACACAAGAAATTCTAAAATAAACTGGTACTATACAGTTTCTTATGTCAAAATAAATATTTGATTGTTTTAGATCAAAATAAATGAGTCTATATATTTGTAATGTGTTTTAATAAAACTACATTTAAAGAAGAAAGAATGTGTTTACTTTTGATCCTTAAATCATTCTGGTTTTATTTTTATACTACACAATTGTGATGGTTGGAATGATAATGTCCTCCATAGGCTCCAATTATTTGGTCATTCTTTCCCCAGATAGTGGGACTGTTTGGGGAAGTTTTAGAAGGTGTGCCTATCCTAGAGGAACCATGTCACTGGGGGTGGGCTTAGAGAGTTCTTAAGCCTTGCCGGATCACCAGTCGCTCCCTTGTTTCCTGTGCCTGCTGGAACATGTAGAGCTTCCCTTCCACTCCTCTTCTCCAGCCGACTCTGCTACCATGCCTCCCCACCAAGACAGACTGTAATTCCCCTGGAACCATAAGCTCAAATAAATTCTTCCTTCTATAAATTGCTTGGGTTAGTGTTTTTATCACAGCAACAGAAAAGTGAGTAATACAGTAATTGGTACCAGAGAGTGGGCTGTTGACTGTGAAGAACCTAAGCATGTGGGGTTTTGGAGGAATGTGGAAGATTTTGGAAGGCTGGGCTAAAAAAGTGGTTCGCTGCTGTAAGCAGAGCTTAATAGGCCTTTCTAATAAACACCTGGTAGAAAGCAGCACTGAGAACAATGTAGTTCCAGAGGGAAATAAGGACTTAAGCAGCACTTGGGATATTTTGCCAAAGAGTCTGCCTGGAGTCTGCCCTAGACCCAAAAGCTTGCCTGAGGCTAAGTTGAAAAGTAATGGATTAATTTCTTTGGCTGAAGAAATTTCAAGACAGCCTAAGGTAGAAACAGTGGCATTGCTATTAATGGTGAATATTATGCAGATTTACAGTGAAAGAGAGCAAATGGGGAAGAAAGAAATACAGTTTGGATTGAAAAAGAGCACTAGGAAGATTAATGTTGGAGATCCAGCATGTGTTGGAGAGGATCCCATTGATAAGGAGATTAAAGTGATTAAGGAGGGGCCTAGAGAGTCAGACTTGAACAATGGAGAGAATGCCTCCAGGGCAAGACCACACCCAGTTAGGCCTCCAACTTGTAAAAGGAAAATGCTGCAGGGGCCACCTAATAGAAAAGCTTCTAAAATGGATAAAGTGGGCTGGGGTCCATCCCAAACTTGAAGCCAAACTTGGCAGTGTTGCTTACCTGCCGCTGGCTTTAGAGGCATGAAAGATGGAAGAGTGAAGGGGTCATCAATTCTTCCTCTGAGGTTTCAGAGAGCCACCAAGGCCAGGCAGCATGAAGCAGGGTTTCCAATGCCTAGAGAAGGCCCTGATAGGCCATTGTGTGAAGCTGTGAAGGCAAAGCCTGATTGGCAATGGAGACCCTAAGAAGTTCGGGATGCCGGAGCTGTGAGGCATCTGCCAAGAAGACCTGCACATAGGGAGTGGTAACAGCACAGGAGAGAGATCTGTATTTCATGCACAAAGCTAGAGAGGCTGAGCCATCTAAGCCCTTTGAAAGTAAAGTTCCAGAAGTTGGACGTGGAGCTACTGGATTTGGTGTTTGCCCTGCTGGTTTTTGGTCTTGTTTTGGTCCAGTATTTTCTTACTATGCCTCCATTCCTCCCCTTTGGAATGGTAATGTGTATTCGGTTCCACTGTATGTTGGGAGTATGTAATTTGTCTTTTGATTTTATAGAGGCTTACAGTTAAGATATTTACCTGAGTCTCAGAAAAGACTAGACTGTGGACTTTTAAATAGTATTGAGATGTAGTATTGAGACTGATAAAGACTATGGGGACGTTTAAAGTTGGACTAAACGCATTTTGTATTTTATATGGTCATGAGCCTATGGGGACCAGGGGATGGAATGTGATTATTTGAATGATAATGTCCCCCATAGGCTCCAAGTATTTGGACACTCTGTCCCCAGATGGTGGCGCTGTTTGAAGAGGTTTTAGAAGGTGTGGCTATCCTGGAGAAAGCATGTCACTAGGGGTGGTCTTAGAGAGTTCTTAAGCCTTGCCAGATTGCCAGTCACTCTCTTAATTCCTGTGCCTGCTGGAAGATGTAGAGCTTAGCTTCCACTCCTCTTCTCCAGCCACCTCTGCCACCATGCCTCTTCACCAAGATGGACTGTAATTCCCCTGTAACTGTAAGCTCAAATAAATTCTTCCTTCTGTAAATTGCCTGCACCAGTGTTTCTATAACAGCAACAGAAAAATGACTAGTACAACACTCATTTTATAAAATTATACATAGAATATTTGTATATTTCTGACTCCAAACTTACTCTTTTGAAAGACTGAAGATGTAACTTCTACTATGCTTGTTAGGGTCCGAGACTCTGTGGGCTTCCCAGGAAAACAATATGCATGAGCATGGAGATGTAATTCAAGCAAAGTCTTTATTAAGCCAGCTAGCTGGGGTCAACCATCCTCCCAAGACACACAGGCCTGGTTAGAGCAATTGACCCTGAAGCAACTTCAGGCAAAGTTTATATAGGATTTTCACAGCCCTTGTACCAGAGCCCATGCATTTTCACACAACCAATAGCTTTAAAATACCTAACCTATAGATTTAAGCTAATTCATGTGTGTCACCCTCTGGGTGGTACATGTCAGTTTCCTGATTTCTGTAATCTCTTATTTACACAAGCATTTCTGACCTCTTTCTGTTATCTCTCACATGCTTATGTGACTTATCATGGGTCACGCCCTGGGGCGGCAGCCCACATCCCATTATCTATCTCTGGGCGTACTTATGTCTCAGTCTAGCCTTGTACCAGATTTGAGTGGCTCTTACCCAGGAAGTTATAAGCAATGAAGTAATTAAACTTAAGTACTATTAAATTTTCTCTTTCTTCAATCTTTGATTCCCGCTGTATTTTTCCCTTACATTTTCCCCCCTTTTTCTTGATCAGACTGAGGAATCCTCCTCAGCAGTATCCACAGCTTGATATTTTTGACGAAGGACCAAGAGTTGGACAGTGTCAAATTTCTCCACTAGTCATCAACTGTGACTATTAACAGTAAGATGACTAGTGGCCCCGCAACGGCTGAGAGGAGGGTTGTAAACCATGGTCTATGCTTAAACCAAGAATTGAACCAGCTTTCATTATTTTCATACTCCTTGTACCTTCTCTCCAGGTCCTTTTTTAACTTGGTCAAGGATCCCCTGACTGCCCCTGTCTTGGCCACATAGAAACAGCATTCTTCTTTTAAAGCTGCCCAAAGCCCACCCTCCTTTAAAAATAGGAGATCCAAGCCCCTTCATTTTTGTAGACCACCTCTTATAAGGAAGTGAGAGATTGCTCCAGGTCCGACATCATCTGCCAGAGCTGTTCTAAGTCCCTGTCGATTGTTAGCCTTAGGGCCATGAGCCCTTGCTCTCACGTTACCAGGGCTGTGATTCTTGTTCCTGCTCCAGCTATCCCCACGGAGAAGAGGGTTCTGATGGTTAAGGCAGTAATGGGCTCCCTTTTCTTCCAGAGAGGACTCTGTTTTTCCTCCCAATAGTAGAGGAGGGATTCATGAAAGTGGTATGGAAGACGGGACAGAATGGCCACAAGCACACAAAATTCATTATTAGCATTAAATACAGAGGTGGATAGGGCTGGGGTGGGGGCCATTTTTGAACAGAGCCACCAGCCCAAGGTAGGTATAATCCACTTCCCCTGCTCCCATGGGGTGTTATTACATGAGGAGCATAACTGGCTTTGGGATGTTGGAACTGTGCCTACACATGTGCCAGAGGATGAGATCTGGGCAAGAGTAAGTCCCCATGGTCTCCCGTCCCAATAGGTGGGATGAGAGTTGTTGAGAGTATAGGAACTATTTATCCCGATAGCCTCATAAAAGGGTGGGGATCCTGGGTAGCACAGCCAACAGGGGTCAGTAAGAGAAGGAGTGGTATGATTAAGGGTTTCTACTACAGCTTGCACCACCTCCCACATAGGGTTTCTGGGAGTCTGTGGTTTTGCAGCTCTCCCTGGCCTTTCTGTGGCTGGGGCTGCTGATGTTGTGGTGCCTGATGGCTTGAAAGTGGGCCTAGGAGACCCAGGCGGGGGAGTATAGGCGAGCACACGCTGGGCTCTCAGGGTCCCAGCGCGCACTCCTGGGGAGTGAAAGTTCCTCCGCTACTGAGGTCTACTCAGTTGATCCCATCCCTATTTCACCCGTATACCTTCCTCAGGATGTGAGGTCCACTGGCCACTTGGACCACACGGGAAGCGTATGAGGGACGGCGAAAGCCAGGGTGTCTGTGAGTCAGTGACGGAGGAATAGTGCCCCCCGGGGAGACTGGATCACAGGATTTAGTGTTACAGCTCAAGACAAGTGACTCAGCTCAGATCTCAGTGATTCAGCTCCAGCTCCAACTTTATTGGGGTAAAACTAGGACTATTTATAGTGTACAGACAGCAGAAGAAGCCTTAGCTGATAGGTACTTTTAGGATGCCTCATTTACATAGGGCGGTGGGCTTCTATCAGGCTATCAGACAATGCCTGATTAAAAACCTGGTAGCTCTTGTGCCGGAGGGCATGTATTTGTGGCGAGCACTTTAAAAGAAGAGTCAGGGAGGATGTCAGGAAGGCACTCTGCTATGAAAAGGAATCTGCAGCACATGTTTTCCGAGCTTGTGAGCTATCCGGACGTGAAGAGACTTCTACTTTGCATAACAGAGGACCCCAACAGGGGAGGTCGGGGCCTCAGATGAGGGGTATTTAACACTGGGTTAGGTCCTACCAGTGACCTAACCACTGCCTCGACCTGGAGGAAGATCTGGAACAGGACCCCCCTCCATGGCGTCTGGTAGGGCATCAGGCCCCATGTCAGCCCATCTATCCACCTTTTATCATTTTTTCCCTTTGAGGTAAAGGTGATTTTAACCTGGTTGGCCAGTGAAGATACTGTTCATTGGTTATATGGAGTAGTAAACCTCATATCAATCAGGTCAGGGGAAACCTCCCATCTCCACTGCCCATCATTAACTTCCACACAATTCCATTCAGCACAGTAGAGCCTATGAGCACCCCCACAATTGCGACTCCACCAACCTGTCCGAAAACCTGGGCAAGCAAAGAACCCATTTGCCCGCAAAGCTTGGAGGTTGACTGTGGATGATGAGTCAACCAAAGCCCATTTTTTCATATAATACTATTCCTGGTGGTTTCTCTGGGGGAGGTGATAAAATTGCCCCAGTACAAGTTCTAAGTCAACATACAGATCTGGCCACCATGTCCACAATGGGGCTGTATGAGAGATGTGGTTCCATTCCTCATAGGCATCACCGCTTCGCAGGATCCATGTCTGACATACTGGTTGGTGGGGGTTGATGCTCCAGGCTCCCGCTGACACCACTGTTCTCTGGAGGGCCCATAACAGTGAGCTCATCAGGAGGAATCCCTTCATTTTCAGCTCAGATGTAGCTTTAAAGGTTTAGCAGGATTTTGCCGCACCTCCCACTCCTTCACACAGGATTCTGGGTCCTTGAGAGGCAAGGCCTTCCGAACATGGGTGTGATAGACCCAGGGAGCAATGCTGTCAACCTTAAAGGCAGTGAGGGTGGTAAATAGCACAACATAAGGTCCCTTCCATCTGGGTTCAAGAGTCTTCACCTTGTGTCTTTTGACCCAGACCATGTCCCCTGGGCCTATGCCATGTTCTGTGCTCGGAATTCTCTCACCTTCGTGATATGCTCTGATCAGGGGCCAAATTTTCTTGCTGTACCTTGGCAAGAGCTTGCAACACACTCAAATAGTCGGGGGGGTTGGGTCCTCCACACTGGGGAGCTGTACTTGCTGAGTTATGGGTGGAGGGGCCCCATACATTATCTGGAATGGAGTTAATTCGTGCACATAGGGAGAGTTCCGAGCGTGGAAGATAGCTAAGGGTAGGAGGGTCAACCAGTCACTTCCAGTCTCCATTACCAATTTAGTGAGGGTCTCCTTCAAGGTCTGATTCATTCTCTCTACCTGCCCAGAGCGTTTGGGTTGTACGCACAGTGCAATTTCCAATCCGTCCCCAGAGCTCGGGCCAGTCCTTGCAGGACTTTACTAACAAAAGCTGGGCCATTATTGGAACCTATGACCTCAGGGATCCCATATCTGGGGACTATCTCTTCTATTATTCTTTTTGCTACTACCTGGCTGGTCTTGTGCTTGGTTGGAAAAGCCTCTACCCACCCTGAAAAGGTGTCTATCATAACCAGCAAATACTTGTACCCATACTTTCCTGGTTTTACTTCAGTGAAGTCTATTTCCCAATTCCTCCCTGGAGCCCTCCCTCTCTCCTGCGTACCTGCTGGGTGCACCCCCTTGGGGGCTGGTCTTAGCATGGTGCAGCTATTGCATTCCCTCGTGATTTGGCATACCGCCTTGCTCTGGTGAGGAAACACCAACTGCGCAGACTGAAAAAGGCTGAGCAACTTTTTCCAGCTTAAATGGGTGGACTTGTGCAGATTAGCAAGCAAGTACTGCCCTAGTGCTTCTGGCAGGATTAATCTATCTTTGTGCTGCCTTGCTCTGGTGAGGAAACACCAACTGCGCACTGAAAAAGGCTGAGCAACTTTTTCCAGCTTAAATGGGTGGACTTGTGCAGATTAGCAAGCAAGTATTGCCCTAGTGCTTCTGGCAGGATTAATCTATCTTCCTGGTCCCTATTCCAACCTCCCTCCTTAAGCTCCTTCCCTGGGACTCACTTTCTAATCCATTCAAGGTCCTGAGGGGAATAGTTAGGGTTGGGAGGCAGGGCTGGCAGTTTAGGGATGGGCACCTTGAGAGCTGCAAGTATAATGGAGTCTGAGAGGGCCGCCCTCCTAGCTTCCACATCAGCAAGGTTGTTGCCAATGGCCTCAAGAGTCTTCTTTGACTGGTGGCCCAGCATGTTTATAACTGCCATTGCTTTTCGTTTTTCAACAGTAGCTAGCAACCTTTGGACTTCTTGCAAGTTTTTTAGTTCCTTTCCTTCTGCAGAACAGAATCCTCTTTCATGGTAGATGGCGCCATGGACATGGACAGTGCCAAAGGCATACCTGCTATCAGTGTAGATGTTGGCCCGTCTGCCTTCTGCTCTCTCTAAAGCCTCAGCGAGAGCAATAAGTTCTGCCTTCTGGGCTGAGGTTCCAGGGGGCAGAGCTGCACTCCAGATAACTTCCCCTGTGTGAGTCACCACTTCTGCTCCAGCTCTCCTGACGCCCCCCTGCACAAAGCTGCTCCCATCTGTGTACCAATTTAGTCCACAGTTTGGCAGCAGTGTGTCTCTTAGGTCCGCCCATACCTGGATGATCTCGGAGAGAATGTCTCTACAGTTATGGAGGGGGTCCAACAGGTCTGGGTCCGGCAGGAGGGTGGCAGGGTTCAGGGTCACTGGGCCAGAGAAGGTGATTCATGGAGAATCTAGCAGGAGTCCTTGGTAATGGGTTAGTCTAGTATTTGTCATCTACTTTCCTGGAGGGTGCCAGAGAATCCCCTCCACGGTATGTGGGGCTGTCACCCTCAGGTTCTGGCCAAAAGTCAGCTTGTCTTCTTCTCTTACTAGTAGGGTGATGGCTGCTAGGATGCGCAAGCAAAGTGGCCACCAAGAGGCTACTGGGTCTAGCCGTTTAGACAAGTAGGCCACCGGTCTCTTCCATGGGCCCAGCTGCTGGGCCAGGACTCCTTTAGCCACTCCCTTTTTTCATCTATAAATGAGATGAAGGATTTTTCTGGGTCTGGCAGAGATAGGGCAGGGGCCTGGAGGAGCGCGTCTTTTAGGCTGTCGAAAGCCTCTTGTTGTTCCTGATTCCATTTCCATCCCGGCCCTTCCTTAGTAGCCTCATATAGCGGGTGGGCTATTTCTGCCTACCCCGGGATCCAAAGCCTGCAGAACCCGGCTGAGCCAAGAAAATATAGTGGGCAGGCTATTTCTGTATACCCTGGGATCAAAAGCCTGCAGAACCCGGCTGAGCCAAGAAATTCCCTCACTCCCCAGGGTGAGGAGGGTTGGGGAATAGTCAGGATAGTTTGCTTCATGGCTTGCATCAGCCACCTGGCTCCATCTGATTTCCTGTACCCCAGGTAGACTACTGACCTCTGACAGATGTGGCCTTTCTTAGCGCTGGCTCGATATCCCAACCCACCTAGGTCTGCCAGCAGGCTCCCCGTGGCTTCTTCGCATTCCTCATGGGTTTCTGCAGCCAGCAACAGGTCATCCACATACTGTAGCAGCGTCACGTGGGGATGGCTCCTGCGGAAGGGCTCAAGATCCCGGCTTAGGGCTTCATTAAATAGGGTGGGAGAGTTTTGAAGCCCTGTGGCAATCTAGTTCTGGTAAGCTGCCCTGTTCTTCCTCCTCCTGGCTCTTGCCACTCAAAGGCAAACAAGGGCTGACTGACTTCACAGAGGGGAACACTAAAGAAAGCATCCTTCAGATCCAGGGTAGTATACCACACATGGGACAGTGGCAGGTGACTGAGGAGAGTGTAAGGATTAGGCACTGTAGGGTGAATGTCATCCACCCTCTCATTAAACTTCCGCAAGTCCTGCACCAGCTGGTAATCTCCACTGCCAGGCTTTTTTACTGGAAGCAGGGGCGTATTCCATGCTGATCGGCAAGGTTTAAGGATTCCTGCCTCTATTAGTCTGTGGATATGAGGTGCTATCCCTTTCCTAGTCTCTTCTGGCATCAGATATTGCCGAACCCAGATGGGTAGGGCCGAGGCTTTGAGTTGAACAACAAACAGGGGCAGGTGTTAGGCGAGGCCAATTCCCCCAGTCTCGGCCCACGCGGAAGGAAACCTCTGCAACCAAGAGCCCATTTCTCCCTGGCCCCCCTTTTCTTGATCCACCTGAAACAGGCGGTGTTCATCAGCCAGGGATAGCGACAGCACATGTACTGGCTGTAGAAGCTGCCCTTCTGAGTCCATGATCTTTATCCCCTTGGGTTCAAAATGAATACATGCCCCGACCTTGGTGAGTAGGTCTCTGCCCAGTAACGGTACAGGACTCTCGGGCACGACTAGGAAGGAGTGAGAAACCTGATATCTCCCCAGGTCCACTTTTCTGCTGGTTGTCCAGGCACATTTCTTGGACCCTATTGCTCCCTGGACTATGCTTGTGCGTCCTGGGTTCAGGGGGGCCATGAGCTCAGTTGAGAACTGAATATTGTGCCCCAGTATCAACCATGAACCCAATGGGAGTCCCCTCCATGCACGGGGTTCCCCAAGACTCGGGGAGGGGTGCCGAGTCCCCTCCCTGTCAATTTTCCTCTCCTAGGTGCAGGGTCTTAACAGGGTTTCTTCCTCTTTCTTGTTTTCTTTTCAATGGACATTCTTTCTTTCAATGTCCGTATCCTTTGCACAGGGCGCATTGATCTCGTCCTAGTCTAGGTTGGCGGGGTCCCGCCCTTCGCAGTGACTCCCGATTCTCTTTCACCCCAGCCAAGAATATCCTGGCCATCTCCTTCTTATGTTTCTTGTTCTCCCTACTCTGGAACCTTCTGTCTTCTTTCCTATATTTGTCCTGCATCTCCCATTCTTCCTTCCTTAGCCTCTCCTCCCTGTCTTCCAGAGTTTCCCTAGCATTGAAGACCTTCTCTGCTTGCTGCAACATTTCCCTGATAGATATTTCTCCCAGATCGTCCCGTTTATGGAGTTTCTTCCTGATGTCGGGGGCTGCCTGATTGATAAATGAGAGGACCACAGCTGATCTATGTTCCTCTGCCTCTGGGTTTATAGGGGTATACTGCCTGTAAGCATCAAACAGCCTCTCCAGATACGCTGCTGGGCTTTCAGTTTCCCCATGAACAATAGTTTTTACCTTAGCCAGGTTAGTGGGCTGTCTGGCAGCTGCCTGGAGACAGGTCATTAGAGTCTGGCGGTAGACCCGGAGACACTCCCTACCTTCTGTAGTTCCGAAATCCCAATTCAGGCGTGTAAGCAGGAAAGCCTCGTCAATGGCTTGCTGGAGAGTGGTGGGCCTTCCATTTTCTCTGAGGACATTCTTCCTGGCCTCATTGAGGATGTGCTCTCGCTCTTCCGTTGTGAAGAGGGTGCGGAGCAACTGCTAGCAATCGTCCCACGTGGACAATGGGTGAACATAATGGACTCTACCAAACCTTTAAGACACTTAGGGTCCTCTGAAAAGGGAGGGTTTTGAGTCCTCCAATTGTAGAGATCACTGGAGGAAAAGGGCCAATACTGATATTGTTGAACTCCATCTGGCCTGCTCACCCCAATCACTCGTACCGGTAAAATAGGTACTGCTTCTTCTGAAGTGGAAGATGGAGCTTCTCCCTCTCGTTCCCTGGTCCCTCGAGGCCTTCTGGTTGCCTGCCCTCCCCCATTGAGGAGTCTGGGGAAGGGGCAGCTGCCTGGTCCCTGTGAGGCTCCACAGCCTCATCCTCCTCTCTCTCGGCTGCCTGGCCCCCTCTTTCTTGTGGAGCCACATATGGGGGTGGTTGCTCAGCAGGCAAGGGGGGGTAGAGGGAGGAACTATCAGGGAGGGCTGGCGGTACACTAGGAATTCTACCCTTGCAACAGGAGAGCTTTAAGACTTCCCGGGCGACTGGGTGACCAGGACTGAAGTCTTTGGTGGGTCAGTGTGAGGTTTCCCCACCAAAAAGGTACTCAGCCAGGATGGAGGATTCTTGGCCAGATTTTCCCAGACAAGGTTCTAGGGAAGTTGGTCAGGGTGGCCCTCGGGGTCCGACTGGGTGATAACAGCCTTGACCTTACTGATAAGGTCCAGGGAAAGAGACCCCTGGGATGGCCAGCCTACTCCAAAGGAGGGCCATCCAGCAGAGCGGAGGGTGTCAAACTTACCTCTCTTGATACTAAGGCCCATATTCAAGGCCCGTTTCTTTACTTCTATGAAATGAGAAAAAATTAAACCTTTACGAGTAGCCTGAGTCTGGCCCATAATGGGGATCGTAAGGAAGGAAGAAGGCAGAAGGTAAAGAGTAAAGGTGCCACTCCAAATAAGATGACCAGTGTGTGTGCTTGTGAACGGGTGCCTGTCGTTGCACAGTTTTTTCTTCCGCGGGGGAGCAAGGCCCGTTTCTTTACTTCTATGAAATGAGAAAAAATTAAACCTTTACGAGTAGCCTGAGTCTGGCCCATAATGGGGATCGTAAGGAAGGAAGAAGGCAGAAGGTAAAGAGTAAAGGTGCCACTCCAAATAAGATGACCAGTGTGTGTGCTTGTGAACGGGTGCCTGTCGTTGCACAGTTTTTTCTTCCGCGGGGGATGCGAATTTATCTGGGATTCACGGTTGTGACCCCCTTATCTTGTCACGGGAGTCTTTCAGCGGCGGGCGCCCTAATGGTTCTTAACTGCCTGACCCATGCCTGCGGGGAGTTTCAGTGGCAGAAAGGAGCGTAGGAGAGCCTTAAACTAGAGAGCGCAGAAAGAAATATAAATACAAACCACAACATAACAATTAACAATGACACTAAGCACACACACCACATCTGATCATACTCGCACTCGTGGACCGGTCCTTCTTTCACTCTGGTGCGCAACACACTCACCACTTTCACTTTCACCTTCGGGATCCTTGATACTTCTGGTAATTCTCCCGAAAGGCATCCACATGGACTGCCGTAGGGTGGTGAGCTCAACCTCCTCTACCTCAGGCGCCAGGTCTCCGCCAATCGGGCTTGCCTTCCTAAGGCCGAGTCACTCGGATGTGGACCGGTCCTTCTTTCACTCTGGTGCGCAACACACTCACCACTTTCACTTTCACCTTCGGGATCCTTGATACTTCTGGTAATTCTCCCGAAAGGCATCCACATGGACTGCCGTAGGGTGGTGAGCTCAACCTCCTCTACCTCAGGCGCCAGGTCTCCGCCAATCGGGCTTGCCTTCCTAAGGCCGAGTCACTCGGATGCTAGGGCCAGGGTTGGCTACCTGAACTTCACCCAGGGTCATTAACCTGGGGGCCGGGACTTCCAACCCGGACTTCCTCGCTCGGGATGACTAACCCGAGACCAGACACGAGATAGCGACTCTCGCTTTATACTGGATTTATACAGGCACAAGGGAGAGACCCCCGAATTACACTGCCCCATCCAGACAAAGAGACTCTGCCTCCATTCTTCCTTTGTTCCCCCAGAAGCCCCCCCAAATCCCGGACGAGCCCCCAAATGTTAGGGTCCGAGGCTCCGTGGGCTTCCCAGGAAAACAATATGCATGAGCATGGAGATGTAATTCAAGCAAAGTCTTTATTAAGCCAGCTAGCTGGGGTCGACCATCCTCCCAAGACCTCAGGCCTGGTTAGAGCAATTGACCCTGAAGCAACTTCAGGCAAAGTTTATATAGGATTTTCACAGCCATTGTATCAGAGCCCGCACATTTTCACACAACCAATAGTTTTAAAATACCTAACCTATAGATTTAAGCTAATTCATGTGTGTCAACCTCTGGGTGGTACGTGTCAGTTTGGGTCGACCATCCTCCCAAGACCTCAGGCCTGGTTAGAGCAATTGACCCTGAAGCAACTTCAGGCAAAGTTTATATAGGATTTTCACAGCCATTGTATCAGAGCCCGCACATTTTCACACAACCAATAGTTTTAAAATACCTAACCTATAGATTTAAGCTAATTCATGTGTGTCAACCTCTGGGTGGTACGTGTCAGTTTCCTGATTTCTGTAATCTGTAATCTATTATGTCTCAGTCTAGCCTTGTACCAGATTTGAGTGGCTCTTACCCAGGAAGTTATAAGCAATGAAGTAATTAAACTTAAGTACTATTAAATTCTCTCTCTCTCTTCAATCTTTGATTCCCTCTGTATTTTTCCCTTACATGCTAAACATTATATTACAAAACTTTAAATCTCTGCTTGAAATGGTTAAAACACAGTACTGCACTTGCCACATTATTACACTTTGTTTTTAATGAACTAACAGCTCCACATCCAAAAAGTTGGTCATCACTCTCCTTTTAATGTCAAGATGTACAATATATAAATTGAATGGGTAACAACACATAGCTGCAAAAAAAACCCTAAAATAAATACTAGTATGGATGTGTATGA
>NW_008339916.1:1970931-2001525 GCF_000622305.1 Nannospalax galili
AACCAACCAAAGGCTCAAAAAAAACCCTTAAATTAATACTAGTATGGATGTGTATGATGATATATATGTATGTATAGACATATGATATATATGTGAGATATATGTACATATATATATGCACCAAAGTGTCTTAACTTGTTATTCACTTGATAAAGACAAAAATAAGTCAACATGATACAAAGTTTCAGAAAGACAAATTCTAACACATAGGTGCTGAGATGTTTTCTTAAATGCCACCAACTCTGTGCTAGTCTTGTCACTTTCAGTAAATGTAAAATAAACAACTGCATTAGTTCCAGTTCTGTCAGTAGCTTGTAGTGACCTTTATTTTATTTTTTGCTTAATTTAGTTAACTTTGCTGTCTGAACTATAGATTTTGTTTATAAATAAAATACAATAGTTAACCCTTTTAACTAAGAGATATCTTATGATAGTATCTGTGATGCCTATATTGGAACAGCTTTAGAAATTCCTTTTTTCTAAGTATGAAATCTTTCAAAAAATAGAAATTAAGAAGCAATACATATTCATGGAGAGGTTTGCTACTGCATATGACATGTCTATACAGTATTATATATGCTGTTGAATTGATGTCTACGAAAGAAAAAATGAATTCCTTCTATTTGTGTGAATATTTCCTTACACAGTATTAATGTCACAACCATTGAACTAATCATTATTTCAAGATTTTTAAAGATGAATATTATTTCTTATTTTCAACACTGCCTTTATCATTAAAGTCATTACTTCCAAAGAGAAATTTAGAACATACAGTTTAGAGTTACCACAGTTAGGAAGTAACTTTTATTTTCAAAGTCTAAGAGTTTGGAAGATATTTAAGTTCTCTCTATAGCCAAACAACTCTAGTATTAAATCACTTTACACCTGATCTTTCCTTCATCTTTAAAATAACAATGACTACTATTTACAACAGAAAGCTATTGTTGAGATAGCTTTCTTTATGACAGTTATTGTGTGGAAAGCTCTTAGTAGGAAAGTCTGCTCAGACAATTCAATGAATTTTTGTCTCAGACCATTCTGGTTTTAAAAATACATTTTTCATATATTTTAGGGTTTAACAATTAGAGTCAGTGATGCTCTTGCTTGAATATATTGAATTTCCTCTTCCACTGCCCATCATTCCATGAGTGGAGCTGATAGAAACCACGGCAGGATTGAAGCCTTTCTGAAAGAATAGATTTAATATATGGCTTTGCTGCTTTATCTTAGAGTCAGCAGTATTAGCAGTGTGCACCTTTAATCTCAGTACCTGGGAGGCATAGGTAGGTGGATCTATGTGAAATCAATGGCAGCCTGGTCTATATAGAGAGTTCCACTCTATAGGCAGATGCTACAGAGAGAGGCTATCTAAAAAACCAAACAGATTTGATTAAGAATGGTTGTCTGAATGTACAGGGGAGAAAAAAACCAGACAAACAAAAAAGGAACAAAAAAAGGGGACAGTTTCAGATAGATTAGACTGATTGTTCCCAAATCAGGCTGTGTACCAGAAAGCACACATAAAAATATTAGTTTGTTGATTTTTGTTTTAAAACATATTTTTCAAGACCCTACAAATTACTAAAATGTAATCTGTGTATGGGATCTTAGGTATGCATGTTTAAGCATCCCCCACCCTCAGTATCTCCCATGCCACCAGCCTATTTTAATTAAACACAATCATTTTTGGACAAATCAAAACAATTATTTCCTATGCTCTTCTATAATAATATGAAAAGCCAGGTAGTTCTCAAATACAGTGTCTAGTGCATCTTAGTTCTTCAGAAAATATTTGAATGAAAAAACAAATGAGTTAATGAGCTTTGTAATAGCATGACTCTAAGGAAAAGTGGAAGGAACAGAATCAGACAAGAACTCAGCCAGCTTCACAGGCAAAGAGGACAACTATCTGGTTGTCATATGGTATATGAATTTCTTGTGGAACTGTCAGAACTGCTTGATCCAAAGTGGCTGGAGAATTGCTTTTAGGAGGCCGTAACAGCAGTTTGTTCCTTGGACCTTTTCATACAATTATATCATTCAAAAATCTCAGAAATCTTCCATTAATTCAGTAATCTACCAAAAAGGATCACTGATTTTTGAAGTATATACTGTGCATTTAACCCAGATGTGCAGGAAGAAATGAACTTTACACTCTCACATCAGTTCCATAGTATTTAACACATAGATAATTACACATATGATTTTATTATGAGCATTTCAGACATTTTTCTTCTTGAGTTTTATGGGGGTTCTTATCCAGGTAGTCAGAAATCTTGCATAACAGCTAATAAAAAACTTTGAACAAACTCCTGTGTTGTCTGGTGACTTGATTGCAGTATATATGTATTTAAAGTGGCATACTTCTTCTAAACCAGATAAAGCATAGCTGATTGCTCATATGTCAGTTGGTATCACTTCCTCTTTTTAAAAAAATATTAAGGAATTACAGCTCAGATATGAAAAGCTTATTAACATCATTGCAGTTGGCTAAAAAGCACTCATGATCAGTGTCATGTGGACCAAATATAGTCACAAACATCTTTTTAAAAAAATGTTTATGGCTGTGAAGATTTCTGACTACATAAAGTGTTTGCTGCACAGCATGAAGACCTAAGTTTGAATCCCCAGAATCCATGTGAAAGCTGGGCTTGGGAATGTACATCTATATCTACAATCCACAGTACTGGAGGGGCACTGATAGACAGATCTGTGGAGCTGCCCATGCCTTTCATACAGACTGGATGGCCACTGAGCTTCAAATTCAGTGAGAGAGCACCATCTTAAAAAATTATGGTGAAGAGAGGTTTAAGAACAAACCAAATGCCCTTCAGTGTGAGTCCATCCACTGGGCCCACCAAGAGTCCCATCCCTGTAAGACATTGTCTTTCTGTCTCCCAGCAGTCATCAATTACCCAAAGTGGGATTTCCTACCTATTTCTCCATGATGACACTGGGATTTTGTCTGATTTGAACTTGCATAGGACTTGTGAATATAGTTACCACTGCTGTGAATTCTTATGAGTACCTGACCAGCTGTCTGGTAGACACTGTTTCCTTGTGTTCATCAACCCCCTTTGAGTCTCACAATCTTTCAGCTTCCTCTTCTGCAATGATCCCTGAACTTTGAGAGACAGTGATTTGAAATAGG
Source organism: Nannospalax galili (assembly GCF_000622305.1). NCBI lineage: Eukaryota > Metazoa > Chordata > Mammalia > Rodentia > Spalacidae > Nannospalax > Nannospalax galili. The sequence continues at coordinate 1,974,083 of NW_008339916.1, forward strand.
TGTCCTACTCACGGATAAGCCCTCAGTGGCCCCTTGTTCTCTGCACATTGGTCAATTGCGGTTTCTGTGTTAATCATCATCTGCTACATACGGAAATTTTTCTGGTGAGATTTCAGAGATGCATTCACCCTAAGGGCATAGGTTGCATTGAAAATGGGTCATTTAGGGTTAAGCATCTCACAGATGTTTATTCTCTCTGTTTGACCAGTTCTGGAACTCTGCAATAGTTTTCATATCTAAGGACTTGGAGATAAGGTCCACAATGAGAGAGAATGTATTTTATTTGTTTTTAGTTCATCCATTTACCTGCAAATTTCATGATTTCATTTTTCTTTACCATTGAGGAGAACTCCATTGAATAAATGTACCACATTTTCATTATCCATTCATCAGTTGAGAGACTTTTAAGTTGTTTCCATTTCTTTGCTCTTGAGAAAAAAAGAAACAACGAATACAAGAAGCTGTATAATTATCTCTGCAGTACAATGAGTACTTTGGATATATGCTAAGGAGTGGTATAGCCAGATCGTATGGCAGATTTATGCTTAGTTTTTTAAAGAATTCTCCACATTGCTTTCCATAGTGATTGCTCAAATTTGCAATCCCACCAGCACTGATTGAGGGGTTTCCTGTCCCTGCATCCTTGCCAGCATTTGGTGTCATTTATTCTTTTGATCTTAGCCATTCTTATGGGGTAAGATGAAATATTAAAGTGACTTTGATTAGTGTTTCCTTAATTACTGAGGATATTGAACATTTTAAAAGTATTTCTAGCTATTGTTATTTCTTCTTTTCAGTGCTCTCTGTTCACATCTGTAGCCTATTTTTTAATTGGGCCATTTGTATACATGATTCTTTTTTTTAAGTTCGTTGTATATTCTGGATACTAATTCTCTGTCAGATATGTAGCTGATAAGAATTTTGTCCCAATCTGTGGCCTTCCTCTTCACTCAATTGGTTGTGTCCTGTGTTATACAGAATATTTTAGTTTAATGATGTCCCGCTTTTCATTTGTTAACCTTAAATCCTAAGTAAATGATGCCCAATTTAGAAAATCCTATCTTGCACATATATATATATTAATAAAGAATTTGAACTGAATATAAATTGATATGAAGAATGAAGATATATGTATATGAATATATTCAATACTTTGATGCTATGTTTCTATGTATATGTGTAAATATATATACTCATCACTTTGGTTAATCTTTAAACCAGTAATGCAATTTTAATTTTTCACAATCCCCACATTCAGTTACATAATTCCATCATGGATTACCACCCACAGTGTAAGGAACTCACATTTAAACTGATCATGTAGAAAGAAATTGCTTTCTGATTTAACCATGTTTTCCCTTCCTTTCTCTCATCTTCCAAACTTTGTATTCACTCAAGTCCTATGAACCTGATGTATGCTTGATCACTGTCACTTTGATATTTAAACCCTATATTCTAATGACTGAACTTAGCATACTTCTATTTTCCTTCCTCCTTATTCTTCAGGAGGAATAAAGAATAAGAATAACTTAATAATGTAAGTCATCCTTAGTAAATATGAGTAAATATAGAACAAAAGAATTATCCTTCAGTTATATGTGTGGGTACTTTAAGATAGAGTCTCCTTACACAAAGACAGCCCAAAGAGTAGACCACATACCAATCACAATTAATTGAAATACAAATGAACATACATGATGGTAATGTATGTTTTCACTATTCTTTTTACAAGTTCAAATAATACCATTCTGATGCAGAAGCAGACATCGCAACTGTTCTGCACGAAAGCATCTTATTGAATTAAGTCTGTGCAATCATTAATTAGCCTCATATCTATAAAAAGCATATCATTATAAAAATTGACAAAGACAGTATTTTTTTACTCTGGGGAGTTTGACAGTAAACTTAAAGAAAGATGATAGATAAGTAGGTAGAGAGATAGATAGATAAATGGATAGAGGTAGAGATAGATTTATACATATACCAGATATAGATAAATGCATATATCTAGATAAATGCATACATGCATTTACAATGTAATCTGTTAAGGATGTTAACCAGGAAACTGAAGAAATCTAGCTATGAACGTGTGAGAAAATCTCCTACAAATAGCATGGCTTTGGGGGTTGATCTTAACTAGCTACACAGGAAAAGGTTACTGAAGACCTATTCAATTTGAATTTTTGTAAAGCAGAATTAGATATTTTTTAAAGATAATTTAAACGTTTTTATTGTTTCTTAAAGAATTTTATACAATGTGTTTTGATGATATTTGGACTCTGTCCCCCATATCTACCCCAAGGTTATCACCATTCATTCATGTCTTTTATTATTATTTTATAGACCTATCAGGTCTAATTATCTTTCCTAAATGTTGTTTTGTGTGGGTCCATCCCCTAGATCCTGGCCAGCCTATCCAGTATCACACCCTTAAAGAAAACTGACTCTTCCTTTCCCAGAAGGTATCAATTGCATAAGTCTTGTGCAAGCTGTCATAATTGTTGTGAGTTCATATGTGTGACAGCTATGATGCCAGAAAATCTGTTTCCTTATAAGTTGTCCAACACCTCTGTCTCTTACAATCACTGCACCCACTCTTTCCACAGTGATTCCCAAGCTGTAGGAAGAGAGAGTATACTGGTGCTCCACTCAGGGCTAAGCACTCTGCAGTTTCTTATTCTATGCATGTTGACCAGTTGTGGCTCACTGCATTTTTCACAATTTGTGGCAAAAAGAAGGATCTGTGGTGACAGGGTAGCGATGCATTAATCTATGAATTACAACAATAAGTCATTAGGAGTCATATTTTGTCCACTTAACAGCCAAATAGTGGTAGCATCTCCCTTGCAGACTTTGCTCTGTCTGGTCACAGCTTCTTGGGCTTGATAGCTGTGACAATTATGGGCTCTATCTTGTGAAGCAGGCCTTAAATCTATTCAGAAAGTGGTTGACTACTCCATAACATTCATGCTACTATCAAACCAGTGGGCATATAGTACCAGATCAGCCATTATTGTAGTTTGTAAGAGTCACACCTGGATAAGTCTGATAATTACTTTTCGCTTCAGGTACTGTGTATGGCCCCTTCAAGTACTGTGAAAGCTTGGCAGTGGAGCGCAAGCTTTGAAGTCAGTTGCAGCTTGATTTCTCCTTGTTTGATCCATGACTTTTTAATGTAGTGCCTTCAGGAACAGAGTCTTATCAAGTCCTGGGGGATAAAGAAGAGCAATGGAAATAGCCAGTGTTGTGTGAGGGTCAATGGGAATCCATTGATCACATACTGCAAAAGAGGGAGTCCATTCTGGGAACTGGGCTATTTATTTACTGTCCTGTGGTATGTGCTAGGGACATGGTATCTTACTGTAGGGTTGCACTATTTAATTTTTTATATTGTATAAGAATATATTTTAAGAATAGTCTATACTACTAGGTTTCCATGTGACTCTTTCAAAAACGCATTTAGTGATAGTTATCCTTTCCCATACTTCCTTCTCTGTCCTGCCCTCTCATTCCTTATGTCATTTAAGATTTCTGACTCCATTATTATTCCCTTTTTCCACTTTACATCGTTGCATTCTACCTACCCTCTCATTAAGCCTGCCCTTTGGGCCATTTATTTGTTTGCTGATCTCTATGGATTTTCCAAATGAAACAGGAATTTCTAAATATTAAAAGCTAGGGATGGAGAAGGGGCTCATCACTTAAGAGCACTGTCTGCTCTTGCAGAGGACCCAGGTTTGATTCCCAACACCCATACGACAGCTAACAACCATCTGTAACTCCAACTCCAGGGGATATGGTTACCTCTTCTGACCTTGTAGACATGGCATGACAAAGGTGCAACTACTTACATGAAAGCAATATACTCGTACACATAAAAAATAGTAAATTAAAAAAAAATACCTAAATATTGAAAACGACCATCGACTTAGAAGAGAGAACATGCAACATTTGTCTTTCTTGGTTTTGGTTACCTCACTCAGGATGGTTGCTTCCAGATCTACCCAGTATCTTGGAATTTCATAATTTCAGCTTTTTCTTGACATTTAATAATATTCCATTGTACAAATATACCATATTTTCATCATCGATTCATCAGTTTAGTGACATTTGATTTGTTTCCATTTCCTGTCCATTATGAATAGAATAGCAATGAACATGGATGAATAAGTATCTCTGCAGTAGGAGCATTTTGGATATATGCCCAAATGTGGTATGCCTGGATCATGTGGTAGACATAATTTTTAGCTTTAACAAAAGCTACCCACTTATTTGTATAGAGCTGTAGCAGTTATTTGAATTTTAAATATGTGGAATTATAGAAGGACATGATAAATTTCTCTGTGACTGATTTGCAGGATTTGTTGGTTGCTTATGAAACCCAGAAAGTCATTGAGTAGCCAGAAATCCTATTAGAGTGTAGCTAGGATTAGTTTGGAAGGAACTTTGCATGTTACTTTACCATGCTTGAACTTTGTTTTGTGAGCAATGATGAACCTTTAATCCAAAGAACATTTACTGTCTAGAAAAAAAAAATATTTGTTGTGGTATTGAAGATAGTTCAAATATAGTGAAGTTGGAGGCAAAAAAGTGCGAAATTTGAGATGTTTTATTATACTACAGAGAAAAGAGTAGGAATAGAGAAAACAAATGAACTGGAGTGTTTTTCTTCATTATTTTTTCTTTGCCCTTTTCTTCTGTCTTTATTCTTTATTCTTCATGGTGTCTTCCTTCTAAATTTCTTGTTTGGCATTCATATTCACTAATTTTTGGATATATTTTAATGGGGCAAATCTGTTGATACCAAAGGATATTTGCCATGCTGACATCTGACTGCAGAAGGCAGCTTCCAGTTGGAAGGAAAAAATAGATTTGGCAAATCAGACTAATGATTTAGATAAAGCTAGGCAATTCCTTTATATTTGCAGGTGGAAAAATGAAGACACCTTTCTCTTGAATGCCAAAAGCTGAGCCTGTGTCATGTTTCCACAGCCATTTTGCTATCAAACTAAACTAGCAACCTTCATTGGTTGCTCCTCTCCATTCTATAGCTCTTGGTCAAAGCTCTTATTAGACTCTGATGGAGTCTGAATTAAAGTATTTTCTTCAATAAAAAGAGTATGCAAGATTTTGTCTTCACAGAGTGATAGAAGGCATTTAAGTCTTGATGAAATTAAATTTTATTCTTATCCCCCACAGTGAATAAAATAATTTCTGAAGATATTGGTTGCCCCCAAAAATGAGAAACAATATTTATTTTTGTCAACTTAACTTCCTTATGCCTTTTAAGTACTCCAAAACACATCAGTATCAATACTGCATTCTTTTTAAAAAATCATTTATTATTTTTATTTTATGTGTAGAGATACAGACAGTCATTAGCTGCCATGTGGGTGCTGGGATTCTAACCTGGGTCTTCTGAAAAAACAGCCAGTGTTCTTAACCGCTGAGCCATCTCTCCAGACCGATACTGCATTCTTAAAGATCATGACCTCTTTGCTTTTTCTATATCACATATCTGTGATTAAGGTTTTATCAATTATAGTGCTATGTATGATTAATGAATGACTTGGTCCTTTCATACATGATTGGACATTGATTTAATACTGTGAGAATCTGTAGCTGTTATATCCAAATGCTAACATATTTCAAAACAAAAAATAGAGAGTGGTAAATGCAACCCAAACTGGAGAGTAAACTACAGTTTAGGCTCTTTTGGGTTTACCGAGGAAACTGAAAAGGTTGATAACCTTAGTGAATATTTTACTCTTTTCCATCTTCCAAAATGTGTCAAGGGACTGATCTTATTTTCCTCGACATTGTGCTCTCTGTACAAAATCCCATCACATACTCCAGATAGACATTTAAGTGGTCAATGTGTAATACTCATAATATTTGCCTTGTACACTCTCACTTGAATGCCATTATTCATTTAAACAAAAACCTATTTGCTCTCTGACTTGGTTTACGTTCTTTAAGAAGTGACAACAGGGAATATAATATTATATAATACGATGTGCTAAAGTATATAATTGCTATCTTTTATGTAAGACACTGGTAAGATTCATAAGAAGGGGGATTATTAGAATCTTACAGTATATTAGGAAGCATGGTCCTCTGATAGATAATTCTTTAATGTACTTCACAAATACTTAATGACTGATAGTATTGTGCAGCTTGTAGCTGATTGTATGAAGATGAAAAAATTTTACGCTGAAAAAGGAAGTTAAGATTCTCTCTTATTTTAATATTCCATGAAAGACCCTGATCCCTAATGAATCACTCTTTATTAACCTTTTATTAAATAATATTAAAGTAAGATATGACAGCACTTACAAAGAGGATCCAAATGTGTGTATGGAGTTACTTTAAAACACCCTAATGGTTTTCCTAGTGAAATCCTGTATGTAAGGCTGGAGAAATCAAGGCAACAATGAAGTTTTAAAAAGGTAAGGTGAAATTTATCCAAACTAATTGAGGGGCTAATATCAGTGGGGCAGCAACTATGTGTCCTGTACTGTGTAGTTTCAAATACATCATATAATTTAGTTCTCATAAAAATCTTCTCAATAAGATATTATGAAGAATACATTATATTCAATAAAGGTTACAGAACTAGTAAGTGTGAAGTTTGAAGCCCAGCCTCACTTCTCAGCAACAGTTCTAATTATTTTTATTCAAGGCTTTGACATGTATGGTTTTCCATAGTCATTGAATGGATCCAAGTTCCAGTCTTTCATATCTGTTGAAGAAACAATAAGAACGTAAGTTAGACAGATGCCTGAAAGTTTCTAACACTATGTATGAGTATCATTTCATTAAAGTAGATTTCAAAAATTCCATAAAATAAGTTCAATAATGTTTAGAGGCAACATGCTATATTGTCATGTTGTTGTCATATTTTAATAATATTGATTACTTAGTAAAATGACAACCACACCTATTCCCAAAATTTTCTTAGAACATGTTTTGTACAAGTCACTAAGCTAAGGGCTATAGGACGATAAATAATTTATAGTCAATCTTTCCCTCGATTTATTTAGAATTTAATCTGTGGGCAAAAAAGTAAGGAAAAATGTAGCTTTTCAAATATCAGGCAGTGTTCAATTTGGACGTTAAGACAAATGCAAGAGGACTATTCTGGAGATGCAGTAGGTTGTAGATTCTCTCAATGAGTAAAGCAAAATAATGGATAGTATATGAAAACAAGGTATATAAAAAATTAAAAATTTAGACAAATGATGAGATAGAGTATGTGAACATGCTTAGTAAAACTTTAAAAATCCAGGAATCTCTATGCTCATTTTTCTGTGGAAGAATTAGTAATGTAGAGGAACACAAAGTTGATAAGTGTGTAATCATTTGGTGGTAGGCTTTACCTGCTCTGCATGCTACAAAGACTATTAATTCATTTTTCTTAGTTCCAAGAATAACTTACCTTGCTGTATATAGACACTAAGAACTTTGCAACTACAGCTTAACCAAAATGCCATTTATTATTCCATTTAAAAGCCATTGAATTTAATCCACGAGAATAAATTTGAAATATGGAAGATTATATAAACCTCTCAAAGTCATAATTTTCCTTCTTTAAAATGATAATCAAAATTTTAACTGTATCATAGTTTGTTAGTGAAGATTAAATCAGAAAATGTATTTCAAGTATTTACTAAATGACTTAAACACATGACAAATGGCAAATATAGCAGTTTTGGAATAAATAAAATGAAATATAAAAGATGTTAGAATACACTGTACTTGTCTTCATAGGTAAGTGCTTATGAAAAAGTGTTTATCTCTCTGAATTGCATACTCTTCATAGATATGTCGCCATTCACATTTTACAAGCAAATTTTAAAATATAATTTTGTATATCACAGACGATCAATTTCAATAGAAAAGGTAGCTGAGGGAAGAGTAAGTCTCCAGCATTACCTATGTTGACTTATTTACTAATTTATCAACTTGGCAAATCATACAAATAATCACATATTCACTATTTGACATTGAGACGATATTAGAAAAATGGAGGTTAATAGATTATAATTTCTACTCTAACATGAACTGCCATTTTTCACAATGAGATAAAAGTAAAACCATAACCTCATTATGCGCTAAGATGATAGTACAAGGGAAAAGTTGACCAGAGGAGCTTGGGGACATTGATCTGGATTTTGATAGAAGGGGATAAAAGAACAAGTGATTAATGGCTAAGGTATCATGTACCTTGTGATTCACTTAATAGAAGATTTCAGGAAACTCCTATTTTAAAATCAGATATGGATTTCTGACCAAAGCGCTTTCAGTTGATGAAATGTCACAGACTGTCCTCAGCCTTTGTTTCAATCGTCTAATAAAGAGAGTTGTATAAGTCATCCATATCAATGTGTCAAATAGCTCATAAAGTTTAGTTATTTCTTTTTTCAGGTTTATTCGTGTTTTGAAAGGAGATGGTGTATTGCAGATGGGAAGGAATAGGTATCTCTGGAAAGGAAGTTTATATAAAGCTGTCCTTGAAACTTGAATTCATAAACTTATAGGTTTGTTCTTCTACCTCACTAGATCTTGCTACTGAGACCAATTTGTCTTTAGCTCAGCTGTGGTTTTCCACAAATAGAGATGGAGATAAATTAAGTGTCTGGGGACGAAATGTATGCTTCATTTGCAAATGGTACTGTTTTGTAAACATAACAATTTTAAATCCATGCAGGATGGGTTCTACTCTCTAAATGTACAGAAATTTTTGTCTGAGACTTTTCAAAGTCCAGTTTTCCAACTCTGGTGATGGCAAGTGATGGCCAGGATAATTCTGTACTGTGTCCAACAACTCAAGTGTCATATATTTGACATGTTCAGCAAAATAATGACATAATTTCCCATTAGCTATTTGAGAAAGTAGTAGCTTTGTCAGAGTTCTGAGTGCATACTAATGTTCAAATTTACTTACACCGTGGATATTAGCTTACATGAATCCGTACTGTTGCTTTTGTCAAGGAAAAAAATAATCTTACAACTGCAGAAGTTTTCATGAAAACCAAATTACGGTGTGTTTTCAAAATATGACCAAATGATTGGAATTACAGATTTCCACAAAGGTATATAAAACACCTTTTAATCTTAAAGTCATGATATTAATATACCTCAATCCCAGTTCTTCAGATGTGATTTAGATTCTACATATTCCCTCCTCCAATAATTCTTGTTAAGATACAGTACTAATTGTCATCATTTCTACATGTGCTACTCCTTGTTGGAAATGTTAAACTGTTAAGTAGAAAGTTTGGTCCATACTGCATAAAGCTCAGTTCCTAACAAGGGAACACAGAATACAGTGATAAAAGTAAAATTTATTTGAAATCTACTAAAGAAACTTGTGTTATGTACTTGAATTATGTAGGAAATCATTATCATATCATATGAAATAATGGTTAATAAGAGTACCAAAATTTCCTCTAAATTTGCAAACCAAATTTTAAAAGTATGGTGACTCCATAATGAATATTAAAGATAGAAAAATGCTATGAATTTTCATTAGGTGATAACATATTAAGAACATTCCATGATCCCATGGACTTTGATAATTATAAGTTCAATAACTGTTTTATGATCATATGTGCTGTCCTTAGTTCCTGCTCCAACAAAATAGTGCTCAATGGATTTTGCTGATAAATGTCAAACTTGTTAAGGAACTTTTGACGTAATTTAAATGTACTTTGTTAACCAAGTCTCTGCTCCTGTAATATAATTTTTTTCTTTCTCATCTACTCTTTAAAATCATAAACTTTCCCCCTTTCTTTTCAGCAGAACTTTATGTATATCAGAATTAATTTCTCAGCTAATTAATATTCTGTACTGTAACAAATTTACATCTTACAGCATTGTGTTCCTCAAACACTCTGAAGAAATGGTATTGCCAAATGGTGCCTACTTTGTCAAAGGCCATAGTAAACATTATTTGCAGAGTCAAGATTATAGCAAGGGTTATAGCAATCCTATTCAATAGCAAAGAATACTCCCCTGTACATGAAATAATTGCAGATAATAAAACAGGACAGTAGTATCATGGATAGAGACCAAATATTAACGAAAAGAACATTATAATGATTTTCTAAATATCAATAGCTTTATTCAGAGAAGCCTGAAATTTGCCATCTCTGTGGATCTTCTTCGAATAATTGAGTTAGAATGTTTGTAGCCCTCCTATTCGTATTGTTTCAAAGTTACTCTCTGGGTTCATATTGTAAAAAATTAATTGCACTGGCATCTTTTTATGATGACAAAACCTGATGGGCCTAATCAAGTCCCAAAGTTTACACCATGTAATATTATCATTTTTAGTGTATTCTGAAAACAGAATTTGTGAGAAAAAATTTCAGATCATAAAATTCCATATTAGTTCAAGTAAGCACATGTCCTTTTAGCATGCAAAATGTACTTATTACATCCCCCAAACCAACAAAGTCTTAATTTTATGTAAACATCACATAATGTTTCTTCTAAATACTATCTAAATCATACATGATAAGACTCAACATATGACTAATAGCACATGGAAATAAGCACATTACACAAATTCTGATTCCAAAAGAGAAATGTTAGTATGGGAGAAGAATATGGATTATGAAAAAATGTAAAGCAAAATAAAATAAACAACATTATGTTCTAAAGTTCTAAAATGGTCTTCTTTTACTCATCGCCTGACATTGGAATTGGAACTGTGGTTTCAATGCTCTGGAAGGCCCAAATGAAGGGTTTGTACAAACACATCTTGCACTGAAGTTCTAATAGATTAGAAAAGGTGCAGGTCTCCTTATCTGGAACTTCATGACAGTAGACATACTATTTTCTGTGTGAGGAAGTAATGTCTGCCTTCATGGGTTCTCTTGGCAAGGCACCTGCCAATGATTCTCCGTGGTGTATTTCCCATGGCAATTTTCTGATTGTCCTCACAGACTACTATGACATGTTTTAAAATCTAGGTGGAGGCAGTCGCAGGTCCACATTTTGTTTTGTGAAGTATTAATAATATTGACATCAACTGAATCCTCACCTGGAATAGAAGAGGAGCTCAACATCAGGGTATAGAAAGGTAGCACATGCGGCATGAGACACTTATGCGAGCTATAACTCCATTTATATAATTTTAATCCCTATGCCAGAGTTCTCTGAACTTATGTTGGGAAGATCAACTCCTAGTTGATGCCAGGTATTCTTCTATACTCTTAGAAAATTGCTCCTGGCTTCAGTAATAGATAAATAATTCCTCCATTTTTTTATGTATAGCAGCTTTTGTTTGTTTAGATAATTACATACTAATGTAATTATCAAATGGTCCCTTTGTCATAACAATGTTTTCTCTAAAAATTTCTTCAGATATCTAAAATCCTATAATTTAGCTTTCTTTTTGAGTAACAATTTTGTCCTTAGGTATTTATTTCTATTTAAATTTTGCCATGTGTCTTTAAAAAGACACACATTTAACATTTTGCTTAGATTTTTATTAACATAATGCCAAATTCTCCCCTGGGAGACCTGCACACATTGTCTTGGTTCCCAGGCCCACATGGTCCTAATGCCGACTGACATCAACATAACTAACACCATGAAGTTTTTTTTTGTTTGTTTGTTTGTTTGTTTTTTGGTAGAAAGTTTATGTCTGAAAGAGAGTGACTTACAAAGGCATACATTTATGGGATCTTACTGCTGCATCATTTTGAGATCTGCCACTGCCAGTGTGCTGCCCCCACCTTGCCAAGATAAGGACTTTCTGCTGCTTCCCAGCTTCCTCAGGGTCCTTCTGTTCTTAAACTCTCCTCCTCATGCAACTGAAGCTGACTGATTGGATGGAAGGGGTGACTGTCTCCCCATCTGAGTTTCTTGAGGTTCAGCGCTAATTCTCTAGGAGGACACTCTTAGCCAAAATTCAACGATCACAAGTTCTATGATTTGGTAAGTTTTTGCTAACTTGACACAAACTAAAGTCATCTGAGAAAGATGGAACCTCAATTGAAGAATGGCTTCCATAAGATTGGTCTGTCAGCATATCTGTGGGGCATTTTGTTGATGGTTAATTGATGTAGAAGGGCCACGCCCACTGTGAGCAGTGTGATCCCTTAGGAGGTAGGTCTGGGGTGTGTAAGAATGGTAATGAGCAGGTCAGAGGAGAAAGTCACTAAGTAGCACTTCTGCATATTCTCTGCCTCCAGGTTCCATTCTTCTTTTACTGTTCCTAATTCACTTACTGATGGATTATGACCTGGGAATTCTAAACTGAAATAAACCCTTTCCTTCCCCAAGTTGTTTGGGTTACAGTCTTTTATTTCAGCAACAGAAAAGTAATTTAATAGAACTTGCAACCAGAGAGTTGAATATACTGTAATAACCTGATCATGTTGGTTTGAGGAGGATTGTGGAAGCATTTTGAGCTCTAGGTTACAAAAGCAATTAAGTGTTCAGAATTTAGTGACTTGTCTGGTAGAACAAGGAAAAGAGTGCTGAGAAAAATGCAGATGATGGAGGCCTGGACTATGAAGTTGTAGAGAGAAGAAACAAAGACTCTATCCGGTCTATTAGCATATAATTTAAAATTAAAAATATGTGGTTGCTGGTCACCTGGGGATGAAGAATCAGCTGTGATTAAGAAGATCCCACCATCACTGAAGTAAAACATTTGCTTTTCTGCAAAAATTGATGATAACTGGCTGTGGCTGAAAAATAAGCTGTAATTAACAAGAGACCAGCATATTGAGGTGACTTCTTCATGGAAGTATTTTATCAGGATCAGCAGACAGAAGCTGTGGTTCTGAGGGGGCCAAGACTACACCTCAAAGAGGAAAAAGACCTTGACAATGTGCAAAAGTCTTCTACTTAGTACTACTTTTGAAGGCATGAAGGGGTTGTGGAGAACATCTGAGGCTTCACACTGTGAGAGGCCAGGAAAGGGAACTGATGAATGTGTAATCTCAGTTGCAGTGGAAACCCTGAGGTTGATGTGATCATGGAGAGAGTCTGAGCCTCAACACAATGTGAGTATAGGACAGGCCATTTGTAATGGTACAGCCTTAGCTGCACTGGAGACCCCAGGATATTAGAGATTCCAAGGAACATGGGTTGAACTCCTTGGACAGCAGCAGGTGTGGACTGAAGCCAGCCTGAGCTTCAGAAACATGCTGTGTGTGCTGTAGATCTGGAGAAGTAGAGATGCACAAGCCTGTCAAAGCCCAGAAGATCAAGGCTTTAAGTGAAAGGCATGGAGATTTAATGCTGGAATATGATTTTGCCGTCCCTTTTTAAATAAGAATGTATATAACTGAATTTTTATTTTACAGGAGCTCATAGTTAAAAAAATTGGGTATTTGTAAAAGAATTTGAGTTTTTAAAGTAAATTTTTTACTTTGTGTGACTTTTAAAGTTGTACTGTTCTAAATTGTGATATAAACATGAGTTCTTGAGCATAAACAAGAAAGGAAAGGCTACAGTTTAAAAGTGATGTGTTTATGTGTTGACAACGGTTCAATTGTGCTTGTTAGTTTTTTGTCAGTTTGATACAAATTAGAGTCATCTCGAAAGAGGGGACCTCATTTAGGGAATTTCCTTCATCAGACTTGTCTCTCCACATGGCTGTGGGGCATTTGCCTGGTTACTAATTTACATTAGAGGGCCTAGCCCATTGTGGGTGGTGCCCTCCCTCAGTAGATGGACATGGGCCATGTAAGAAAAGTAACTGAGAAGGCTAGAGCAGCAAGCCAGTAAGCAGCATTCCTCCAAAGTCTCTGTCTCAATTTCTGTCTCCAAGTTTTTATCTAGTTTTCCTATCTTGAATGCCCTGGTGATTAGTTATGATCTGGAGTTGTAAGCTGAAATAAACCCTTTCCTAGACTTAGTTTTGGTCAGTATTTATCACAGAAATAGAAAGCAAATTAGACCAGCCTATTTCTACAAAATACTTGAAGACAAATCAAATCAAGGTAGTTCTTTGATATATTATAAAAAGAATTTTCTCCTTAACTGTCCAATAACTTGTTACATATTTCCATCTTGAGACTCATGAGAATGGCTGTGACAGTAAATATCTGTGCTTACATACTTATAACTTTTGTTATTCTATGAGATTAAAGCTTTCTCTACATTTCCTTTCCTCTGAATTCTCACAAGACTCATCCTTAACAGTCAGTTCATTGGAATGTAGCATTTTTACAGTACATACCTCAAAATTCTTATGTCTCATTACAATTTACATGTTCAAAGCTGTTTCAATATACTTAAGAATGTATTACAGCAGCACACCAACTTGTAGTTATTATTTTTCTATCTTAATTAATTCAGACTACTATTGAAAAGCAATAAGAATAACTAGGTATGTTAGTCATGATGCTGTGATGAAAAATGATAGAATGAAGATATTAAAAGGGAATCTATTTAATTGAGTTACACAGTATGGTTAGAGTAGTCCAACAATTGCTACCTCACATCACACTGGAGAAGCTAACCTGGTAGTTGCTCAGTCCATGAGGCTGAGTCCCGATCAGGCATTGAAGGCTAGGAGGATTTCTGGAAAGGATATAATGTTCAAGCCATCATGGAAACCTAATGAAGCTGCTTCTAATATGACTGAAGGGACCAGCAGCTTCAGAAATAACGTAGGTGAACTTGCCAGAAAGCATGAAGATCAAGCAACGAAAAAGTAAGAACAGAAAGTAAGGGCATATTTTCCTTCTTCCATATCATTTCATGAAGACCAGTACTAGAAGCTGCTACCAACAGTTAGTGTGGCTCTTCCTATACCAATTAAGTTTATCAAAACAGTCCTCCACAGACACATCCAAAGATTAAACTGATGTACATAGTCTTTCATTGATGTTCTCTTTCTAGGTGATTCCAGGTTATACCAAGTTGAAAACTAAAACTGAATATCACATTGGGCAACTTATAGTCAAGACATATTCATTTCTTACAGATTTTGGGGCTGGGAAGACCAAGATGAATATGTTGCATGATTTGGTGTATAGTGAAGGTCTGTTTTTGGTTCAGAAATAACATTTTGTATGAGTATTTGTAAGTCAAATTCACGGCTGGGAGGCATACGGCACATGTGGCATCTGATCCCCTTCTCCCTCTTTCTTTACGACAACCCGAAAAAAGAATTATCCGAACCCCAGTTTGAAGAATCTTACCAAGTTTATTGGACTTGCTAACTGAGCTTGGGGTGTGGGTTTACTCACAGAAGAGTGGGAACCCCCCATTCACGGTTGTGTTCAAAAGTCCACGCTGAAACATAAATCCCATTGTTCCTGACAGCCTCACAAAATGGTGAGAGACTCGCCTTGTGGTTTTCCCAGTTTTATGCCCTTTGTCCCTCCCCTGCAAGCAACTAAGGTCAACCTATTAGCTGGAAGAGGGAAGGAGAGTGTCTCCTTTGCAGAGTGTGGGAAGGAAGCTGGACCATGGTTCTTCATCACAAGGTCAGAGGAACATCATAGTCACACTCTACCCCTTTCTCTGGCTCTTACAAAACTTTACACTCACTTCTTCCATGAATTTCCCTGAGCCTTGGAGGGGTGAGAAGAACTTCTTCCCATTGTTGTAGGGCACTGGAGTCTTCAGGTCTCTGCATCATGTTTTTTATGGGCTGATGGCTCAGTTTAGTTGCATTCCATCTACTATAAAAATACAAACAGCAAGTAGCAAGAACATGTAAACACTGCTATAATAGTTTATGGATGAAAACATAAATGCTTGGATGGTACTTTAATAGTTGTGTCACATCTATCTAACAACACAATTGCAGTGGCTTCTCCACCGGGACCTATAACCTCTCCTGCCACAGGTCTACAGTTCCAGAAGTGTGTTCCACCCCTAGGAGTGGGCATTAGGTCCAATTGAATATTAGCTAGTTGTACATATACCAGATTGTGGGAGACAGACTTGAGCCTAGGGTGAAAGTCTTATTGACAGCCGTACAGCATGCCTGAGGCAACAGCTGGACTGCTGGAGCCACAAGGAGCACCTTGTGACATTTGCTCTCATTGGCAGATCATGAGACTGATGCCTAGAGCTCGCCACTCCCTAATCACAACCCTTGGAATCCAAAATTGCAACACTTAGATATTGCAACAGTCAGGGTCACGTGGTTTCCAGGAATCCAGGCTCTGTAATCTGAAACCCAGCATGCTAATGAGGCATCCTACCAGCTATTCTGTGATAGGACGTTAAGTCCGTTATGATAATAGGATGCTAAGTCTATTATGCTAATAAGGTATCCTACTGGCTGTACTGTGATAGGATGCTAAATCTGTTATGCTAATAAGGTATCCTACTTGCTGTGCTGTGATTGGACCACTACCCCTATATAAGCTTGTACCTTCCTGCAATAAAGCAGACCTGTGTCTGAATGTGGCTCGACTGACACAGTCTCCTCACCAGCCCTGGGGACCAGGATCGGGCAGAAGTAGCGACGACAGGAGGCAGTACAGGGCAAGCAGAAGAGCTGCCTCAGCAGTGGGTGAGCAGAAGAGCGGCCTCAGCCCAGGGTGAGTGGAGGAGAAGCCTCGACGCCCATGACAATGAAGGGGCAGAGCCCTTGAGAAAGGAGGAGCAGCCGCCACTGGTGATGACCGCACTAGATGAGCCACTATTGCACCAGCAGGAGCATCTTGCTTCACATGTTGATAGTGCAACAGGCAGGGTCCCTCCTTGAATAGGATAATAGGGGACAATTCTACCCCAGTCATCTGCATAGCCCCTTCTGGCACTATGAAATGGCAAGAGACCCACCTCCTGCTTTTCTCAGCTTTTATATCCTTAGTCCCTTCAGATTGGCTGGAAGAGGTAAGGAGAGTGACTCTTTTGCAGAGGGTGGGAAGGAGGCAGGACCATGGCTCATCATCACAGGGTCAGAGGAACATGTGAGTCACAGTATTCACCCATTAAAAATGTTAAACTAGGTCTCTGGGTATTTTTGTAAGGTCCTATGATTTTGATATGGTTCAATTATGTCCTTCTTTGTGTGTTGGAATATTCTTTTTCAGCATAGCAATGTTTGGAAGGGTAACTGGATCATTAAGACAAGGGGCTTACAGTTTGATGCAATAGGCCTCAACATAAATGACAGAATGCAGAATGCATGAAATCCAGTGAGAGGGGAGATAGGCAAACAAGGGTTTACCTGAATAGGGATTTGTAAAAGGGGAAACACCTCAGGCTTCTGATAATGTTAGATTATGTCTCCTTGTCAGTGCTGACAATTTGAAGTAATTGAGCCACTGAAGCTTCTCTTATTAAAAGAAATAGATATTTAGGCAGAAGAGAAGACTCAGTGGTTAAAAGTACACACTGCTCTTACAGAGGACACAAGTTTGGTTCCCAGCTCCCCAGCTCTTCTCGTCTCTGCACATATCTGTATATCTATCTATCTATATATATATATATGTATATATATGACACATACACACATAAATTAAAACTTAAAGTCAAACAAAACAAAATAAATAGATTTACATTTGCATAGTTATTTCTTATAAACATGAGTTGATAGAAAACATGAAAAGCAGTCGTCTCCCATTCTCCAGATTCCTATCTCA
This sequence comes from Nannospalax galili, assembly GCF_000622305.1. Lineage (NCBI taxonomy): Eukaryota > Metazoa > Chordata > Mammalia > Rodentia > Spalacidae > Nannospalax > Nannospalax galili. The sequence continues at coordinate 1,991,662 of NW_008339916.1, forward strand.
TCATGTAATCTCACTCTGCAGTGTATGCTCCCTTATAGTGCTATCCAATTTGATGTGACATAATCAATAGGGCCCTTCTCAGAGATCCAATGGCCCTAATTGATATTGAATTTTCAACCTTCATTACAACAAATTAGCAAATCTTTTCTCTTGTTTCAGTATCAAGCCACAAGTACTTTTTTCTAGCAGTGGGAAAATGGTAAATTCATAAAGTTTTATCATCATTAATGAAGGTTCAATCCTAAAAGATTAATCATTTATCAAAAGCCCCACCTCACTTTGGAGGTTAAGACTTCAATATATGATATATAACACTTAGATTAATTAATATTGATCAATAGATATCAGTTTTATTTCATATATCATTACTACTATCACCTGGCATAATGTGCAACATTGGTGTTAATGTAGCTGTGAAATCCCAACTTCTCTTTCTTTTCACAATCCATGAGCTTCCTGCCTATTTCCATATGTGTTTAAGGATTTTGAATCTAGCTAAAATTCTCAACATTAATGTGTATCAGGCCATTCCCATATTTCAGCATCACGAAGACAAGCCAATTGACACTCTTCTCTTGAATGTCTTAAACCTTTCTTTTACTAGTGTTAGACTCACTGTATTTCAGGCCATTTTTTCATTATATAATCATCCTCATAAAAACTATTCATCTTTTTTATTTGTTTGACTTTCCATTTTTACTACTTGATTTATTGTGTTATTCTTCAATATTAATTGTTTTATTATTCTGTCCACATGTAACTTCTATCACTTATTTGCCTTTCACCTAGGTTGCAAGACTATTGCTAATATTTATTATAATGACACTGAACATTACAAATCATGAGTTGTATAAGGACAATGAAAATTTCAACAATTTCCCATGTTGGCACATTGGAATAAAAAAACATGCTTTCTGTTAGGACAGTAAGGCCTGTATTCTGGTGCAAAAGCTGAAACACATTTCCTAGTAAATGAAAGTGAATCTCTTCCACTTGGCAAGAGTTGTTCACTTCACTGAGCTCTACAAAATTTCCAAGAGTTCCCATTTGTCTTAATTTTCACAAACAGTAAACAGATGTTTGAAATCAAACAGAATTGTGAATTATAAGTAACTCACATTTCCTGAATATCTCTGTGCAAAGGGTACTTTAAGTGATGGACTGGTCATTGAAAACTAAAAGTCATCAATGGGTTCTTCTCTTGTCAAATTTAAAACTTTTCATCAGCAGACATTCATTATAATTGACCAACTTGATGTAGCATCAATACAAGGTTGAATTATTTCTACCATGTAATCAGTGGCAATTTTTCCTTCCAAAAACATGTGAACAATAAAATGTTATCAAAGTGTTAGCTTAAATACTAATAGGTAGCTATCTTCTATAGATTATGAATTGTAACCCTGTACTTTTTTCAAAATTTTTGTGAATACACTTATCTAATGACCATTTCATAATGAATTATGGGACAACAGACAGTTGTTACAAGTTGTTAAAAATCCTAAGAAAGTTTTACTAGTTAAAATCATGCACATTAAATGAGTGATGAAAGAATAAATATTTTTATGCTGTTAGCCCAGTTGATACTTTTGACACAACAGCATAACTCTCACTCTAAATGGATAAGAGATCATTTGTTCTAGAAGCAAATATGAGTGACCATGGCCTGGGAACACAGATTCAGGTTACCCCAAATTCCATGTTCCAAAGTGGAAGTGGTTTCATGAAGTTTTTATAGTAACAGAACAAAGAAAAGTCAGAAATCTAGACACTTTTCAAATATATTGGTGGAAGAATTAAGAAGGCAGATATAGCAAAACAGAATTAGCTATAGACCTCAGATGCTTTATGATGGCATTTGACATTTTAGTTCATGGAAGCTTGTGATCTGCTAAGATAATACATTCCTATAGGTTTTTTTATTGTTAGTCACAGGATGTTATGTCAGAAACAAAGGTTGGCAAGGAGTGACTATTTTGGCCTAAAGATGGCCCAAGATAAACAATAATTTGGCTCTGGACCTGCAACATTTGAACTCTCCACAATTCATGAAGATGTAATCAGTTGATCAGTCTTTACAGAATATTCAGTTTCAAGATGCAGTTTTTCTGGGAACTTTCGTCCAAAATACTGATCAACTCATTCGTACAAATGTTTGTTAAACACCTACCATATTAGACACTGAACTTAATACTGAGAAGGAAAAGGGCCTGTTTGTGAATAATTAATAAATTTATAGAAAAAATAGGCAGCATATGAAAATTGTTTAAAATATTTCAAAACTCAGGCTGAGGCTGTTACACAGTAGTATAGTGCTTATCTAGTATGTGTAAGGCTCAGTGTCTTATTTCTGTAATGTAAAATTAAACAGTAAAAAGGAAGAAAGCAAAGATGAAGGAAAATGAGAAACACAGAGATAGACAGAGAAAAGGAAGGAAGCACTGAAGAAAGGAAGATAGAAAGGAAGAGGAAAAAGATAGATGCAAAAAATGCATGTGATGCCTTGGAGCGGCAAGTAGCTAAATATGAAACAAAGAGCAAATTAACACTTCACAGTGGATAACATTTCGTTCCTTCATTTATTCAGCAGATAATTCATTTCTGACCACTAAGCACCAGGCAATAGACTATGAAGCTATAGACTGTGCTTCTTTACTATAACCCTCAAGAGGTCTGTAAGCCTCAAGGGCATCTTCTTTGTCGTAAAAACATAATTCAAGAATGAAAACAAAACACATTGTAAAATTATTTCTTCTCATTGAGCTGTCATTATATATACTTTGAAAACAGATTAAGCAGACATGTCAAGGATCTGTATGCCAGCCACACAAGGTGCTTTAAATAAAATTGTACAATTAAATCTTAAAGATAAATCAATTATTTAAGGAGGAAATTGCCTAACAAACATTTATTTAATAAGCTTCTCAGACTAGGCATTGTAGTAGATGATGGAATCAAAAATCGTATTGTAATCATGCCCCTTGCAGCGAGGAGATATTCTAAAGAAAGGTATTTGCTGCCCTGCTCTTGAGCTATCACACTGAAACAATGTACCTCAAGGATTTAAAATTTCCTCTGGAATACTGTGATGGGGAAAAAAGACTCTAGAGACTTCCAGAAGATGAACTTACCTCCCAAGAAGATATTTCACACAGTTCTGACAAATTTATGTGTATTTCCTGACTTCTATTTTATGTATTTCCTGCATGCTTGTAAGTGCACCCATGTAATTCAGTGCCCATGGAGGTCATCCGAGGACATTGGATATCCCAGAACTGGACTTAGATACCATGTCAGTGCTGAAAATAGAGCCTGGGCTTCCGCAAGAGCAGCCAGTTGTCTTAAAGGTGAGCTATCTCTCCAGCCCCCTAATTTACATTTTCTTTACAATCTTGTGACATTATTCTAGACAGAGCAGAGAGAAATTAGATGACTTTCTCATTACAGTTTCTGTCCATTTTCCTTTTTCAGTTTGTGTCATAATTTCTTTTAAGGTTTGATGAGTTAATGAAGAAATTCAAAACCTTCTACACACAAAGTCTACTTTGGAGGTACTTGCATGGAAGGGTGGTATGGATTTTTTTTTTAAGTACAGGTAGATAGAAGAAGGATATTTCAATAAAAGAGGTAAAACTAAGTATATATACAGAGATTAACCATAATATACTATGTCAGCCATCCTTAGTTCTAATACAAAGATAAAAATCTGGATTCAGTGAAGTTAGAAAACATCTCCTAACACGCCTGTAAGTACAAGAGGGAAGAAGAAAACCCTGCCTGGTGTGGCTGCAAAATCCAGATGTTTTTCCTTCACATGCAAGCTTTTTCTTCACTAAAATTGAAGGAGATATGACTGTACGTGCCAAGCAAAAGGACAGCAAATGGTTCCAGGAATTCTTCAAAAGGAAGAAAGAAAAATAATTAAAAGTCCAAGTGGCAGGTGACAGACAAAAAGTAGCACTGAGAATCCAAATGATAGTGTATATAGTTTTTATGAAACCCTCTTCAATGCTGTCATTGTGAGAGTTTGTAAGTATCCAAACATAGCCTTCTTTAATTTGAACCTTCTTAGCCGAGTGATTCCTGTTTCCTCCTGTTATATTGCAAAGTCTGTGTCACGATACTGTTAGGTCTATAGAAGCCCTGAGTATTTCATTTACATCCTTTTATTTCCATACTGGTATACATCCCACGTGCGAAATATTCCACTGTAATGTTCCCATGACTTCTTCACTGACAAATGTTTTTCAGAAAAGATTTACCACATTAATAGTCTTGAAGAGTCAAGGAATTTGTCCCTTGAAACTTAACCGAGCAAATCATATTTAATATAGGGCCTTTCGTACTCTTCTATAGCTTGCTGTTACTGAAAAAAGCCACAAAACAAAAGAAAATAAAACTGTACATTGTCATCATTCCAAGAGAAAGACAAAGCATGGTTAGAGTCCTTACACTCAGAACTGAAACCTTTCTGTGTTGGCTGCTCGCTGCTAGCTGACAAACCTACTTGCTTGATGGTACAGTAATGGAAGTTTCTAGTCCTTTTCCCTTACTGCTAACACTTTTCTTTGTTTTCAATTGGCACTTTTTGGCTCCATACTTCTGCAGAAATATAACACAAGGTCTTACATTCAAGTAAGAGGAGGAATAAAAGTTAATGGAGCGCTTAGTTTCGTGTTGGAAAAATTTGTTTGTAAATTAACATTCTGAAATTGCTGCATCCAGAATGAGGTGCAGCCTGGCATCAAGTAAATATAATGCAATAGGTACATACCCCAACCAGTTTTCCACTTCCAAATTTTTTTTGTTTGTCATGAAAATGAGTTAATTTCTGTTAATCACCTGGCTTTATTGCTGTGGCAATTTAACTTTCTGTGCTTCAGTTCATATGGCAACATTTTTGTATGGGTATTTTCTCTCCTAATGAAAGGCTGATCGTGTACATTCTCCATTAAAAGTGAAACAAGTAAAATGTGATTCAGCCTTTTCCCCTTACAGTCAGTGAGAATGAGAAAGACAAAAGAAGATGCTGTGGAAATCTGCAGATTAAAAAGTTTAGTCTCTCCTTCCTTCATCTGTTCTTATACTCCCAGATCACTCCCTGCCCTGTAGTTACTCAAATCAAACACCAGCTCTTTAGATGTTATCCACAAAGAGGCTATGTTTAACTTTTGTTTGTACATGAATATGTTTTAGTAAACTGTAGTCTAGCCATATTGTAATACTGTAGTATTGCTAATGTATACTGGATGATTATGCCAGGTTCTCAGTCCTGTCACAGAGTGTTACACACATACATCCAAAGAGGGGGTGGGAGAATCAACATCAACAGGATCTTTTAAAGTTATTCATTATCCTGTTAGCTGGGTACATGCCTTTCTTCCCAGCTCTATGGAGGCAGAAACAAGAAGATCTCTGTTTAAAATAAAAACTAAAACAAAAATGTTACCCATTATTCAATATGAAAAAATATAACTTTCTCGACCAAATAATAGGCAGCTAATCAGTAAAAACAGCCAGTCATTTATATGGCTGATCTGACTTTTGCCTGAAAATTGAAGCAAATCTCAACAGAAATGCAATGGAGTTTACTCTTGACTTTTCAACATGCTCATTAATCATTCACCAAGCAACGATTCTTTCATAAAAGATACCCTGCTTGCTGGGGATGCAGAACAGTGGTGCAGTGCTGGCCTAATATGTGCAACAAGTGTGGTTCCGTAGCCATTGCTATATAAAACTAAATATCCTGGCACATTACGTGGATTTTGTAGAAACTGCAAGTTTGATAATAGTGCATTAGGACTACATTGATTAGACTGGATTTGTCAGTTTGGCTGGAATAAGAGACACATTTCTCAATGTTTCTGTGAAGGGGACTGCAGAGACATTTAAGATCCCCGAGCTGCATGATTCCAAGGGATGAGGGCCTCGACTGAATAAAATATGGAAAGGAGTTCACTGAATATTAGCATTTATCTCTCTCTGCTTCCTGGCTGTATATACAATGTAATGAACTCTTTTCAGGCATGATGACCTGTATTTTTTCTTAAGCCATGAACTCAAACAAATTCTTCATAACTTGCTTTTGGCAGGTATTTTTGTCACAGTGACATGAAAGGCAACTAATATAATGGCCATGCAATCCAATTTTTCCCCATAAACTATGTGCTATCCAAATTCCAAGTGACAAGCATCAAGCATGGCAAGAAATATCCTAGATTCACCTGGAAGTGTGTTTTATAAGATCAGTTTTGAGCAGGTAAACAGATAAAATAAATTCTAACATCAGGTGACATATATTCCCAATGGAAATATTCCTAGAATCTCTGTCAGCTCTTTCCTATATTCTTTCAGGTAGCTTAGAGTGTCCACATGTCTATTGTGGAAGTCATAAATGGAGACAAAGGCTAGACTGCCAAAATATTAATGACTCTGCTGGCACTGCCTCTTCACATGTGGAGTTTCATGAAATATTCCAAATATTTAACATGTTACTGAGAAGATATAATAAAAATCTGTAGTCACTATCTAAATTGAGCCGGGTATGGTGGCACACGCCTTTAATCCCAGCATTGTGAGCTGAAGGCCAACTTGGCCTACAAAGCAAGTCACAGGCAAGCTGGGGCTATAAGGAAACCCTGTCTCAAAAAGACCAAAAAAAAAAAGAAAGAAAAATGAAAGCATTATAAGTATCACTTTAACACCTCCTCAACTAACTTCTATGATTTCATTACCTTTACTCTTGAATTATTGGGTTTTTTCCTGTTACCTGAGCTCCCATGTGTCTATTCCATATGTGTAGACTACCAAGCAAGAATTATGTAATACCGACTATAGTTATTTTATGTTTTTGTAGCTGATAACCTATTTTCTGGATCCTTCTGAAATTTTACTTGTTAGATTTATAATTTTCTTAGTATTAGGAAAAAGATGATTGTATAATTTTCATTTATGTACTGAAAAAATTTTATTGAGCTTTTGTACATTTCATGCAACGGTTCTTAATCAAATTTAGACCCTCTCCCACACCCTTTCTCCCAGACCCTTTCATCCCAACCCCCACCCCTACCCCCACCCAATCTCATGTATACATGTTAAGTTCTAACCAGTCAAGCATTTGAGCCCAGATGTCCTTCAGTGCAAATTTATCAACTGGCGTCTAATCAGACTACCTAGAGATTGTTGTTATGGCCTACTCTCCCTCACCCAGTAGTGAACAATCCCCAATAGTTTCCAGACAAGAACTGACTGGCCACTCATTTCCCTTGCTCCACTCTGGGTCTTTGTCTGACTGAAATGGCATGGGTCTTGTGATATAAGGAGTAAGCTTATTGTGATTAGACCTTTCATTTTTCTTTCAGATTTGTGCCACATAGCTTAAGTTGATAACTTGACATACCTGAGCAGTGGGAATCTCAGTTGAAGACTGTTTCCATTGATTATTCAGTGATGTGGGACGGCTGAGCCTACTGTGGGCGGTGCCATCCCTGGACAGGTCCTGTATTATATAAGAAAGTAGACTGAGCACACACTAGGAGAGCAAGTCAATAAGCAGCACTCCCCCATGCCCTGTGCTTCATCTCCCTCCTCCAGGTTTCAGTCCTGAGTTCCTGCTGTGGCTTCCTTTGATAATGGACAGTGTTATAAGCTAAATAAGCCCTTTCCTCCAAATTGGTTCTGGTCAGTGTTTTAATCACAGCAACAGAAAGTAACTAAGACCAAAGTCCATATGGGAAATTTGTAATTTATCTAAGACAAAAGTCCATATGGGAAATTTGTAATTTATCTTTGGCAACTATTATGAGTTTTGTATTTATGTCCTTGTATATTACATTTATCATATATATTTTGTAACATTGTTAAAATAAAACTTTCAATTATTAACAGACATTTTACTTTATAGAACACTTTATAGAACACATTATAAGTACAGAAGTATATGTATATATGTATGTCCAAATGCCAACATATATATATGCAAATATAGTCAGTAAATATAGATATAATAAAATGTTTAGTTTCATGAATTGATGAATATCCATTTCTTTGAAGAAACAACCTTGATGTTTGCAAGCAAACATTTAAGATTATAGTAAAGCACAAAATGGAGAAAGCAAGTGAAAACTGGAATCTTTTAAAGATGAGCTAAAACTCAAAGTAGGGATTAGAACTCACATCAGTTGCTCACTCACTTCAATCCATCGAGTGACATCATGAGGACGACTTGCAGAAAATGCCGATGCTGAAAACAGTATACCAAAACACATACTTGTAGCACAAGATAGTAAAGCTAAAAACTGACTGTTTTGGAAGTCTTGGAGGCTTCGTGCTACCCTATATAAAGAATGTAAACTAGTGGGCAAACGTCAAGCCTGAACTACAACATTGTCTGAAAAATGACATGTGAGATGGTGTCTCTTACACACTACAGGAGCTTGGGTCTCTCCAGGGAGAGGATTTTGAGAAGCAATGGTGTAATTTATGTTATAAAGTTAGAAAAAGAACGATTGTCTACATTTTCTTTTTTGCTTCATTATTATTTTACCTCTTTTTCTCCCAGTTTTATGATAGGTGCTTTGGTGATACTATGTTTATATACTTGTCCCATAGTGAAGATTCTCATATTATTGGATTAGGAAGTAAAAGTCTGTAGAGATCCTGATCTTAAAACAGAAAAAATAATTTAGGGGAATTTGTACCTTCCCTTTTGGTATGTGATGGAGAGTCTTTGAAGGGACAGTAGTTGGGGAATATTGAAAGAAGAAATAGTGAAGATGCTTTGATTATGTATGCCATTACCATCAATTGACTGTTGAAAGTAAGATAGAAATTTTTCTTTATGGGGATATTTTCTCATTGTGACTAGACTGGCTGGAAGAGAATTTCCTCATTCATGGAAATATGAAAGTTTAGTTAATATTATAAAGATGGAACACATATTTGGAAGTTAGATTAATAACTTCCAAAAATGAAAATTGTTTTATGTTGGAAATAACAAAACAATGAGAACATTTTGTCTTAATTATATGGGTAATAAATAGAACACTACAGCTAATATGCATTTAACATCGATAGAAAGATTTTTAGGAAATTATTTTATTTTTCAGAGAAGCCAAATATTTAGTTTTCAAATTATTCAGTATATTTTCATTTTAAAACATGTTTCTTATTTTTTGTAATGTCTTGTGCTCAGAAACAAATTTATCCTTTATACAGTTTCCTCTTTGATAATAGTTACTTAAATGATGTTTTATTTCTCAGAAATCTCAAAGCTTTATCACAAAACATCTATTTTAATTCTTTATCTCTTCAGCCTTGAATTTCATTCAGGAAGGAAATAATATTCATGTTATATTCATGTTATAATTACAATTTCATAAATACAAATTCCATATAGCTACTATTATTTTCTGAAGAAATTCTACCCTCTTCAGCTCAGATTGGGAGATCATATTCAGGTAACATTTATATTTATTATTATTTTATTATCATTATTATTATTATTGTCACCAAACTTTCAATAAATGCTCCAGGGTACAGTAGTACATATATATGCATATAGATGCACTTTTATAATGCACATACATACTTATAAACTTACATATATTATACATTTCAAATGGGGGAGTGGAGAAATAATTTTATGGTAATACTGATCTGATGGCCTGATTCTTGAAAGTTGAGCTTATTAAACTCAATAACATAATTTACTTCTTGATAGGCTGCTTCATTTTCAGTGCTAGGTGCCTTGGATAATTAGAATATTAGGACACTGGTAACCATTTCTCTGAAATTTTAATGGAACAGTGTCTGGGCTATCCAAATGTGTTAATGAATCATCCTGAAATATCAAAGGCATCT
>NW_008339916.1:2001738-2027652 GCF_000622305.1 Nannospalax galili
TAAAATATCTTGTAATGAATAGCTGTAAATTCCCACATTCTGCCTCCAAAGACCAGTTATGAACAATAAAAATCTTATAATAACAGTGAAAAAGTATTGCCAGAATATATTACATAAAGCAGGATCATCCATGGCAGTCAAATAAATGGCTTATTATACAAGAAAAATTAAAACCAATTTCTTTCTTAGTAATGGCACGCAATTCATGGTTGTCAATACATAAGAACAGTACTGGTATGAAAATTGCCACATTAACAGTAATAACAACTGTAGGTCTCACATGGCCTTTGAGTTAGCCAATGTGTCAAGCTTTTTTGTACATTTTATCATTAAACTTTTCAGCTTCTCTGAGGGTAATAATTTTTCCCTCTTCAAAAAATAAGTACACTCAGGCTCATAAAGGTCAATTTTCTTCTTGCATAATGCTAAAAGAAAATGATTGAAGTTTACCTTGTTCTTGGTCATTGCGTGGTGTCATTCTCCTTTCAAAGCATATTATTCCATCGAAATTCTACCACATGGTACAACACTGTTAAAATAAAATTGTCCTTTTGAACAAATGAGACTGAGCTTAGAAGTTGAAAATTCCACCGCATGAAAATACTTCATGATAAAATTAGATTGTATTTATTCAGCCAATTTTCCATGAATATTTTTAGAATTTTGAATAGTCATAAAAGAGTTTTTATCTTGCCGGAAGGAATCAATTGAAACCTGTACCTCTAGATTCTTTTTAAAAAATATATTTCTTTCTTTTTGCATTTTAATCATACTTAGATCCCCTCCCCATCCACAGCCCCAAAGCCCCTCCCACACCAGATGTCATGCATTCTATCATATATGTCAAAGCCTGTCAAGTCAAGATGTGTACCCAAATGTCTCTTGGTGCAAGTTCATCCACTGGAGTCCAGTCATCCCATCTAGAGTCACTCCCTTAAAGAATATCAACTCTCCTTCACCCAGCAGTGACTAGCTGTCAAGAGATTCTTGGCCAAAGTTGGGGCCTACTTCCTTTTCTTCAGTTCTATGCTTGTTTTTTGTCTGACTGAGTTTGTATGGGTCTTCTGTATGCTCTCACCATTATTTTAAGTTCATCTGACCAAGCTCCCAGAGGCCTGGAAGACTCTGTTTCCTTATGTTCATGCACCAAGCCTGGCTCTTACAGTCTTTCCACCCCCTTTTCTGCAATGGTCCCTGAGCCATGGGTGGGTGAGGTTTAGTATAGGAGTCCTATGGGGGACACACACTCTGCAGTCTCTTATTCTCTACACTTTAGCTAGTTGTGGCCTTCTGTGTGTATTGCCATCTGTTGTGTGAGGAAGATTCGCTTGTGAGAATTGAAAGATGATTTACTATGCTCTCTACACTCTGTTGCATTATGTTCCGTGAGGCTTAGGTATAGAGGTTCCATTATAGATGGGTCACTTAGGGCTGGGAATGTCTCACAATTATATTCTGTGTGTGACCAGTTGTGGAACTCTGTGGTAGTCTCCATCTATTTCAAAAAGAAATTTTTATATAGGCAAGACTGATACATAAGTTTGAGAACTCACAAGAAACTGGCAAGTGGTTCTACTTAAGAATACCATTTAAATATGGAAGACTTATATGAGAGTTTTTAGTAGATCATGTATCTTTCAAATTGTAAAGTTTTTCAATATTAGGACAGAATCATATGAGCATAGCATAAACTAGAACTTCTACATTTTGTATCATGCTAAACATTGATTAGCTTTCTTCACAGACAGAAACTGAGAAAAAAGCTACAGAGACAAAGTTAAATATGCATTACACTTTTAAGGTTAAATAAATTTTGAACTTAGAAAAAGAACTCATTTAATAAACAGAAAGTTCAATAAAATTCGTATAAATATGTTTCTCCTTTCTCCTTAACCATAGCCTCTGTTTGCCTAGTGATAAGTATTAAAGTATTTTCTTTTTTCAGCGCACATACTTTATAGTTTCATAATCTTAAGAAAAAAATCTTTTACAACAATAACGATAGACTTTGAAGCGGACAATAAATTCATTTCCCTGTTGCTTAAATAAAAAATATTATGATATTTATAGAGATATGTAAAGATTTTTAAAATTAAGGCAGCTTCAGCAGCCCTATAGTTTTAATGGAAACAAATGATTTTCACTCACTTCTTTCAACGTTATGGTTTCTTTAATGCAGAAACTATGTGTATTTAGCATATCCTTTTCTCTGGAGAAGCTACTGGATAATGAAAATGTACCAGGGAGGTAAAGGACTATGTACTAGAAACTTTACATAAATAAAATATAATAGAGGTTGTTGCTGAAGGAATGGCTCAGCAGTTAAGAGCACTGACTGCTCTTGCAGAGGACCCAGGTTCGATTCTTAGCACCCACATGGCAGCTAACTACAGTCCATAACTCCAGTTCCAGGGGATCAGTTGACCTCTTCTGACCTTTGCAGGCATTGCATGACATGGGTGCACTACATATATGCAGGCAATACACTCATACACATAAAATAAAAATAATAAATATAATATATAATAGAGATGAATGCAGTACATTTTAAAATACATTTTCTGCTGGCCGTGGAATCATACAATATATATTGAGATTGCCTTTTTCCACTCAGAATAGTTCTCTGAGGATTCATCAAGTCACAACAGGATAAATACTGTATGACTCCATTTGTGTGAAGTACCAAGAGTGTTAAGATTAATAGAGATGAAGAATAGACTGGTAGCCACTTGGAACAGAGGGAGGATACAGCATTCGAGTTTCATAAGATTAAAGTAGTGCTGTGGGTGGGTAGGTGGTGGTAGCAGAGCAGCTTGAATGTTAACTGTACACTTTAAATTGTTAAGATGGTAAAATTTTAAAGTCATAGAAAAATGTATAGCAGATATTGCAACATTTTGTTATCTCAAAGGTATCAGAGGTCTTTTTTTCATTCAGTTTGAGAAATTACCAGTTCTTGATGTAGTAATTTTTTTTTAAATCTGGACATTTTCATGTCATGTTAAAATCTTGGATGGCATTTAGTCTTCTGTTCTAGCTGGCTTTCTCTGCAAGGGAGGAAGCTTGACCTTGGTACTTCCAGGTAGAGGTAAAAGCCTGACACTGACACTCACATACACTTACCCCCCCCACACACATATAACTCAAAAAAATAAAATAATTTTTTTTTAAAAGGAAAAAGTCTGGTTTCTCACTTGACCTCTGTTACTTCTGGAGATGGAGGACTTCTTGTTACTATTGGTCTCTTGACTAGACAGAACAGGCTTTTCTTGAGGCTATTTTGTCTACATCTGTTTTTCATCTCTTGTATCAAGTCTGGGGTAAAGATACATAAAAGAAAATCAAGGGCTATGCCAATCATTGGTCCCTAAGTTCCTAGCCAAGCTTCCTTCTTCTTTTCACCTTTCAGAGTCATTCTTAAGTTTGTTTTATGTTTAATGTACAGGAATTTAGTAGTACTTACCAGAAGAAATGGGGATAAGTATATTTGTTCCATCTTATGGAAGGGATGACTCCTGGTTATTTTTTATTTTATTTATTTTTTGATGTTTTTGAGACAGGGTCTCCCTGTAGCCCCAGCTGTCCTGGAATTCACTATGTAGACCAGGCTGGCCTTGAACTCAGAGATCTGCCTGACTCTGCCTCCAGACAGAGTGCCACCACGCCCAGCTTCCTGGTTAATTTTTAAGGCTTTACAGAAACGTAGATAATGGTAGGGGAAATCTTGCTCTTAAAAGATAAACCTAGCCAGGTGTGGTGGCCTACGCTTTTAATTCCAGCACTCAAGAGGCAGAGGCAGATGGATCTCTGTGAGTTCATGGCCAGCCTGGTCTACATAGTGAGTTCCAGGACATCTGGGGTACAGGGAGACCCTGTCTCAAAAAGACCAAAAAAAAATTTTTTTTGTGGCACAGAGAAAAAAACGACAATGCAATAACATGTAAAAGGGATCTGAAAGCATTATTCACCACTTCCTGCAGAATAAGGTTCATGTTCATTACTGCTGATTGAAAATCCACTCTGCCTTGACCCCTTTCTATTGCAGTCTCATGAACTGATATCTTGTTACCCAGCAGTATCATTTTTTTACTCTTTCCCTACTATTCTGTTTCCTATGTTTATGTACTTTCTGCATGCCAGGTGCTCACATGTCCGATCTAGTAAGTAAACACCTATATTAAGCATCAAATTTTAACTAATTATTACTTCCTTAGTACAGTCCTAGAATTTCTCAGGCGCTACCTCTTTGGGCCTCATGTTGTGCATTCTTCTATCTCTAGAACAACTGTCTTGGTGCATTGATGTACAATGACTGACTCATCAGACAGCTACATAACATTAGAAATGTGGAAACTAACAAATGTTAAATCGTACTGAGGGTAAAATGATTATAGGCTGAGAAGGGTATGTTTGTGTGTGTGTGTGTGTGTGTGTGTGTGTGTGTGTGTGTGTTTCAGGGTTAATAAAAGGAAATTGGATATTTTTCAGGACCTCTCAGATGTCATATGGACATCTCACACAAAATACCAATGATATATGTTAATTAGTAATTAATATAAAACACGTAGTTAATTTAGAAGGAAGCTAACGGTACATATTTTGACATGCAGAAGGTTTAAAATGTCATCAAATGAGTTAATTTTAATAGTGTTCTTATGGCAAATGCATTGTCACAAGTTATTGCTTTATCAGTTACTGTTTGAAGCAGATGAGGCCCAAGTGCCTCTTCACTTTACACACCAGAAATTGGCATTTAATGCAGTTTCTGTTACTTGACTTTATTTGCACCATCAGTAAATGAACAACCCAGATCTAGAACCCATTTCTGTCATCTTATTTCAGCGTTCTGTCTGCTATATCATACTAATGTCTGGCACACAAATGTATACATTTCTTCCTTACTACCACATCTCTTTGTACAGCAAACGGTTCATTCCTGTGACAAAATTACTGGAAAAATAAGTAAAGCAACTAATCTGCCCAAATTCATTTCTCCACAACAGAGAAATAGTCCTCAGGACACAAAACCTGGGTAATTTTCCCAAAAATCAAAAGGAATAATAGATAGCGTATTTAATTAGCAGACGCTATTCAGTAAGGAAGCTGAAATTATTAAGATCTTTAAAAATCCTTCTATTTATCTACCACATTAAAAAGCTTGACTATTGCACAATACTCTGTGAAATTCTCATTTCTAAAGAGAAATGTATTTAATATACTAAGTAAAAAAATTAAATAGGGGGCTGGAGAGCTGGCTTAGTGGTTAAAAGCACTCAATGCTCTTGCAGAGGACCTGGGTTCGATTTCCAGAACCCACATGATGGCTATGAACCATCCTTAACTCAAGTTTCAGGGGAATCTAAAGCCCTTTTCTGACCTCGATGGCGTTGCGCTACACAGGTGCACTCACATACATGCAGACAATACATTCATATACATAAAATAAAAATAATAAATTAAATATTAATAAAATAGTGAATTTTAATAATGTTCTAGTATAGGTCCCTGAAAGGTACTGTTTTCTAAGTAAATGAGCCATTTAACCACAAACTTAAATAAACTTCACCTTCTTTATTTCCCATTTCTGAAAATCCATCTTGGGCTACAAAAGATAAAATATACAATCATTTAAATCAACTAAAATCCTGTTTTATTTATCTGTCTGTTTGTTTCTTTTTCTATCCCAGCACACCTCTCTCACAGCATGCATCCATTTACTGAAAGAGCACAAACACACACGCATACTCAGGACTTTTACATGAAGTGCTGAAATGTGGAATGTTGCCTGGGACAAAGTTGTTAAAATTTCCTTTCTTCAATATTGTTTCCTTATTATGGCTTTTTCAGAAATTATTAATCTTAATTCAGATAACTGTTGTAGTAGATAATTCATTAAATAATCAGATGACATCTCAAAGCAAGGTCAAATACTGAAGCAATAATTTGGGATTTCATAATTGTCCTTTCTTTGTAAGTTTACTGTGAGTGGACAGAGAGAGGAGACAAGGAATTTATCCTGCTACATAAGCGGCAGATTACCAAGAACTCAGTATAATTCTATAGACAATTTTTTAATAAGAGAGAAATGCTGAAGAGGGTGTGAGCATACACTTGTAAACCATTCATTTGGGGGCAGTGTGTAGAGGCAGGATGATTGTGACTTCCAAAAATAATCTGAGGTAGGAAGCCTTGTCAAAAAGGGAGACAGAGAGAAGAGAGAGGGAGAGGGTAAGAGAAGGAGGGAACAACTGTACAGCTCATGTAAAAATTATTAAGTATCTTCTGGGGTAGTGATTGGATGCTTACAAGCAAAAAAATTATTTATGTTAGAATCCATTAATATTCATCATGTCAATGTACTATAATTTTCTGGTATTTATCTGAGTCTATGTTGCTTAAGTGCTGTCATCTTTTATTTTATATCACACAAAAATACAGTCAAGCAGCTGGTGTTCTCTGGCTTTTATAGTCGTATTCATTCTTAGTTGTGAATTAAGCTGATTTTCCATTTATTATCTGCCAGCAACCAGCTATTTGTCTTGATCTGCTGCCTGAATATGTGTGGCTGCCTTGCTTTCATCCATACTGAAGTTCTCCTCAGCCTTAGCAAATCACCTAGGTGAAAATTCTGATTAGTTCTTAGCATGTTCGTCATGTTCAGACTGTTTCGAAGTACCTACAGGATCAAAGCCCTGACAGTAGTTCTAATTTAAAATAAATTCCGTGTAGTTTCTAAGAGGTAAATAGGGTTTTAATGTCTTCATTTGGACTGGGCACGGTGTCACACACCTGTAATCCTGGCACTTGAGAAGCCCAAGCAGGAACATTCCAATTTCGAGGCTAACCTGGAGTACACAATGAATTCAAATCCAACCTGGATTTAAAACCCTGCCTCAGAAATAAATTAATCAAACAACAAAATCTTGTCTTTGGAAAGATAAGGTTTAGAACAATGAATGAAAATACTTTTCTCAATGCTTTATCACTGACGCCACAATAAATTTCAGACTTTTAAGGTCCTGCTTGATCCAACACAAAGTGTCATTTGCTATTTTTAGTCCCATAAGGACTAGGTTGCTGAGGATTCCATTGCTGTTTCTTGGTGGAGCTAAATTGAAATACTGAATTAGTGTCAGGCATTTTCCCTGGGTTCTGCTTCGGTTCCTCTGGGTTTCTTTTCTAGAACTAGAGTATTACATTTCCCAATACCAAGAAAAATTTTTAATATTTGTTTTCTTTTTAATTTTATCCCCCCGAAAACAAACTAAACAGCATGGTGCAAAGAAAATCATCAAAATTTCAATGTATACATATAATCCAGACTCACAGAACTTCTTATTACACAGTATTAAAAATGTAACTATATAGCAACCCCCTTTGAAACTGTTCAATTCCCTTATGTATAACTTTTTGTTTTAGGAAATTTTAACACTCTAGGAAACTGATTCTTTCACAGTTAGGTTTTCATATGTTTTCCCTTGCCAACCTCTCCCCATTCAAAATTTTAAAAGTCACAACTCCAGACTCCAAGTCTTAGAAGGAAGATATGATATTGGACTGAACTGTTCAGAACAGTTAGGAGAAGCTATTTATTTCACCAGGTTCAACTTAGAGTGTTCTAGAAGTTAACAGCCTGGTTAAAATAATCAAGAGAGATGAAGCTATTGAGACCGTTACTGGATTACAGCAATGGTAGGGGATCCAGTTCTAAGCTGACCCAGGCAATTATTAAAAAGCTAAAGTACATGGCAAACTCTTCTAAATAATGTCAAATTCTCAAACAAAAAGTTATTTTTAAAGAATCACTCCTAAATTTTACATTTCACCCATATTTTCCTTTGTAAAATTATTCAGAAGAAACAATCTTATTGCATCTTAGCCTAATTTTTTCCTCTGATATATTTCACATAAAAGTTCTGATAAATTTCTCTTGAATCACACAAGCATAATAAATTCCAGTAAGGAAATGAAATCCATTCTTGCTCTGGCTAGAATCATGTGCTACCAAATCCAAGAAACCTTTCTTCATACTGGCATAGCAACCATAATTGTGGAACTGCATCTGTACTCCACGGGAACTAGCATCAGTGTTTGTTCCACATAGGCACTGCCACTGGCTCCTGTGGTGTCCTTACTACAATATCAAACTCATCTGGATTGCCAAATGCTTCATAGAAAACCAGCAAATCTTGTACTGCGTGTTCCTCAACCTGAATCAGGGTCAAGGGTTTTTTCTTTAGCTGCTTCCTGCTGCAGCTCTCCTATAAACAAAGAAAATGTGCCCAGAGCTGCTGTGGAAGACACAGTCAATGAAGAAGACAGGCAGGGATTGGGACTGCCTAGAAGTGGTTAATCAGAAATATGGTTGCTTTCTACTCCTGGGATTCCATGAGTTGAGCATCTTGCAACATTTAGAGCCTGAGAATTTT
Source organism: Nannospalax galili (assembly GCF_000622305.1). Lineage (NCBI taxonomy): Eukaryota > Metazoa > Chordata > Mammalia > Rodentia > Spalacidae > Nannospalax > Nannospalax galili. The sequence continues at coordinate 2,010,168 of NW_008339916.1, forward strand.
CATTTCTTTTAAAACAAACTTTTTATGACATGATCTCAATCTTCTGAACTATGGCCAATAATTAATTTTTTTCTTCTAGTAAGAAATTCCGGAATGACATGGATGAAGGGGACTGAAGAGAAGATGTTCGTGCGTTCACTTTCTTGGGGGACTTGGAAGGAGCTGCAATTGTTTTCATGCTGCCTGTTCCTTAAATGTTGTATTTGGTTGTGAATATGATTATTTTTCATTGCTTCTGAGTAAGTTTAACTTCATGAGCTACATTTTTTCCTAAGTTCAGTTTTGGTGTTTTGCCACATTTTTTTTCTACTTTCTTTTTTATCCATAATTGTTCTGAGATCCACAACAAGAGGACTCACAGGACTGCAAGAGCCAGTAACCCAAATGAATGAGCCTGGAGTGTCCACTCTGTTACTAGGGATGAACTGGAGAGCAGATGTAAATGCTTTTGGTTTTTCCCATGGTTTGAACCCTTCCCTAGAACACATGGGAGGGGTACCATTCACATACCATTTATTTTTCCCCACAGTTTTACCTGAATGAAATCCTGCTGTAAAATCAGGGAACTGTAGTCTCTGAGACTACCCATTCCTGTGTAGCTTCCTACAGAATTTGAGGTCCACAGTTCTGGAGGAGGTTCCACAGAATCTGTCTTCCAAGACTTCAATAATCCTGCGGACGGTAGACTCATCTGATAGATTGAGAACTATCTGAACTATCTGATCTTTTCCATGGCTTCTTTTAGCTTTCGTTTTTGCCTTTGCTTAGCATAATTTCCGAATGATTTTGCTCCATAGTTATTTATTCATTCAAAAAGGTATCTCCATCCTCTACTTCCAAACGCTATCTGGTCCAACCTAATATGGGGTAATGAGTCTTCTATTCATTTCTGGAATCATTTTAAGGTAAACTATGGAAAGATTATTTAAAGATCATCACTTAAAGCATCAAGAGATCTTGCTTCAATAAAGCTCCCATATTCAGTCTTATAAACTGTAAACAGGACAGTTTCAACTGCTCAGAACTGTAGACTGCTGCAAATTCCAGCAGCATTTGTAAGGGGAAATTTTTCAGTTAATGCTACTTCACAAATCTCCCTTAGTCGGGTTATCAGAAGCTGATCAGCATCTACAAGAACACTACAAAGAAAATCTACATTTTGAGAGTCTTTTATCAGCACAGCTTCATCAGTGTAGTAGTCCAGAATCACTCGCAGGGCCTCAGAACGTGTTAGCATTTGTAGAGCAGTACCACTAGAAGCTTCAATTCAACAGCTATTTAGCATGCTATAAAATCATTCAAGTCTAGCACAAAGAACACATTTATGACAAGGAAGTTCCTTTCCATCCACTGATTTCATGGTAACATCACACAGAAATGAACCTTTTTTGACTTAGCTTTACTTTATTACCATTTACTTTATAATAACATTATTTTTTTCATTTTCAACTAGGACTCCATCTAACCTGCTACCCAGATGACTGAGGTCCAATTTCTTTCCGACGTTTTGTAACATCCTTAAAGGATCATCTTCAGCAGCACTTCTTCACTTTTTAGAAGATTTGGGGTTGTCTTTCTGCCTTTCACTAACTATGAACTTTGTTACATTTGTCCACCTCAAACGCTGACTTCTGAGTCTCATCCTCACAGAAATTAATTTTACTCATAAGAGAATTCAGGGAGCCCTAATAGTCCTCTTTTTTTTTTAATTTGTTTTGTTTTTTTGTTTTTTGTTTAGGAGTATCCTTGGCTTAAAACCACGAGTCAAAAAAATCACAAGTATCTGTGTACATGAACTGCAAAAGGCATTCAAACAAATCAGGATAAACCTTCTCCACCACAGACAGAAACCTGCAGAATCTTCATCTGTCCAGTAGATATCTGTGAATTACAAAGGAGTATTATCGGAAAGAAACAATTTCTGGAAAAAGTCAGAGTGCAGAGCCAAAACATATTTATGAACAGGGAAGGTTCTAGTGTCAACTTGAAATGTCACATTGTGGATGTTGCCTATTTCATCTGTCTCCCTCAAGAGTTTGCAAAATTTTTCAAAAAAGAATGATAAATACACAGTTGGAATTTCATAAAAGCTTGTTTTAAGGTCTTGACTGTAGGATTTCAAAGTTGCATCCATTTGGGTCTATGCTAATACTAACAGCTCTATGGGCAAAATAAGTTTCTCAAGTCGAATTCACATTATTTGTATCAGAGACACAAGACACATCTTATGAGGAATGATGCAGGTTTGGCTAAACATCTGCTTTCTTTTCAGAATTGCTTCTGTTTTCTTCAAATCATTTTGCTTTATTAATTTTGTTTGTCGTTTTGAAGCAAGGTCTCCCTGTAATCCCCAGCTGACCTTGAACTCACTATGTAGACCAGGCTGGCCTTGAACTCACATAGATCTTCCTGCCTTTGCTCTCTGAGCATTGGTATTAAAGGCATGTGCCACCACATCCAGCCAACCATTTCTCTTTAAATTCTTTCCCATCCTGTGTGACAAACAGAATTTCATTTCTGTTTAAGGAAATATTAGAAATTAACACCTGGCAAGGATAGGCCCATCAGCATTACATCAGAGATCTATGGAGTGATCTCCAGCAACACAATTTTTGGGCACTATCCATAGAAGGACTGAAGATTTTCTAATCTCCATTCTCCTCCAAATGTTCAGGATCAACTTTGCAATCTTTACAACCCCCTAACACAAGAACCTTTTTCAAGTTCAGAAAAATATGGAATGCTTTACAAATTTGTGTGCCAACGATGTACACAGTATATCTGCTGCTGAAGTAAGCACTACTTAAAACTTTTAATTACTTCTTAGAGATCTCAGTATTCAGGAGAAAATCCAAACTAGGCCTAAAAGGTTCACAAAATTTCCTTTGTCAGCTTTCTTCTCTACCTACTGTATCAATACTACAATTCATTTAATATAACACACTCTTCCCCTTCTATAACTTTCACATTACCTGGTATTTCTGCTTTCCAAGAACATACACAATACTGTGCAGTTTACTCAGTATTGTAATTTTTCATTAAATATAACTTTGTGAGACTCTGATCATTTCCTTAATTTAAATTAAGGAAATAACATATTGTCATATCAACAGTAACCTCTGCACCGGTGAACAAGTAAAGCCAAACAAATGATGGGTTTTTAAAACATAATGGTAGAATGGGCATAGGACCAACAATTGCATTTAACAAAAGAAGAAATAATGAACAAAAATATGACAGATTTCTGCTTAAATTCAAAGGCCAATAACATAATTACATAAAATATTTTATCTTAATTATTGAGAATGATTCCTTTGGCCAACTCACACATGTCCATAAAGTCGGATTTCTACTTCATTCTGCCTTCTCTTATTTCTTTCCATCTCTATTAATCCCCACCATCACTAACAGTCCCTTTCCCAGACTGTTGATGGTCACATTTTCATGCAGATCCAGTGCAGCCCTCCAAAGCTACTGTGAGTTTCTGATTTCACTATCTGTGTCTTTCCCAGTAGGTGAAACGTTTTAATTGCTGAATTAACTTTTTAATGATGTGTATGAGTCTTATGCCTGCATGTACGTGTTATTGCCTGCCTGTGTGTCATGCAATGCCCAGAGAGGACAGAGGAGGGCACTGGATCCCCTGTAACTGGAGTTATGGATGGTTATTAGCTGCCATGTCAGTGCTGATTCTTCTACAAGAGCATCCACTACTCTTAACCACTGGGCTGTCTCTCCAGCCCAGGTAGACGAGATTTTATAGACCTCTCCTTATTTTCAGCTCTTATTTTCTTTCAGCCCTCAGTCCTTAAATACTTCCTAAGCCTCACAGACCTCCCACATATCTTAATATTATTACTGATTTTGGGGGGTAGGTTATGAACATATGATTGATAAGGTGAAGACACAAACATTCTCCTCTTAGCAACATCAAATAAATAATTGAAGCAGTTTTCTTATATAAAGAAGTGCTATTATTTTCTACACTATACCACACATCATCTGACAGCAAAGATTATTCCAGTATTCCTCAGGTTAATGACCACAGAATTTAACACATAATACTTGGTAAATAATATTTGATTCTATGAATGAATAAAAATGAAGCAAAAAGAAAAGAATTCAGCATAAAAACAGATGTGCTAAAAGGATGAAAGAAATCTAAAACGTTGTCAAATTTAACTATTTTGAAACCAGTGCATTTTCTGGTTACATGTTCTCCTTGGAATTTCCTATGGCCAAAATTCATCTGTTGATAACAGTTTTTATGTTTTGTATGTCTTATTAGGAATACTTCTAATTACATACAGTCTAACTGTTTGGTACCTAGAATTCATTTCCTCCTCTTGTGCTTCTTGTACTCACAGAACCATTTCCACTTATTTCTTAGGTAAATTATCCACTTCTATATGAAACTATGTTCATAGCTCATTCTTTTTTATTATAATATATATTTATTGAAATTTTGTGCATTTTTTATAATGCATCCTAATCATATTTAGTCTCCCTCTCCTATATGATTCTTTCCCATACCACCTCACAGGAATTCATGCATTCTGTCATATATGTTAAGAACTATGTATCACATACCTGAGAAAAAAATCCAGAAATGGAGATCGTGGGAAAGGATATTGCCCTTAATTACTTCCCATGCCATGAAGTTAAGGCCCTACTGTTGAAGAAAGAACACACTTCAGAAATAGAACCTGGAGGAATGAACCTGGATCTGATTTGGAAGCCTCCTCCCTCTGAATTATCTCTCATAGTGTCAGAAGGTATTATGCAAGCTGCCAATGGAAAAAAGCAATTAAGAGTCCCACACAGCTGCAAATCTATGAATCACACAAATGACTGGCACAGCATGATATCTCTGAGGGAGAATAGTGGCACTTTTATCATGGAGGTAACCAAGAGCTGTCAAAATGGACTTAAGGCCAGCTCAGTAGGAGGGAGTTCATATCTATTGTAAATCTTTCCAAATATCCATGGATGGAGATGTCCTAAACCCTAGGGGAGAGCCTACTTCTGTCATATCCCCAAACCAATATAGTTTCTAACTGTATTCTACAAATTATCTGTAAACCCACAGATAAGCATAGGTCTCACCTCTTGTAAGTTAAATATACTGCTGGGAGGGGTGCGCGTGGCTTCCAGGCTCCCGGCACAGGGCCCTCCTCCCACCATCCTTACAACAAACAGACAATATTTTTCTGAACTATATTTTAGGGAACAAAAAGATTTATTTGGCTTGGTAACAGAGCATAAGGTGGTGGTAAGGAGGTACTTACAAAGGTGTGGGGCATCCTTGGGATTGTTTTCCTACATATCAGCTGCGGCTTCCAGACCTGTTGCCAGCTGGTCCAAGATGGTGATGCACTCCCCTCTCTCTGGCTTCCCCTATCCTTATCCTTAGTCCTTCCCCCTCATGAAGATAAGGTTGACTGATTGGATGGAAAGGGTGACTGTCTACCTCTGCTGGTCCTGTCTTATGGAGAGTCTTGTAGTCCAATTAGTTTGAGGTGATTGAAGCAAGCAGGTGAGAAGTTAGAGAAGAAGGCCTCTGTCCATTCCTTACAAGTTTGGTTTGCCACTCAGAGGACAACCTAATCCAACACCCTTCTTCAAAATAATTCTTTTTGCAGGAGATGGAGGCTACTACAGAAATCAGAGATTAATAAGTAGTCAAAATGCAGAGAACAAGTGCCTATTGGGTGCCCAGCTCCAATTAATATATTTACAACAAAATATATACAGTTAAAACTTAGAGAACATGACAGAAAATGGCTGGAAAGTCTTTAAGAGCCAGAGGACCAGGATGCCTGCTGTTATATAGCATTACTTATACATATAGAAGCTTCACTTATGAAACTTCATCAATATGGTTGCCTAAGCAAGACCTGGATAATGACAACACCAGTTGATATGCCAATGTGAATGGGGAACTTTCCTATGGTCCCATAAGATGAAGAGCTACAGGCAATCAATGACTGCTTAGTGAGAGAAAATGACTTATCTTATCCCAGTAAGGTTATCCAATCTAACATGATCAGCCCTAGACACAGGTACATATGAACAACTTTAAATGGATTTGGAAAGTTATGTATTTACAAAACAATAACAATTAAAGAACAAAAGATCATAAAATTGAGAGGGATTGTCGGGCGGGGGGATACAGGAGAGGAGGAATGACTTTTATAAATGGACATAGTTTAAACTAATGACTTTTAATTAACCACAAAAATATGTGCTTTGTGTCTTGTGACCTGGGCACCTGATCTTGTTTCCTGGGACCTTCAGTTTGGTAGTCCACACAAAAAGATAATGAATAAATGTATGTGGTTATGCTTGAGAATCAACAAAAATCAAAACAAGCGCACTCATCTCCATTGCACAATTAAGTTTGGGAAGGACAACTGACCTTTCATGAATGAGGTTCTCTAGAACTAGGGATGAAAAAGCTAGATTATCTTTTATGTTTAGGATGAAGCCAAGCTTATGATTAACCAATTAAAGCTTAAGAAACAATTTTGAATAAGATTATGCATTGGGTTGGAGTTGGGGACACAGTTTCAGGGACAGATTTCTAACAGTACAGTTCCATCAGAACGTTTCAAAGAGACAGACAGTTCCAAGAAATCTCTAGGGCAATGAGTATCCTCCAGGTTGGGCCCATTATTACAAACTAAATATGTGAGTTAGGATTTTTTGTTTGGTTGTTTTCGGTATCAGTATAGTAATGCCATGTCAGAGGAGTTGAAAAGGGAAAAAGGAGGAGTTGAGGGGTTGAAATGAAGTAAATACCGTGCTCATGTATGAGATAAAAAATTTATTTAAAATGACACTCCAATCTACCATCAAATATGTGTCATTGGCATGAATCGTACCTAAAGTATCCTTTTGATTTTAAACTAACTTAACTACCATCATATTTAGTTATGACTGCATACAGCTAAAATTAAATGGTAAATGATAACCCTAAAGTAGAAGTAAAACTTTGTACCATGGCCATTTCATTATAAAAAACCGTTTATAAGCATTCACACACTTATACACACATGTATGTGTTTACACACAAACGATAAGAAATTTGTGCTTTGGAGATAGAAACTTTAGATAACTATTTTCTACTGTGAAAGATGAGTGGTTAATTTTTCTATCTTCTGTCTTCTTCCACCTTCACCAAAATGTTTCCGATTGTATTAATATATTTGTTCCATCTGTTAATTTTTTCATACTGAAAAATACACTTAATTATCTTTTATGAAATACACATTTTATTTTTATTATTATTTTGCATGAGTCTGTAAATGATGTGGAAAGGGGCCTGCATGACACAAGAGGCCTGTGGATGTTAGAAAAAAAAATTTGGTGCTAGTTCTCTCTTTGCACTCATGTTGCCAGGCATCTGAAATACATTTTAAAAACATTTTTTATTGCAAAATGAAAAAAATTTGAAAGGACGTGGACAAAAATTGTTTAAGTTAATTGTAGTGAATACCCATGATTCTGGCAGAAAGAATAAGTAAACAACTGCATGGTGTTTCCCATGCACATGCCCCAACCTCATCTAGCAATGTTCCTTCACCCCTGACTGTTATATTCATTTATTTCTTTCGGTTACATTTCTACCAATAGCAATCTTAAAGACTATAATTTTGCTTGCCATAGTTCATGTTTTATAGAAATAGAGTCACACATTGGGCTGTAAAGTGTTCATTCATTTTCATCACTATTCATTATTCTGGGTAAAATATACACAATTCATCCATTTTGACAATGACAGTCACCTGGGATTATTGATGCATGTTATATGATTTGCATGTGTCAGCTATTGACTTTATCAACTTATGTGATAAGGATGCTTAAGTTTCTCAAATATTTTATAATTATGTTTTATAACTAGACTGCCATATTTATGTTGATGAGTTTCTGAGCATAAAAGATCATTCTCAGTTATAAATGTTTAAAATATCTTCTTTCATTCTATGCTATATTTTTCAGTCTTTATTATTAGTATGTTAATTTTAATTTTAATACACACTAATTGTACCTATTAATGAGACTCAGTACGTAGTTTCCATAGATTCATACAGCACACATTCATAATAGTCAACCACCCTCAAATCCAGCTTTAACTCAGAATCTTTCTCATTTTCTAGTAATCACTATTCTCCCTTCTGGTCACTTAATTATTTATTTATTTTTCAATATTTCCCACTCAAATCCATGCCCCATCCCCCATCCATACCTCCCCCTATTCCTCCCACCAAAACCTATGCACTCCACCATACATGCTGAGTCCTATTAATTCAGGTGTTTGTACCCAAATATCCTTCAGTGTAAGTGTGTCCACTGGAGTCTAGTCAGCCCATCCAGGTTGTATGCAAACCATACTTTTCCACACCCAGCAACAACCAGTCTCAAATAGTTCTCCATCTAGTGCTGACCCACCACCTATTTCTCACCTCCCCTTTGAGCCTTTGTTTAATTGAGCTAACATAGGTCCCCTGCTGGACACCACTACTGCCACAGGCTCACATGAGCAAGCCTTCGTTGGCCTGGAAGCCTCCACCTTATACATTCATGAACCAGCCCTTGCTCTTATGATCTTTCTGCCTCCTCTTCCGCAATGGTCCATGAGCTGTGGGTGGGTGAGGTTCCATGTAGGAGTCCCATCGTATATTCTACAGTCTCCTACTCTCCAAAAATTGGCCAGTTGTGGCCCTGTGTGAGTATCACACTCTGACATACATGGAAGCCTCACTGGTGAGAGCTGAGGGGTGCATTAGACCCCTCTCTACACCTTAGTTGTAGAAATTAGCCTTAGTTGTAGAGATTTGATGGCAGATGTATCATCTAGTACTGGGCACCTCCCAGGTGTATGTTCTCTGTGCCTGACCAGATGTGCAACTCTACAGTAGCCTCCATCTGTTGCAAAAAGAAGCTTCTTTGATGAGTGTTGTACAGCATGTTTGTGACTCTAAGGGAGGTCTCTTCTGTCTGGCACTGTGTATCCTACCAAGCAGCTCCTAGGTATAGATATGCATTAATGTCCAGACACTCTGTGTTCATTTCTCATAGGATTTCTAGGGCATCACTTTTCTGTCTAGGTATCCTAGCCCTCTAGATTCCACTCATTTCTCTCCCACCAAGCTTCCCTCCTTCCACCCTCCCTAGTCAGATATTCCCCTTTATCCATAACCTCCCCTCAATACCTCTGGACTCCCGCAAACTTTCCTTTCCTGACTTCCCTAGCACCCCCACACAACTGTCCCTGGCATATCCCTTCCTCCTCTTCTCTGTGCCAATTAGTCCCACTTTTTCCACCTCCTTCAGGTAACACCTGTTCCATACTATCCCCATTTCAGTTTATTTCTTTTCTTTTACCTCCACATTTCCTTTGCCTTTATCTGGCTTCTGGAGTTACATCAGAATTTATGTAGTCACATATAAGGGATTGATGCTATAATTCACAAATGAAGGAAAACATCCATCACTTGTTTTTCTGTGTTTGTGTTGCTTCACTTAGTATAACACTCTCTAGCTCTATCCATTTACCTGAAAATTTCATAATTTCATCTTTTCTTACTGCTGAGTAGAACTACATTGAGTAGATGCACCATATTTGCATTAGCCGTTAGTCAGTTGAGGGACATTTAGGTTGTTTCCATTTCTTAGCTATTGTGAAGACAGCAGCAACAAACATGGATGTACGGCATCTCTACAGTATAAGTCCTATGGGTATGTGCTGGAGAGTGGTATCACTGGATCTTATGGTAGGTTCATTTGTAGTTTTTGAAGGTTCTCCACACTGCTTTCCATAGTGATTACAGCAGTGAATGAGTGATCCTTTTGCTCCACATCATCTACAGCATTTGGAATGTTTTGTTCTCTTGAGCTTTCCCTATCTGAATGGGGTAAGATGGAATCATATAAATTTCATCAACCTGATTTTCAAAAAAGGTTCTAAGAGCACAAAATGGAGAAAAGATAGCATCTTCAACAAATGGTACTGGCAAAACTGGATCTCCACCTGCAGAAAAATGAAACTTGACCTTTATCTCTCACCCTGCACAGAAGTCAACTCCAAATGGATCAATACCCTCAATTTAAAACTGGAAACTCAAAAATTGCTAGAAGAAAACATAGGCAGCACCCTCCAAGATATAGGTGTAGGAAAGAACTTTTTAAATCAGACACCAGCTCCTCAGGCACTAAGGTCAACAGGCATTGAATGAGACCTCATTAAATTACAACGTTTCTGTACAGCAATAGAAACAACTAAGGAAGGGAAGAGGAAAGATGCTGAGTAGTAGAAAACCTTCACCAGCTACACATCCAACAGAGGACTAATATCCAGAATACACAAAGAACTCAAAAAAGAAAGAAGAAAATAAACCACCCAATAAAAAAATGGGCAATAGACCTAAACAGAAAATTCTCAAATGAAGAGATAAAAATTGCTGAGAAATGGCTAAAAAATTGCTCAACATTCTTAGTAGTTAGAGAAATGCAGATATTAACAAGTCATTTATTTTTATGTTTCCACATATGAGAGACTATTTACAGAACTTTTTTTTCCTATGTTTGGCTTATTTTACTGAGAATAATATCCTCCAGTACCATATATTTTTCTGAAAATAACGTTTTAATTTTTGTTGCTGTATGAGCAATACTGTTTTGTGTGAATAATAGAACATATTTTCTGCATTTATTCATCCATTAATGGACATTTAGGTGGCTTCCATTTCCTTGAATACAAGTAGCAATATGTATGGATGTACATGTTTCTAAGATAGAACATAGAATCCTTTGGATATATGACCGGGGTGGATTAGTTGGATCATAGGGTAATTCAATATTAATTTTTTGATAGACTTTTCTGCTGATTTCTGTAGTGAATATGAGTTTGCCTTTCCCACAGCCTCAGAAGTACTGGTTGTTATTTTAGTCTTGATCTTTGCATAGCAAACCTGACTGTGGCCAAATAAAATTTCAAAGTGGATCTAAATTGCATTTCCTTAACAGCTAATGATATTGAATTTTTAAAAATATTATTTTTCATGCATATGAGTGTATTTCCATTTGTATGTGAATGCACTCATGTCATGCAATGCCATGGTCAGAAGAGGGTGCCTGATTTCCATGGAATTGGAGTTATGGATGGTTGTTAGCTGCCATGTGGGTGCTGGGAATGAAACCTTGTTCTGCACCAAGAACAGCCAGTACTCTGAACCCTTGAGCTATCTCTACAGTCACTGAATATTTTTTTAAAGTATCTGTTAACCATTTGTATTTATTTGTTTGAGAACTCTCTGTCCATTTCATTACCCTGTTTGATTTACAATTTGGGGTAAGGTTTTGTTCAGTTCTTTTATCATCTAGTTTATCAGCCTCCTATCTGAGGTAAAGCTGACAAAGTTTTCCTGCCATTTGTAGTGTGTTTGTTCATGCCGTAGAAACATTTTCATTTTGTGTAATTACATTTCCTAATTCTTGGGATTAGCCTATGTGCTATTGGAATCCTGTTCAGAAAATTATTGACTATACCTATAAATTCAACTGTGTTGTCACTGTTTTCTAATATCAGTTCTGCGTTTTTGTCTTTTTAATTAAGTTTTTTAAATTTATTTTTATGTGATCTCTGTTTAGGGTGAGATGCATATCTCATGTCCTTCTTTTGCAGGTGGCTGCACAGTTTTGTCAGTACAGTTGTTGAACAGGCTTTCTTTTCTGACAATTTTGTTTAAAAAATTAGGTGACAGCAGCTGTGGGCATTTATTTATGGTACTCTGTTCTTTTTCTATTTGTCTCTATGTCTGTTTTGTGAGAGAACCATGCTACCTTTTTCACTATAGCTCTGTAGCATAATTTGACTTGAGGTATTAGGATACCTCTGGAAATGTTCTTTCTATTTAACATTGCTTTGGCTATGCATGGTCCTTAGTGTTTCCATATGGATTTTTGGATTGTATTTTTCTTGTTCTATGAAGAAAGCTATTGGAGTTTTCATGGGAAGTGTTTTGAATCTTTAGATTACTTCTGGTAATATATCCATTTTTGAAAATATTATTTCTGGTAATCCAGGAACATGAGGATTTCTCCACAATCTAGGATGTTCTTTTATTTCTTCTTCTTCTTTTTTTTTCAGTGTTCTAAATTTCTAATTCCATAGATTGTTCATATATTTTATGAAGTTTATTTCTAGGAGCTTAATATTTTTGGTGGGTACTTGTGAGACAGGAAAATATTTTGAAAGGAATATTTTCCCCTAATATCCTTCTACTTCAGTTCATTATTGGTACGTAAAAAGGCTATTGATTTTAGTATGTTCATTTTGCTCCCTGCAGCTCTACTAGTAGTGTTTGTTACACCTTTGAGTTTTCTAGTGGAATGTGTGGGGCCCCTGAAATATAGAATCATGCCATTTGTGAACAATGATAATCTTACTTTTTCTTTCTGATTTCTGTCTTTTTATAGCTTTCTCATCTCATATTGTTCTGAATAATATTTCAAGCACTGTATTGAATGAATGGAAATACTGGGCACATTTGATTCACCTCAGGCTTTAAAGAAAATATTTTCACTTTCCCACCTGTTTTCCATAGGTTGTCATAGAGAGTCTTCATTGCTTTCAGGCATGTGGAACCAATAATTCATTACTTCATGATGTTTGTCATGAAGGCAAATTAAACTTAGCCAAGTGTCTTTTCTGCTTTTTATTTATTAACATATGATTCTTTGGGGGGAGGGAGTGTAACTTTCCAAACCACTGCAGTATTTATCTCTATCTTTAGCTCTGTGAACTTTGCATTTTAGGCCTACAATCTACCTGCATTTGATTTTTTGTGTATGTTTATGTAGTGAGTTAAAGCTCTAATTTTATTTATTATCTGTTGTACAATGTTTTTAGGTAAAATGCAGTCTTTTTCCTATGCTAGTTTTTTTGATACACAATATATATCTTCAAGTGTTGCATTCTATCACATTTAGTTTGTAGAAAACTATGTTAATTTTTTCTTTGTTGCTTGAAATATTGTTTGTGGGTAAAGTAGTAGAGGTATACTGGTCTACATTTTATGTTAAATCACCAATTCTCTTTACTTCTTTGATAGTTATTTTTCCTTTGGTGTTGCAAAAAAGCATGCATAGATCCTTCTTTGATTTTCCTTTAGTTTTTGGTTTTCTATGATATGTTTATACACACATATATGTATCTATATTATGCAAATACCACACATTTGGTTCCTTGACATTATCTTGCATATTAACATCATTCATAAATATGTGAAAATGTATAGAAATAGCATCTTTCAAATTGTTCTAACAATTCTTAAATGCTATTCTTGTTACATTTTGCTTATATGGGCTTACTTAAATATATGTAAACCTATCTTTAACATTTTAATTCCTCTATTTCACAAAATACACATTTAATACAATTATCTGGACTTTAGGAAATACTGAAATTTTATTCTAGTCTAAAATAAACTTAAGAATGTTTCTGAGTTATGTAAATATCATTAATATTGCCTTTGGTTTCAGTTAGTGGCCTGCCATTTTAGAAATAATTTAAACCTTTTTTTTGTATTTTTATTGAATTTTTATGTATTTCACACACTACGTCTTAATCATCTTTATGCTCCCTTCCCCATCAGCACCCTCCCATAGTCACCCACACTGGATTTCATGCATTCTGTCATTTATGCTAAGGCCTATCAAGTCAAGTTAGTGTCGCCTGATGTCTCTTGGTGTACATTCATCCACTGGGGCCTAGTCAGCATATCTAGAGTCACTCCCTTTAAGAAGATAATCTCCTCCTCAATCAGCAGTAATCAGCTGCCCAGTAGTTCCTTGGATTTTTGTCTGCTTGAGTTTGCATGAATCTTATATTTTCTGTCATGGTTGACATAGTTCATATAAGCAGGATACCAGGAGCTGTAAGACTATTTTCATATGGTCATGCACCTCCTCCCTTGGCTCCTATAATCTTTCTACCCACTCTACCACAATGGTCCCTGAGCCCTAAGAGTGAAGTTTAAAACAGGAGTCCTGTAAAAGGATCCACATTCTGCAGACCCTTATTACACTTTACCTGTTTGCTGCCCTTTGTGATCGTTGCCCTCTCTTGCATGAGGAAGCTTCGTTGATGAGAATTGAGAGATACATTAAGATTCTCTCTACCCCTTGTTCCACTATGATCCATGAGCCTTAGTTGTAGAGATTCCACTGAAGATGTGTCACTTATGGGTGGCATTTCACAGACACTTAGGCTCTGTGTGTGACCAGTTGTGGAACTCCGTAACAGTCTCCATCTGTTGCAAAAGAAGCTTCTTTGATGAGTGGTGACTGGCAAACCTGTCTGTAAATGCAAGGATTCATATTCATATTGTAAGAAATTACATTTGTCTAGGGATGTAATTAGGATTTTCTCTAAGATATATGACCTCTCTAGCCAAGTTATTTGATATGTTTAAAATACCACATATGAGTACCCACCCATTGAGTGGGCTTTAATTTCAGTTATGTAGCTGTTGATTATCCCCAAGAAAAAGTTCCACTTTTGCCCCAATATAGTTTGCTGTTCCAGTCATTGTGGTTATTAGGCCTTAAAGCTGGGTTTGGACCACAGATTAATGCTTTTCCTTAGCAGATTTCATAGTGTTCTCTAAAACTATGAAAGCTAGCCTTCAGGGAGGTGCCTTTCAGGTTAAGTTCCAGCTTCATTATTACAAGTTTTCAGTCTTATGTATGTCCTGTCTTCAGCAATAGGATCTTACCTTCAAGTTCTGGGAGGTAATCAAGGGCTTTAGCCTGTGTAATTTAGGGAGTCTCTTGGGACTATCCTGGTCAAAACTTGAAGGACGGTTGCTCCTGTTTGGCACTGTGGACTCATGTAGAGATATTGTATGTGCAATTTTTCAGTAGATTTTTGAACTAATATCTTTCCCTATGCTTTTTTATAGCATCATATCATTATTAATACCTCCTCTTTCTTTCCCTGTTTAACCTTCCCTCCCCAGTTAAAGTACCCTCATTTCACCCTTGATAATACCAGTATCCTAATGTCCCCCATCCCTTGAGCTCTCCCCCCCACTCTCATAGTTCCTTGTATAACCCTCCCCCTACCCCTCATATTTAAATACCTCCATTTTACCCATTACTACCTTGGTAACACCTATTTCCTACTGTTACTTTCTCTCAGCTTCCTCCTTTTCCTTTATCACTCTGGTTCCTTGCCATTTTCACAGTTCCTCCTGTTATATAAGGATATATACTCATATATAACGATTTGGTGCCAGGATCCCCAAATGAGGGAGAACATACATTGTTTATTTTTCTCAGTCTGGTTACTTCACTTAGTGTAACACTTTCTAGTTACATTCATTTCCCTGCAAATTTCATGACTTTTTCCTTCTTTAAAATGAATCTAACATGTGACCCAGCGGTTATTTACCACTTTTTGGCATATAACCAAGGGATTCATCCTACTGTAGAGATACTTGTACATCTTTATTTGTTGCTGCTCTTTTCAGAATGACTGAGATATGGAAGCAATTTAAGTGTCCCTGAACTGACGAGCGGATAATGTAAATGTGGTACATTTACACAATGGAGCTCTAGTCAGTGATAAAGACTTTAAATCTTATGCAATTAATCTTCCTCTCCTACAATATGCTATTACCTCCAATTAAGAAAGATTTAGCAATATTCTGTTTTCACCTTTGGTGGTAACTGACAGTTCAAACTTTGAATATGTGCTTTTTGTCCCACACCTCGTTCTGATGGGATGTATCCTGTTACTCTTACTGCATTTTTCTTGTATGTGACAATGGTTTGGCTCTTGTTGTTGCCAAGATTTTATCTTTGTCTTTTGACTTCAGTATTTTTATTGTACATCTGTCTATGAATATTTGTTGAACAAATAATAGCTATTGCAATCAAAGCAAATATTTGGTGAACTTACCTAATTTACGTGCCCAATCCTTAATGGTCATTTATCCATTTCTCACATTTCAGAAGTACTCTAGACAGAGAATTTCGACTTCTTTCTAATTATTGAGTTTGCTCTTATTTGTATTGACATTTAAGGTATCAGAATAGTTTCTAATTATTTAAACACTAAAAATTTTGGCATTTTTAAATTATCAGCTTTGATTTTATTTACACTATTCACAGTACCAGATGTGAAACAATAATTTTTGAGATGAAAACTTTGATATTCAGTGATACAAAAACATTTGTACATCAACTAGATTGTAATTTTGGTGTATCAAGAATTTACTAAAGCTTTTCTTCTCAGTATTGTTCTCTTTGGGGCCTTAGAGTAGCAGCTATGGTGTAAATGCTATAATAAAACACTTGTTGAGTTTCAAAAATCCATGTGATTTTCATGATTTTATGGGAATTTTTAGAGTTTTAAGGAGAATCCAGATTAACAAATGGCAATGAATAATATACAGAAACACATTTTAAAATAGCATAAGTAATCTAAACTTCAAATATATATTTGTGGAGACAAATGTTGAAACAAGATACAGATATAGTTACATACATATTTAAACTGTGTCATTTCCTCATAAATATACCAAAGAGAGAAAAACTTTGCTAAAGAGCTTCTCTAAATCCTTACTGAGAGATCATTCACAAAGCATAAGATATATTTTTGTGTGTGGAACTATAACCATGATATATTTATTGATTTGTGATACAAATAGACATGTTACTATTGAGAACAGTACTCTTGTTTTCTAATGTACTATACAGTGTAAAATAAAATGTACTTTTCTCCAATGCACTTTAACAGAAAAAAAATGGGTAAATATAAAAGAAGCTGGGAAGTCAAACCAAAGCATACAAGTGACTATCAAACAATTGATTTAAATTACTATTGCTTTAAACTTTGGAACATAAGCTTGAATTACATTGCATTGCGGGATTAATTGGAGCTCAGTTTGAAAGGCGCAGTGAGAAAACTTAGAAGCAACTGCTGGATTTTATTCCGTACCTCTGTACAGTTTTTTGTTTTTTAACTCTATTGGATTTTCTAAGTTTCAGATCATTTTCAGACTCATTATACAAAGCATCTGAATATCCATGGTTGAAACGAGCCAATGTTTGGATTCTTCTAGTATTTTATTCAAAAACTTCAAAATATTGGTGGTTTTATTGATGCTTTGCTTAGAAGACTGAAGAAAGGAAAAATCTAACTTGTGTTTACAATAAGTCTTCAGGTTCATATTTGCAGGTCTTCTGTACTAGTTTTATCCTATCATTTGTTTCCTATCATGCTCAAACTCCTACTCTTCTCTTACAGTTGGTCAGACTCAGTTTGATATGTTTTTCCCTCAATAATTTTCCACAGGAAGAGATTTTAATTATATCCTGTATTCACTTCCCTTACACAGATCGTATGCCATTCTTCTTACTCCTAAAGATAATCTAAGTTATCAGTCAAGGACATACACAGTGAAGTAAGATTAAA
>NW_008339916.1:2027801-2033749 GCF_000622305.1 Nannospalax galili
AATATGGCATTAGCTTGCCTGTGTGTATGTGCATAAATTTATGAAAACATATATCTATACACATACATGCTTGCATAGATGTGTGTTTATGTGTGTATGCACATGCACACATGTACATATTAGAAGCAAATTCCAAAGAATCAGGTCAAGTGAGTTAAAAGAATAAGTTCAAGGTGAATTTCAAAGCATTTTGAATATATAGAAAGTTTGTGCCCATACTATTTTCTTATTTCTTGTTTTTTCACCTGAGACCAATAATGATCATTCTATCATTCTCCTAGGATTACTTTGATGATGTACTAGCAATTCAGTGGCTTATTACATAAAACTTTATTTTACCACTGCTTTAAAGTGCAAAGTTGAAATACTGCCAGAATTGGGTCCTTCCGAAGCTTGTTAAGGAATGCTTATTTTAAGCCTCTGTTTTTAGCCTGAAGATGACCACCACTTTTCCATGTATCTCATCTAAGTCTTCCCTCTATTTATGCCTTCACTACATAGGACATTTTGACTACTTCACTAAATGGAACATTAAAAGAAGTTTGATATTAAAAATTTGTAGCACTGTGCTATCACCTCCTCTCTCTCTCTCTCTCTCTCTCTCTCTCCCGCCCGTCTCTCTTTTTTAACAGAGCCTTACTATATAGTTTGGACTGCCTTGTAATTTGTGTTTTGACCAAAGTTGGCTGGAATTCATGATCCTCTTGCCTGAGACTCTCAAGGATTGGGTTTATTGGCATTTATCAAGCTGCTCAGCTCTGCTGCTGGTACTTTTGTTGCTGTAGTAATTTCTTCATTTTTATCCTCTTCCAGGAATTCTTAGATGGTAATAGTTTTGTTTGAAACTCCAATCCCGCAATATATTTTAAAAAGATTTAATCTTTGTAAAAACATTTGTTAAGCATATATTAATAGTAAATATAATGATTTTCATTGTTACATTTCATGCATGTAAAAAATGAAACTTTGTGAGAGTACATATATATTTTATTTTATTATTATTACTATTTTTAAATAATTAATTGAGAATTTCATACTTGCATGTAAGGTGTTTTGATCAAATCCATGCCCACTCCCTCCCCTCCAACTCCTCCCATGTCTCCCCATCACTTTTTTCTGATTACTTCATGTACTCTTTCTCCTTATTTTTTATGGGGCTTTTGGCTACTATAACATTTCCCCCCTCTGAAGAAACCATAAAATCTTTTAAGGATTAGATAAAAGCTCCAAATATTTTGACATTTTTGGCCTTTGGAATAGCTCCCAAATACTTTCAACATTTTTTTGCCTTTGGAACAGAGTATGTTGCTAAGAGGCCCAAGGACATTGTGAGTTTCAGCCAAGAAACTGGCTACCTTTCTTTGGAGTCTTTTTACCCTAACTACCTAGCCAATTCCTACCTCTGATTCTTATCACGCCATCCTCTGAAGAGGTTACCCAACTTACGGATAGGGAATCTGCATGCAGATTGCTCTGGTTTCTTCCATTTTGAACAGGGACACAGGGTGAGGCAATTGGGGTACCCCTTCAGTGGGTCTGTCTAAAAGACTCCTAAATTGCGTAACTCTTATCTGTAGGGAGAAATGAAAGTCCTTGACTGGTGAATAGATGTGAAGGAGAAGTAAAGACAAAAGTAATTACTAGCATTATAAGTTCTAGACAGGAAACTAGAAAAAAGAACAAGGAAAATTTCAAATATTGATATGAGAGTCCATTGGAATTTCTTGAGGAGAGAATCCAAAAGCATCCCTCTACTGGGTTCCTCCTCATTTTTTTTGTTTGTTTGTTTGCCAAGGTGGACTCCAGAGTGATGAATTCAGGATTTGCTTTCAGGCACTTCTATAGCTGTTGGAGTGGTTAGAATGAGTGTCAGTTCTCTCTCAAAGGCTTCTAGATAGGGGGAGAAAACAAATTTATCCATCATTTTGGAAAAATAGCAGGTTGTCACCATTAGCTACAGGTGGACACTACAGTATTGCAGACCAAGATTTGAAGTCTTACATCTGAGCAGCTCTTTCTGATTAGGAACAAAATCATCAATGAGAAATAATTCTCTAAATAACTCTTTATGTGGACTAAAACTTCATGCCTGGGAAGCGTAATCCATTGAACTCTTAAATAAATATACTGACCACTTTATTCTTTGGTTATACTTTCCTTTTGGGTGTTTACAACCATAGAGTTGGCTCAAACAAATCAATTTATTTCTACACTTAAGGTCATTTGAAGATCTGTTCCTCGTGGGTCACATGGGTTTGGGAGGAGCCCCTGGCTCCTTTCTTATACCAGTTCCATCTATGTGAAGATAAGTCAAAGGCCCTACTCAACTATAGTTGGCTTAACTTGGAAGCATGGAGGAAATATTTCCTCTGAGTTGACCCTCCTCTTTGTAGACTGGACACTGGTTCAAGCCCATCTTGTGGAGTCTCCATGGCCTCCCTGAAAAAGAGGACAGGTGACTCACCACAGTTAGAGGACATTTTTAGAGATGTTCCCCTGGAACTTAGTCGACCTTGGAAGGCAAGGGGCAAAAACTGTCCCTTAAGTCCCTTTGACCAGATTAGTGTAGACCTCAAAGTAGGGCTGTTAAATATCTAATCAGGTTAGTTCCACCAGTCTGATATTTTTAATTACCATGTGCTATGTAGATAAGGCTTGGGTAAAAAACCAAATGTTCTCAGACAAACCTTGACTAGATATATATTTTGTTCCTTAAACTAGTTGACTAAAATGTGACCTTAGAAATTTTAAGAATATTTGTATATTATTTTTATCTCATCCTTTATATATCATAACAAACCTACACAGACCTTCATTACTTGCTTAGGCTCTCTCATTTTTTTCTGTCTATTTTGTAAAATATCTCCATTCCCATATTCTTTTAACATCTTTTACATTCTCATTTTATTTTTTTAATAATTATGAGACATAACATTAACAAATAAATTTCCCATCTGTTGTGACTCTGCTTGACCTCCCTTTAATGAAGGAGCACAACCGTCAACAGGCTGTTTAGCAATCAGGCACAGCTGAAGTCATGATGATGGTAGTTATTTCACATAGAAGAGACTGCTGTACAGCATCATCTTATTAAAAGAACATGAAATTTAAAAGGATTTGGTGCTCAGATCCACAAATGAGGGAGAACATGCATCTTTTATTATTCTGAGTCTGTGTTCACTTAGTATAATAGTTTCAACCTAAGTGCCCCTCAACTGATGAGTGGTTAACAAAAATGTGGTATGTTTACACAATGGAGTTCTATTCTGCAGTAATAAGAAAAACAAATATATACATATATTTTAAACACAGCAATCTTCAGTTCCTAACACTTTCTTGTAAGCAGCATAATTCTGTTCCTTGTGGCTGTATGTGTGTGTTTGTGTATGTGTGTATCACATTTTTCATTCATTTGATGATGGATAATTACAATGATTCCTTATGTTGTAACTGTAAATACTGCTGCAATAAACATAGAAGTACAAATAATTCTATGCTCTATTAACAGATTGAACAGTAATTATATTTTTAGAATTTTTTTTTGGTTTTGCAAACTCAATACTGATTTCTATAATGAGTACACTAGCTTACAATACCCCAGAAGTAGGGTTTCTTTTCACATGTATCCTAGCAAGCATTTTCTGTTTCCTTATTTACTTGATTAGAGACACTATGAATGGGGTAAGATTGAATCTCATTTTAGTATTTATTTCCATTTTCCTTTATAACATCTCCTTATTTATTCCTCTCTTTCTCTTTCTCTCTCTCTCTCTCTCATCAGTACCCCCGCTCTGTGTCTGTGAGTGTATGTGTGTTTGTGTGTGTGTGAGTATACGTAAGTTAGAGCACAGTTTTGTGGAATCAGTTGCATCCTTCCTCTACACAGTCTTTGGGATGAAATTCATGTTGTCAGGGTTATGGGCAAGCACCTTTATCTGCTCAGTCATCTCCCTGGGCCTCTACTTCTTTTGAGAAGTTGTTATTTTGTTCATTGCCCATATATTGATAGGAAGATTTATTCTGTTTTCAGTCTTTGAGTACACTATATACTGCACATACTACTTCCTTGGGAACTTATGAGTTAGAAAATGTTTCCTACCATTTTAAAGACTTTCTTTCTACTCTAATGATATTTTATGTTTCTGTTCAGGAGCTTTTTAGTATGATGTAATCCCATTTGACAGTACTTGCTATTATTACCTGGGATAATCAGTTTCCTATTTAGAAAGTCATTGCCTTTGTCAATATCTTCAAGGGCTTTTGCCCATGTTTTTCTCTAGCAGTTTCAGAATTTTATGGGTTTTCTTAAACAAATTTCTTTGGTTTATTTTCATATGACGTTCTTCCCAGCAAGACACAGAGATCTAATGTCAAGCTTCTTTATGTAGATAGCCCATTTTTCTATCACCACTTATTAAAGAGGCTAATTTGCTAAAGATGCTAATCTTCCTCCCTCCAACGTAAATTTTGGTATTTTTTGGTGAGAATCAAGGGGTTGTACTTGCATGTGTTTATTTATGTGTCCTCTCTTCTATTGCACTGTTTTATGTGTCTGTTTTTAACCAGTGCTGTGCTGCTTTAGTTACATGGCTCTATAGCATAATTTTAAATTGTGCTTTACTACTTTCAGCATTTCTCTTTCTGCTTAAGATTATTTTTGGATATTTAGAATCTTTTGTATTCCCAAATGTATTTGTGGAAGATTTCTAGTTCTATTAAGAAAGGCCTTAATATATATAACAGAATGGATGAAATTGGGTAGGGGTGAGGGGGTCATAGGGTGGTGTGGATAGGGGAAGGGGTCTAAATAGAATTAAGATTTATTGCATTAAATACATAAACATCTCCAATAAAAATACATTAAAAAAGGTCATTGGAGTTTTCATGGGGATTGCCTAGAAGCTATAGATTTCTTGCAGCAATGTGCCTACTTTCCTTACATTAATTATACCTGTAGGAGAGGTCATTCTTCTAATAATTTAAGCACTTTCTTTCCTCAGTGATTTCACTGCAGATATCTTTTGCCTCCTTACATAGATTTTCTCATTAGTATTTTACTCTTGTTGAGGCTACTGCAAGTGGAATTGTTTTCTGATTTGTTTTCCAACAGAAATTCATTAGTAGTGACTTAAAAAGTCAACATTCTCCACATTGTAAGCCCAGTACGTTGGTAACTTTGAGTATTAGTGCTCAAAGTGTTTGACTGGAGTCTTCAGGGTCTTCTAGGAATAAGATTTTATTATGAATGCATTCAATGGCCTTCGAAATAGAACCAGAAACATTCCCAAAATTTACATGGAAACACAAAAGGGATAACTTGTTTCTTTCTTTCCTCTTTGTGTCTTATTTATTCCTCTTCCCTGATTGTGCTGACTAAATTTTCAAGTACCATAGTGAACAGAGTTAGTGACAGTAAGCATCTTTATCTTTTTGATGACTTTAAAATAAGTTCTTTCTATTTTCACCAATCGGTGCTGTGGAGAATGGCTTAGCAGTTAAGAGCACTGGCTGCTCTTGCAGAAGACCTAGGTCCAGGTCACAGGACCCACATAGCAACTAACAACATTCTGTAACTTCAGATCCAGTAGATCTGACGATATCATCTGGCCTCCACTGGCACTTCATGCATGTGGTGTACTTACACACATGCAGGAAAAACACACATAAATAAATAAATAAATAGACTATCCTCAGGCCTCTTGGGGTAAGTCTACAGCGCAGCTCTCCACACCGGGACTCCCTAAGCCACATTCACCCTTCCATCGCCCGCCCCCCTCGCCGTTCTATACTCCTAGTTTGAGCCCTGCACCATTCCTAGTCTTGGGGCCCCAGACACCTGGGGAACCAATACTGCTTCCTCATCCTTCTCACCCAGAGCACCTCAGTCCCTTTTTGGGCTCCAGGAGCACCGCTTCTGGTCCTGGCCCCGCCCTCACCTCTCTCTGCTT
>NW_008339916.1:2037042-2037447 GCF_000622305.1 Nannospalax galili
AAACTATAGACCCATATCCTTAATGAACATAGATGCAAAAATTCTCAATAAAATACTTGCAAACCGCATACAGACACACATCAAAAGGATCATCCACCATGATCAAGTTGGCTTTATTCCAGAGATGCAGGGATGGTTCAATAAAAAGTCAATAAATGTCATAAACCATATAAATGGACTCAAAGACAAGAACCACATGAACATCTCAATAGATGCAGAGAAGGCCTTTGACAAAATTGAACATGCATTTATGTTCAAAGTCCTAGAGGGAATTGGACTGGAGGGAACATACCTCAACATAATTAAAGCCATATATTACAAACCCACAGCCAACATCCTTCTAAATGGACAAAACCTGGAAGCATTCCCATTGAAATCAGGAACCAGACAAGGCTGCCCACTATC
>NW_008339916.1:2040095-2040542 GCF_000622305.1 Nannospalax galili
TGTATGGGCATGTCTTTCTTTAATTTTGGGAAATTTTCTTCTATGATTCTGTTGAAGATCTGGTCCATGTTATTATCTTGGCATTCTTCCGCTTCCTGTATGCCTATGATTCATAAGTTTTGTCTTTCTATGGTGTCACACAATTCCTGCATATTCCATTCTTGTGCTTTCTTAGATTTTTTCATAATCTTTGCTTGATTGGTCTAATTTGTCCACACTATCTTCCAGTCGTGATAGTCTCTTTTCCCTTTCATTCATCCTATTGGTGAGGCTTTCTCCTGTCATTTCTAATTGGCTTACTCTTTCACTTCCTTCTTCATTTCAGCCTGAGTAGTCTTCAATATTCCTAGCTCTTTTCTAAATTCATTCATAAGTTTATCCCTATCTTCCTTCAGTTCTTTGATTTCTTTGTGTATTCTTTAAATTCACTGAATTCTGCTTTGATTT
>NW_008339916.1:2042552-2057089 GCF_000622305.1 Nannospalax galili
AATCAATAAACCTGATTGGTGGTCAAGAATTTCCTTGAGATCTTTATTTCTCTGTCAATTTTAATGTATAATTTTGAGAGAGTAATCTGGGTTGAAACATTGTATATATCTGTGTATATCTGGGATTGAAGCACATTATTCTAAGATTCCCTAACTATACTAATTTTTTTGAGACAGTTTTTCACTATGTAGCACTTGTTGGCCTGGAATTAACTGTGCAAATCTGACTAGCCTTGTTCGAACTCACAGAAATCTGCCTCCCTCTGCCTCCCAAGTGGTGGGATTAAAGAGCACAACTCGTCCTACACAGAGAATATATGTCTGAGAGATGTCAAATCTACACCTAAGGTTCACAGAACATAGTTGAACAGGGTGTAGAGAGAATCCTAACACATCGCTCAATTCTCACCAATGAATCTTCCTCATACAATAGAGCAAGATGCATACAGAAAGCCACAACTGGCCAAGCTTTAGAGAAGGATACTGCAGAGAGCTTGTCCCTGGATTGGATTCCTACATTAAACCTCACAAACTCATGACTCAGGTACCACTGGGGAAGAGGAAGAAGAAATATTGTAAGAGCCATTGTTGGTGCATGATCATCAGGAAAGTGTCTTCCAGACCTCTGGGAACTTTCTCATATGAACGTACAACAATGGTGACAGCATGAACAAGACCCATGTTGAATAAATCAATCAAAAACACACACAGCATAGGACTGGGGAAATGGGAAGCAGGCCCCAACCTTTGCTGAGGAATTATTGACAACTGATTACTGTGAGGTGAGGGAGAGTAGATCTTTAAAGGAGTGAGTCTGAGTAGGCTGACCAGACACCAGTGGAAAAACATGCACTGAGGGACATCTGGGTACAAATGCTTGACCAGATAGGCTTTAAATTATATGACAAAATGTATGAAATCTGATATGTGGGGGGGTAATTAAGGGGGATGCAGATGGTGGAAGGGGGGATCCAAATTTTATTAATATCTATTATATGAAATGTACAAAAACAATAAAAATATACATTAAGACAAGGTGCACACCAATAAGCTCAGTTACTACGGTATTTTTAATGAGAAATCTAGTTTTATTCTCATCAGATTTTTTCATAAGAAGTGAATTGGTGTTTATTCCTTACCGTGTTCAAGATTACTTCTTCACTTATGAACTCATGGGATTTTTCCTATATCCTGGGTCTAATTATTTTATGTACATTGCAGTTTGGGTTTAAATGTGTTTTGTACCCAGATTTCCATATCTTTCTCCAATTTGGGAAATTTCTGTCATCATTTCACTGTCAAAGCTTTTTATACCTTAGTACCTTCTTCATAAAAAAATTGTAGTTTTGATCTTTTAATCATGTACACACTTGATAATACTCTGCTTATAATTTTTCTCTAGTCATTATTTTAATGATCTAATTCATTAACAGTGTCTTCAATTCCTAAAATATTCTACTCTTACTAACCTAGTCTACTAAAATGCTTTCTCCTGAAGTGTTTGACAGAATGAGCTTTATATTTCCAAGATTATTGTTTTTATTTCTTTTATTGAACTTTTGATTTATGTTGTATTCTTTAATTCCTTCAGTTGGTTTGTAGTTTTAGAACTCATTTATTTTTTGATTATTATTGTTTTCAGTTTTTTATCCAGCATCTTATTCATTGTAACATCTTTGGAAGCAGTTTTTTAAAGTATTATGCACTTTTAAAGGAGTCATATTGCCTTGTTTTTTTTCATATTTTCTGTATTTCTCAGTTGAGCTTTACACATCTTTTGGGATTGTTACCTTTTCCATTTTTCTGTAAAAACTTTCTTAGGGGAGGTTTTTGTAACAATGTATCAGATTGTCGTGAAATTGTGACTATATTTCCAGTTGGATTTTGCAGTGTAATTACCCAATTACTTCTTTTGTGGTGATATAAATATTTTGATAAAGGGCACATTGTGTTGGACAAGAGGGTCCTGCTTTGTTTCTACATATTGTAAGATCTACTTCCAACAGATCAGACAGGCATGTTTTAGACAGTGGAGTACAAAAATCACTCTCCCTGTGATTATTTCCTTAATATTGTCATCACTGTATGGTCTGGATGAGTATGGATATGGCTTAAGTTGCAGTCCCTCCCAGCTCTGCTTTCCAAAGGTTTTGTTTTGTTTTCTTTCTAGTGTTACTGTACATTTATATGGACAGAAACAAATTTTCAGGCTCCCCTAGCAACACATTCTCAATGTCTGGCTTTTATGTAATTTTTATTTAACACATTCATTGAGACATGAAATGGGCTGGTTTATGTGGCAAGCAGTCTCTGCCACCTGAAAGCTGGTCTTGGAATATAGCTCAGTAGTGAAGCATCTAAAACAATGTGGAGGAAGAAAACAAATTACAGTAACAGCAACAAATAACTGTGAACCAGATACAGAAAGTAAAAAAAAAAAAAAAAAAACAGTACTAACTACATCTACATCTACAACTTTAGCAACCCAGGCTTGATGAAATTAGAAATGATATAAAACAAAAACTTATAAATATGACAAAGAAAAAAAGTGAGAGATTAAAAAAATGAGAATTGGGTCAAATCTTAATCACAAATGTAAAAGAGAGGAAAAAACTTTATGTCTATAAAAGTCAAAGAAGAGAAAGACTAAGAGAATCATATGTCAAGTAAATAAATTAAGATGTTATATTCACTGGGGTGTTCAGGTGCTAAGAATAGACAATTATTACTTTAGTAACTCAGCAGTATTTCTGTGTATTTGAGAGCTACATTATTCTTTGGCAGGACAAAGACTAGGGGATATTCGGCTTTTTTAATGTAATGTATGTTTGCTCATTTGAGAAGTATCATTTGGGCCACACATGGTTAGAAAGGCATTCACTGTTCCCGGTGGTTAATTTAAGTCAACATACAACCAAAGTTCTTTATGCTGGAGTTTATTCGGGATCAAACTTTTATAACTTCCCATTATGTTTTGCTCCCACTCAACCTACGCAAAGGGTTTGACAACAGACTATATGTGGTAGAGTGGATATAGCAAATAAATCACATGAAACTACCAAATGTAGGTTTCTGTGGTCCACTGCCTCCATTAAATTTTGGACACTTGCTCTATACCTTGACCTTTTTGAAAATGGTTACACAAGCTGCCAGTTGCAAAGAGAAATCAAGTTCTAATCCAGTGCCCATCACTGACCTATATCTTATGGCATATATTTTTCAGTGTTTTTGCTTCAGTGGACTTTAGTCTTGACCACACAACGCCACAAGGTAGATGCTAACTGTGCCAGCATGGCATTATTACTGAGTTTCATGGTAAAAGGAAAATATAGTTCCAAATGCAGAAGGTTCCAGAATGACCTCAAGATGATTCCTTGATTACAGCAGCTCGCTTTGACATTAAGAAATGCACTTCTGGGAACTGAAAGATAGCTCAGTGGTTAAGACCACCGACTGCTCCTGCAGAGGACCTGGCTAACAACTGCCCGTAACTCCAGTTCCAGGGGATCTGGTGGCCTATTCTGACCTCCCTGGGCATTGCACAAGAGGGGTGCACTTACATACAAGCAGGCAATACACTCATTATCCATAAATACAAATAATAAATAAAAATATTTTTTAAAAATGAAATGCATTTTTCATGGGTGATTACACTGTGTAGCTCCCAGGTAAGCTGACTGCCAAATGCTTTTCTCTTCTGAATGTATTTTCATGTAATTTTTCCTCATTTCCCCTTTGTTACTCTTCCCCTCTGCCATATACACTGGACCCACAGTATGCTTATGTCTTTTGTTCTCATTCTCACCCGTTGTTCCAATGACAAGAATATTTAGGTTTCTCCATGTCTCTTTTTGTCCACTATTCAAGTTCAGTGCGTTTTCTCAGTCACCCACCTGACAAGCTGTTTTCTTTCTCTTTAATTATGTATCACTGAGAACCAAGAAGCTAATGCTAGTTTCTAATCCACCAACTTTGTTCCACCAAATATCTTTTTTTAAGGAATCATTGGATTAACAACTCCTTTAATTAACGATCCCACTTATTTATTTAAATATAAAATGAAATTAAACATTTTCTTCACTAAGAAGCTCATTAGGAACCTGTCTTTTAGTTCCTTATATACTGAGGTACTCAATGAATTTCAGAAAGTATTTAATTAAAATCTAGAGGTAAAACTTATTCATTGATCAAGTCTGTGAGTTTATAATCTTAATAATCCTTTATTACATGAGCCGCTATATATAGAACATATCGTAGGGCATATGGTATGGTATCATGTGTTGGGCTCACAATTAGACACATTCCAATAAGGATACTGTTAATTACTATTGGCTTAAACTTGGTTGCTGAACGAATTTACATCCAAATGGGATGTCTCCATCCAGTTAGGTAAGAATGTACTGTTTTCCATGTCTGAAATCTGTGATTATTGGCATTTTTTATTTGTCAGTCATTTTACTCTGTTCCACCTTACCATGTGCCACCGTACTCCTAAATTTTAAAAGTGAATGTACATAAGTCCCTAAAAAGGTGAAGAAATTAAATTGAAAGTTTTTACTTATTTTTACATTGTGAATCAAATGCCTAAATGGAATGTTTTTGCAGAAATGCAAAAATGGATCTTGTTAATCCCCCTCTAGGACTTCTCATTCCATTCAGGAAGATGGGCTCCTTATCCTAATGACCTTAAAAAATCTGGACCACTTCACACTATTTACATTATGGATTATTTCTAAATGAACATTGGAAGACAACTATATACTCATCTATCGCAAGTAATATTTCGGATAGGAAAGTTTGGAACCACAGGCCTTGCTTCTTAACATATTGAATTTGCACTGAATCTCACTTTGTTTTATTTAGTCTCTCTGAAGAGACTGTAAATCCTATAGGGAAGCATGATTTTATCCCAGAATGTGTCAAAATATTTAATGTGATTTAGGTTTTTAATAAGTATTTTTGAATCAAAAAATTAAAAAGTGCATGTTCCTTCAATCCTTCTACAGATATTACATGGATAATATTAATGAAATATTTTACCTTTGATCCCTCTCCTATGTGAGACCATAAACACATCTATTAACCTAATTGCACAGAAATCTCTTCTAAGAGTTTGGAATGAATTAATACTATTCCTCCTCACTATCAAACAGTTTTCTTAAAATGAACCATGAAGCCAAACCATGAGCATTTCCTGAAGCTGGAGAAATCATTTTGGAGTTGATAAAGTGTTCTAACAACTTTGATATTTTAAAATCAAGGAAATTGAAGATCAGAGGGAAGAGGCCATGAGCAATACTAGCATATTAATAATAAAAATGGGAGTAAAGTCCAATCATCATTCAATAACATCATGTTGCATTTTCATCATACTAAGCCAGAATTTGTAGCACAAGTTGCTTGGTTATTTTCACAGAGTACACATGAAGAATTTGCTAAAAAATCATGTTCTTTAAGGATTTTCCAGTATGCAGTACCATTTCTTCACCTCATTTTCAATTTATTTGATAACCAAATTATTTTCAATCATTATTAAGTCGATTCCAGACTCAGACAATATGTTTTCCTATAAATTGCCATGTTAGAGAATACTATTAAGCAATAATATGATACAATGGTTTCATTAACCACAAATATGTTGTGAGACTCTAACCTGGCAGAAATTCATGGCTTAAAATATCTCCCTCTAGTGTTGTCAAAGGTTTCTGAGTCTAATGAGAGATATAACTAAATTTGAGTCATTTTTCCTCAGAAAATCAACACAAAAGTACACAATTATAAAAGCTGTTGCCCGAGTTCTCTTAGGATCCCTCGCTCCTGGCATTATTAGAAAAACCATATAACATATCTTTATCTGAAGTTTTCGTTGTTTATATTCCAGGTAGGGGAAACAGAATAACTTAAAAAAGTGAATGCCTGGTGCCCCATACACAGTGCTCTGTTCTGCTCTGTGGTTCAGCAGGCCCAACATTCCAGATCACTTCTGCACCCTGCCCACAGTCTCAGTTACCTTTGCCCATGCCTCAGGGCCCACAGTCTCACCCGAGACCTGTAAATGCTCCCTCTCATGTCCACAGGGGCTATACACCGGGGCCATTTTTTTTCATGCCTCAGCTTCAGTCCAAGATGGCCCTAGTGCTCCCCCCTCCACTGCTAAATCTCCACAGCCAATTCTACACAGCAGGCCCCACCTCTAGGAGGAAAAAGTAGCCCTCAGGACACTAAAGCAAAAATGAAAAATGTAAACAAGCAATCAATTACTACAGAATACAAAATATAAAGATAACAACTACAAGATGACAGACATAGTATACGAAAGATCACAGCTTGCATTGGATAGCTTTAGTTATCAACTTGACACACCTGGCTAGAGGGCATCTCAACTGAGAAATTTCCTCTGTTGGACTGACCTGGAGCCATTTCTGTGGGGCATTTTCAAAACTTTTGAGTAATATGGGAAGGCCTAGCCCACTGTGGGTGCTGCCAACCCTGGGCAGGTGGTACTGCGTTGTATAAGAAAGCAGGCTGAGCATAGGTCAAAGGAACAAGCCAGTGAGCAGAGTATCTCCATGGTCTCTGCTCCAGCTCCTGCCCTCAGTTTTTGCCTTGGCTTCCCTTGATGATGGACCGTACTGAAGTTAAATAAGCGTTTTCCTCCCCATGTTGGTTTTGGTAGGTATTTTTATCACAGAAGTAGAAAATAACGAGAACACAGCTTATTTGAATTAGAATGACACAAAAATTAGTAGCAGCAGCATCTACTGAAAATTTATCATATGCCATTAACTGCTTGCTTATATCAACTAAGTTAATATTCACAATATTTCTTTGGTTTATGTCATTATATTTCATCTTTATGATTTATTTTATTAATTTTATTAACATGCATGTCTGTGTGCGTGTGTGTGTGTGTGTGTGTGTGTGTGTGTGTGCGTGTGTGCTGTTTGTGTATGTGCACATGTATATGAGTGCTCCCTGAGATTAGAAGTGATTAGATCTTTGGGACCCATATTACAGGCAGTTATAAGCCACCCAATATGGGTGCTTGGAAATAAACTCTAATCCTTTTGGAAAGCATCAAAATGTTTAATCACTGCGATATCTCTCCATCCCTATATTACCTTTCAAAATAAGAAAATCAAGGCATTCAAATATTTGGTAAATTTTGCAAGTGCATATTGATAGACACCAGAAGTTCCCTGAGACAAATGTCTCACCCTACCTCCACTGTTAATAGTTAGTCACATCCCTATCTCAGGCCTGATAGAATGGCACAGCTGAAGTAAGCCAGACAACCCAATTATGTTTCCAGGATGCCTCTCTGCTCTCCTTGTAGCCTGGTTATCAGCTAGCCATTCAACTAACCACAGTGGAGCTAAACAGCTTCTTTATTTTGCAACTCCAGGAAAGGGCCCAAGGACACTGCTGTGCCTTCTTTGTTTCCAGTAATATTAAATTCACCTTAACCACTCCCACATTTGCACAGATTTCTTGTCTGCAGAGAAGCTGTGTCACCTTCCCTGAAAAATCCTCTGTACAGTTTGCTGAAGGTCTGCCTCTGGTCTTTTACCCAAACTTTGGTTTTTCTCCATCCTTCTAAATCTTACACATTTAACTAGTAAATAATACACTTGTTATTTTCATCAGGCTTTTTGATGATAGAAAATAGTATTATATTGTGATATCAAGAAAATCAATTGAGAAAATTCTTGTATTCCAAAATGAATTACTTTAAAATAAAACTTAAAGATGCC
Organism: Nannospalax galili; assembly: GCF_000622305.1. Lineage (NCBI taxonomy): Eukaryota > Metazoa > Chordata > Mammalia > Rodentia > Spalacidae > Nannospalax > Nannospalax galili. The sequence goes on from NW_008339916.1 coordinate 2,050,307, forward strand.
TCACCTTTTTGTGTGTGCAGTCCAATGGTTATTTAAGTAAAAAGAAGAATATAAATAGTCTGACAAGGCAACAGAAGTTAGAACAGCTAGAACCGCAGTGTAGTGGTAAGCGGAATAAATGTGAGAATGTTTATACTTTCTGGAACTCTGAGAGAAGGCCATCCCCACAAAGGCACAGGCTTGACCTGCGGCATGTCAAAGGCTGGTCCTAAGGCCAGGTAAAATTGGGAATTTAGACTCTGGAAGTTTCCATTTTCCTTCTTTTCCTCTCACAGCCTCTCGATATGCCTCAGACTCTCTCACTCTCTCTTTCCTCACTCCCTGCACCTCCCCTTCACTTTCTTTTCCTCACACTCCACGATTTGAAGCTTTTCTTTTCCATTTTCTTCTTCCTCACTCCATTTTGTCCCACGCTCCTCAGGCTCCTCGACCTTCAGCTTCCACTGGGTCTCAGAATCTCTCCATCTCTCTCAACCCTCCCCACCTCTCCTCCATTCTCATTTGGCTCCTTCTCCCCCTCTCCTCTCACCCTCTACACTCCACATTCAGTCTTCTACTCTGCTGCCTGGCTGTGCCACGATCTCACTCCTGGGCTCTCTGCTTGAGTTGTAAAACCACGCCAGTGTGTCAGAAAGCCCTTTCTTCTCTGCTTACAGGATGCTGTTTCCAGAGACAAGAACATGCTTACTTTCCTGTCCAGGACAGGAACTTGCTCTTTCCCCTTCCTGGTGATTGGAGGACACTGCCTCCAGGGATAGGGAACACTTTTCACGCCTCTGTCAGTAAGGGACACCTTTCTTGAGGGTCGGTCCCACACACTCTTACCTGGCACACCTGTCATCCTATGTCTCTGATCCTCTTCCTCCCTTCTGCCCTTCTTTTCCTTGTGTCTTTTGCCTTTCTGCCTGGAATCCTCTGCCATCCCAGACTCCACTCCTTGTAGTGAGAGGATCCTCAACCTACTTGCCCAGTTCCTCCTCTATCTTCTCATCGCTGTGCACCTGATCTGCCACTATAGGAAACTCAGTTTAAACCTGAAGATCTCACACCTCTTGCTTGCCTTCTCATGTCTCTAAAGCAATTAGAACTTACAGACACAACAAGGCTAGAACACTGAAAGCTTCTGAGCACCACTACCTGGCCACAATACAAACTAGACAATGACTCTTTTTGGCCAGACTCAGGAACACTAGACTTCAACGTTTTAAGAGATTTGGATAATTTCTACCAGCGTAGCTGCAAAAGGGCCAAGCTACCCTATGTCCAAGTCTTCTTTGCTCTTTGAGCTAACCCCACCCTCTGAGCCTCTTGTTCCCCACATCAAGTCCTCCTCACCAAAGCTATTCCACATGATCTCAACCTGTCTATCCCCACTCCCCTGGAACCCTCAGCTTCCCCTCTATACGTCTCTACCTCAGCCTTTGATCCCAACATTGCAGATGAATGTTTCCCATTTAGGAACCAACCTCAACCTCTTTCTTCCCCTCAACCTGAGGCACAGCTTGCTCCTTCACCAGCTCAGCCTTCACTATATCCTCCCCTTGTGCACCAGCCTCGCCCTCCTGGTCCCCCACAGCACACCCTCTGCCATGTCCAGTCTCAGCCCCCTACTCCTTAGAGAAGTGGCAAGGGTAGAAGGAGTTGTTAAGGTTCATGCCCTTTTGTCTCTTGGTGACCTGTCCCAGCTTGAGCAAAGAATAGGCTCTTTCTCTACTGACCCCACACATTTCATACAAGAATTCAAATACATTACCCATAGCTATGACCTAACCTGGAATGACATTTTTATGATTCTCCAGTCCACCCTCACCCCTGATGAGAGACACAGGATCTGGATGGCAGCTCAGGAATACGCTAATGCCGTGCACTCTACCAACCAGACCCACACTATTGGGATCAAAGCAGTTCCCTTACAAGACCCTTTGTTGAATTACCAACTCCTAGTGGGTGCTCAGGAAGGACCTTCCCCAGGTAGGGCAGCAAGGGACCACATGATCACTTGTTTCCTGATGGGTCTTCAGAGAGCTTCACTTCTTAGGGTAGTTAACTTGGAAAAGCTTAGATTGATTGCCCAGTGTCCTACTGAAACCTCAGCTCAGTTTATGGACAGACTGACTGACACCCTATTCCAGAATACCAAGTATGATCCAGAATCCAGAGAGGGACAACTTATGCTCAACCACCACTTCATCTTACAGTCGGCCCCAGACTTTAGAAAGAAACTTAGATGCCTAGACACAGGTCCTAAATCCTCCCCCTCCACCCCCCACCCCTTCCCCAAGAGATATGTTAAACCTGGCATTTAAAGTCTTCAATAACCGAGAGAAGCAAGAGAGGGCAGACAAACTCACCCTATCCAAACAAAAGTGCCAGCTGATGGGCACAGTCCTTAGAGCTCCTCCAAAGAAGACAATGGACACCAATGGGGCCCAACAACTTCCACCAGGACCCTGCTTCAAATGCAGACTCACCAGACAGTGGGCAAGGCAATGCCCCAACCCACAGCTGCCTCCTGGACACTGTCTTCAACGTCAGCAATGAAGTTGGAGGGATGATTGTCTTTCTTTGCAGCACCAAGTTAGGCCACTCACCTCCCAGACCCAGGCTGTTTTACAGGGTTCAGTGGACAACAGCCTGGGCCTGGCGGCTGAAGACTGACTGGGCCCTGGTTCCTCAGCCCCCAACTCCTTGATGACGATCACCATGGAAGACCCCAGGGTAATGGCTCTGGTGGTGGGTAAGACTATTAATTTTGCTTTGGGCATGGTCACCTGTTCTTGCCTTGTACTTCAGTAAAGTTTTTTCCCTCACAGATCTCTTTGGTGGGGGTTGAGGGGAAGCACCATAGCCATAAAACAAGAAGACTCTTGCCTTAGATATTCTGTGAAACTCCCTGTCCTAGTTTGTTCTTCATTGCTGTGACAAAATACTCTGACCACTATCAACTTGGGGAGGAAAGGGTTTATTTAGTTTACATATCCCAGGTCACAATTCATCCGGGAGCCCAAGGTAGGAACTCAGGGCAGAAACCTGGAGACAGGAGCTATAGCACAGGCCATGGAGGAATGCTGCTTAGTGGCTTGCTTCCCTGGCCCCTGCTCAGCCTGCTTCCTTATGCAACACAGGCCTACCTGCCCAAGGGCGGCACCACCTACAGTGGGCTGGGCCCTCCCACATCACTCATCAAGAAGATGCCCCTCAGATATGGTCACAGGCCAGTCCAATAGCAGCAATTCCCCAATTGTGGCTTCCTCAACCCAGGTATGTCAAGTTGACACTAAAGATATCCAGCACTCCCTTAACTTAATCTTTTCTGGTTGTGCTCTCATGCCCAGCACCCCTACATGGCAGTTATCTCTCCTCCAAAATATACTCCTGTATCTCCCCACAAGTCAGAGATACCTGCACCCCAGTTGTCCTCATACCCAGGCTAACTCTATACACCTCAGGAAAAATGCATGACTTTCTCTTCACAGAAACAGGAGGAAGTAGGAGAAAGAGTTTCTGGTACCCTGGCAGTCCTGGTGGGCATCAGCCTGGTATCATCAGTGGCAGCCACTGAACTCATGGCAGGGAGTCTGGGATACATGCTGATCTCAACTCACCATCTCTTTCAGGAGACCCAGGACCTTAAGCAGGAGCTCGCTATGGTGGTAGAGGCAACAGCCCAGTCAATCCATATCCTATGACAGGAACTGTCCTCACTAGCTAAAGTCGCCCATCGGAACAGGTGATCCCTGGACCTGTTAACTGCAGAAAAAAGGGGTACCTGCATTTTCTTGGACGAAGAATGCTGCTACTATGTCAACCATTCAAGTAAGGTTGACCACAATGTAAAACATCTTCAACGGGTGGCCAAGGATCTTTTGCTTACAACCTCCCAATACCAACAGTCACCCTGGTGGGATATTTTTACAGGACTGACACCTTGGCTTCTGCCCCTACTTGGCCTGCTGCTTTCTATTACTCTGGTGTTAACTATTTCCCCCTGCTTCTTTAGGTGCCTTCATGGCCAGATACAGTGACTCACACTCATTTCTGCCACATGTGTATGAATGCCTGTCCATCATTGAGGACCTTGATAAGATTTATGAGGTGGAGACACCCACTGCCTGTCCGTGATCCAGATCCCGGACACTCCTCACACCGACCCTGACCAGCAGGAAGTAGACAGATGAGAAATGCCACTTCCTATCTTATAACACAAAAGGCTGAAATATAAGAGTCTGGGTCTGCAGTGACCCTGCCCTAATGCAGTAAAGCCTCACAAGATAGGCCCTGTGGGGGCCTCTCAAAAACAGGCACTGAGTCAGTTTCAACATAGTTTGTTTCCCCCAGATAAGTTTAGATGATAAATAGGATGTTGCCTGAAAAATATTTTCCCACTCTCTATCCCCTATAAATACCAGCCAGCAGCCTGAAAACTGGTAACTTCCTCATTCCCAGGCTGAGAGCCATCCTGTGTGATCCTACAAATAAACCCTACCCTGCTGGAGTTCTTCTCTGTGTCTGGGTGATTTACCTGATTTACCTAACAATAAACATGGCTGATGCTAGGGACATGGTAAGATAGCCAGCCAGGAAGAAAAGTATTCCTACAAACAAAATAGAAGTCTTTGAGAAGTCTAAGTGATTAATGGAGTGTGGGGAGGAGAAAAGAGAGAGAAAGCCAATGATGACTCAGTTGAATACTCAAAAATAATTGTGACAAATTAAAGAAGGAACTATATTGGATAGCATTTGAAAATGTAGGATAGGTATATAATTGTTTCAATTTAGTAATAATAGCAACTCATTTGATAACAATTTGAGCTACCAACATCTTTATGAATAACTGCAGCTATGTTTTAGGAAGTGGAAAACAAAGTGAACAATGAGACCATTTTCAGACACACTGAAAAATTTAGTCTATATATTGTGCTAGGGAAGATTTTCCCTGGGATGGATTATGCACTCACAATTACGTGCACTTCATAGTGTGGTTCAGGAAGCATTCCCAGAATACATTTTTCACCACCAAACCACCACATTCCCAAAATAATGGACATTCTAATATTTAATGCATGCTCATTGTTCAATTAACTTCTGACAATGTCTAGTTTACACATTTGTTGATGGATTAAACCCTGTAAAGACCAAACACATAACGACGACTGTAGGTTGTTCTGAGAAACTTAAGGTCACAAGTCCAAAAAGACAGATTGAGGTAATTTAGAGACTCAAAGAAAGCTTATGAAAAGAGGAATAATAATAAATTTATGTCAGATAAAATCACAGAAGTAAATGTGTATATATAGGAGAAAGATCATGAGGCCATGAAAGTGTAAAACAGTTATTTGTCCACTGAGAAGGCACATTGAGTTAAGGACCTTGTCACCAGATCTGACTACCTGCATTTAATGCATGGAAACCACATAGTGGAAGGAGAGAACAGATGACCACTAGTTGTCCTCTTATCTGTACATGTACCCCTCTGCTGTGTAGCAATTTCCTCTGAGATAAAACCCTACCCTCCATCTTAGAAGGGAACTCCTTTAGACAGGATGTTTTAAAGGGAGGTAAATAACAGGATATCTAAAATGGAGGTAAACAGTAGGATATTTTGAAGGGAAGTGAAGTACTCCATCTTGTACTGAGGCTCTTTAAGCTGAGAAAGTGAACAGCACAATATCTTCAGAAAGCCCCTGAAATTGCTCAGGTTTACTAGGCCCTTCCCTCCCCAAGCATATATAAACCCTAAATGCTGTTGATGATCATTCTCAGATGAGCTAAACTGTGTAAAGGAGGCTCATCCCCCCTTCCTCAAGGGTTCTGGAAAAAAGGAGGAACCAGCTGAGCTGCCTGGAAGAGGCTCAGACAAACTGAGTTTCATGGATTGGACACTCTCCAACCTGCTAAGCTGCCTGCAAGTTGTGCAATGCACTCCAGGTTTCCTGTTTCTTGGGATGTTACCCATGCTAGGGTGGACTTTAGTGGTACAGTTGTCTTTGAGTCATTTCTGATCCTGTAAGTAAACTCACCCATAGTGCTAGAATAAAGCCACATGAAACTCATTGGTTCACCAAGTTGAATTTTAGAGTTATCCCTTCTTTCGTCTGTGGATTCCCTTTCTGGGGTGAGAAGTTTGTTCACCTCTCCAAGGAGAGGTCACATAACATCCCCAATACGTTATGTAACTAATAAGTGTGAAGTTCAAGGCTAGTACTGCATTAATATTTCAATGAGAACTATCCTCTCATGATGGTGTGGTAAAATAATTGCGATTTAAAGATCTTGACATACAGATGTGTTCACAACTTGCCTCAGTTACTCACATGAAAATACTAATGAAGAATGTTCAGCTATGTTTTTATACAATTAGTTTTCCAAAGTAGATGGATTTAAATATCTATAGTACCTCATGATTCAGTAAGCAATTATATTTAAGCAATCTTATCTGAGAAGTAATTTGGAATATATTTAAACAAATGAGAAAGTTCACTTCTAATTAAAATTAATATGCAATTATAACTGAAAAGAATTTTCAGCTCTAATGAAAGTAAACAAGCCAATATGGTTAATCTGAGTATGTGTCACTTACTTAGGCTCAATTCAATAAAGGATTCACTATGATAAACTGTAATATAATTAAGTTTCATGGCATTAAATGATGCTATACTATCAGACCCAATCATAGTATTTTGTAAACAATAAGATGCCATTATTTGCTCACCAAATGGGAGAAATATATAACTTAATTAAAAATAGTATTCATTGTTGTGAAAATGTAACCCCAAATTCACT
>NW_008339916.1:2057106-2091706 GCF_000622305.1 Nannospalax galili
ATAATGCGTTTTTTTTTCAGGAAATGTGCTAGATGCACAAACATATCCCTTCTCCTCAGGGAGTATATATTGTACAATAAGACACAGAAAAATGAATAACTAGAAACAAATTGTTTTTATTCTGAAAATATTAGAAGGAAATAAGTAGAATCCTCTTAATAGACCACAATGGATAGCTGATTCACAGAGCTTGGTCAGAAAACTTTGTTGAGAAAATGGTACATATTCTGAAACATTATAGATCAGAATAAAGCAGGAGGTGAAGAAACACTGTCACACCATTTTATGCAAAAGAGGAAGTGGCACAAAAACTTGGGGGAGGGCTGGAGAAGGTCATTGTATGACAAAAATCTGATAGAATTTCCATGATAGGCAAATTGTTTTCTACTTTATCACACTTTAATGCTTAGAACTCTAAAATGTTACTTATAGTCAGATATTCTTTTTAGAATAGTTGTTTATTGGTATGATTTTAAACTTATTTTACTTCAACTTCTATTACATATATAATGTACTTGGATCATATTCATTCTCTTGTCTTGTCTTATGTCCCTCCGACTTTTGTCACCTGTCATGTGAGTTTTTTCAGCATTTTACATTCTTTTCAATCTAACATTTTTAGTTCTTAAAAATTTTAACTTGCCTCCCCATTGCTTAAGTACATTTTTTATATTCATCAATTCTTTTCTCATTTTTTTGTACTGTACTTTTCACTAGGCTCAGAATGATATTAATATTGGTGTGCATAATTAAGCTATATGGCAGATTATGTGGCTCATTTCCCCCTGCCAAAATAACCAATTTTAACAAAATTCTAATGATTACAATTCTTGTATGGGAGCGTAAAAGTCTACAGGAGATATTTTAGCCTTATGGTGGAACAAATATTTCCAATCATAGGTGTATTGAAGGGGGTAGTGAACCTTTTTACTTCATTCATGTGACCTTATCCAAAAGTAGAATGGCTTAGTGTCATACACCTTCCTATCTTTCAGTTTGTACCGTAGGAGGATATGAGCATGAATGGAGCAGGAGCTTTCCCCCACCTTGTGTTATGCCACTCAAGAACCCCCACCCCTTTGTCTTGCCTTAACAAGAACACAGGAGAAATGAGAACAACTAAGTTACTTGGGAGGGGGTGAAATACAGGGTAAAAGGCTGAGTGCTCAAAAGATATTGCACTCAGATCTCAACAACAAGTTGCATATCCTGCTGTACTTTCTTCACAGTCCACCAAGAGGCCGACCCTGGGGCCTTACTCAATGTCTCATGTAAGAACCACTCTAGTATCTGATATATAACACTACCACCCTTCAAATTTACTCTACAATGTTGTTGCCACACATCTATACACAACAGACAGAATATGTGTTCCCTCATAGAAATTACATGTACAATACCTTAGAAAGCATATGTGAGGCTTTACAGACAGCCTTGAGTATCAGCAGCATCTTCAACTCTGCTGGATTAGGAGGAGGAGACATGCACCTTTCTTATAGGGAATATAAATGGGAATTTTCTCAAAACTTGGTATGGAATTTCAAGGATATAAGACACATGACCCCAAAACTTTTCTCATTAGAAGGAATAGAAGAATAGGGACTGTAAACAGATCCAAATTAAAGTTCTGAGAAAGTTGTATAATCTCTAGCGATGCTGACTTGAATGCCTCTTTCTTTTCCTAAGTCAGTCAATAAAGCCTAGATCAACTGACTTTTTCTTCATATCTAAAGATAACACAAAACTTCACGGAACACAACATCAAGGAACATGAAACAATGAAAAATTGCTCCATTCAAGTAGACAAATCAAAACAGTTGTTTTAAACACTTAATGTGCTGACAGTGGATACAGGAACAAAACTAAAGTTATTCAAGAAAATAAATTTTTAACACTTTACATTTTTCCATACATGTTTTGTATCTTTCTATACGTTTGACCCACCAGAGGAAATTTACAAATTTTATCTGTTTCCATCTCACTCTATGGTTTGCTTCCAATGGTAAAGCCATAATCTATTTTTTTCTTCTCTCTGAAACACACTGATGGTTAATCTAAGTTGTCAATTTAACTGGATTTCAAATCAACTGAAAGACAAGCCACTGGACAATCCTGTGATGGACTTTGTGGATCAGATTGTTTGAAACTGGAAGACCCACCGTAAATGGTGATAGCACCTTCTGATTACTGTAACCCAGAAAAAAGGGACAAAGAAGAAAAAAATTTGATTATTTTCTGGCTTGCTTTCACACATATTTTCAAGTTTATCTAAAATGTGGCTGGTACTGTTAATTCCTTCAAGGTTATTGGAATCAGCTTCTGTACACTTCTAATACAGACCGAAAACTATCAGCTCTCCAACAATCCTCTAGCCTGAATCTGTAACTAGAGACAGCTAATTATGCAACTTTGTAGACAGAGCAACTGCCAGATTCTTGGCCTCTCCAGTGTGAGTTGGCCATTGGTGGACTATTGAGACCTTATCGTGTAAGCTAATTTATCAATGTCCCTTTAGATTAATATTCATTTTTTTCTGATCTGTTCCATTCTGGCATCCTAACACATATATCAAATATGCTCTCAAATCATAACAATTAAACTTTATCTTTATTTTATCCAGAATGTCTTATTACATATATTTTCATGGCTTATTCCTATTATCCTACAGTTCTTCACTCAAAATCATCTTAATGATGAATCTCCCTTGGTTTTTGTCTTAGTCCATTTTGTATTGAATACACAATACATGAGGCTGGGGAATTCAAAACGAGTATGATTTACTAAGGTCTCAGTTTGGAAATTCACAGGCATGGTAGAATTGTCCTGTTTAACACTACTTTTAGCTGGATCACATGATATAAAAACAAAAAAGGAATTGGTCATATGTCGATGTAAAGTGTACAAACTGATCTTGATTTGAACAGTTGTGATTACTAAAGCACTGCAAATGACCCCATATTAATTTATTTCTCTTACAGATAAAATTTATTTCTATATGGATTATGCATATTCTCTCTCATTCTCTCTTTCTCTCCCCCACTCAAATACATTATACTTGAGTTTTTTAAATATTACTGGTAAACAGGAAGCATTAAAATTAGTAAATCAATGGGCTTAAATAAACATCAAAAGCTTTAGTGTTGCTTCCTTTAAAATAGTATGACATAAACAGTTTAAAAATGCTAACCATTGTAATCTGAAAGAAAGAAATTATATTGCTAGAGAGGACCTTAGTGACTTTCCCAAGTCAACTTATATTACAGATTAAAAGATTTAAACAAAATTTTCTTAATATACACAAGGAGAGCCAGGCTACACTTTTGATCTCCAGATTTTGACTTCAGTTCTGCCTTTAAAAAACCTGTTTGGTTTACATAACAATAAGCTAGTTATACTGTGAGGAGTTTACCTTTCCTTTCAACTTTTGTAGAATTTTAAATCATCTCAGTAAATATTTTATGTAGAAGATCCAATAAGATAAAGGCTTGATTGTTTAGCATTTAAGGGATATACTTTGGCATAAGTTCCATATATGCAACACCATTTATATGTATTCGTACTAATTTATAATAACTTCAACCCCTCCAGAGAGGTTTTCACATTTACAGTTTGAGAAGTCTAGTGTGTATTTTGTGTATATACAGTCTATGCCTCTGTGTGCATTTTGGTGACTTTGAAAAAAATCAAACAATGTTGACTGACAATGTGATACACTGAAGATCTGAGTCTCTCTAAACTTCATATGCTAAAGCTGTAACCCTCATTGTGATGCTATTTGAAGACCTTTTCTTTGGGAGGCAATGCAATTTAGATGATATATTTTGCATGCAGTGTCTTACTTAACGTGTTAAAATTCATGAGGTATCTATACCAGGTGTTCTAATTTTGCAGATGGCGAAGGAAATGTCAAAGGACAATTGGCTCAGTGTCAGAAGTAGGAATAAGATTCTTCTAAGCTCCATAATGTGCTCCCTCTTTACTGTAACATTTTACCTTTCATTCAAAAAAAAAAAAAAACCTACAGGAGGACAATATTTTAAAATATACAATGTCACTCATCTATTTAGGTAAGGTCTTGCCGTGTAGCCTAGCTGGCCTAAAACTCAAAATCTTATTACTTACCTTATGCAAATAAAAAATATCAACAATTGGCTCAATTCATTGTAGATATGTGTATACTGCTCTGGTGGAAGCTCTGAGTTTTACTATGTTATTATAGTCCTTTAAATCAATTATCCCTTACATTTTTCCTTTGGAAAGCAATGACTACTTTTGCTTTAATTTTTTCCTATAAAACTTTTTAGTGTCTAATGCAAATTTGTCGTGTCTTTTCAGAGGATAGATAGTATTTAGTTAATCCTCATTTAACATTGTTTTTGTCTTTCACAATCATTCCATTTTCCTTTTTCTGACCAAGGCTCCACTTCTTTCTGACTTCTCAGTTTTTTTTCTTTAATCCTCAGATAAATACCTTATTTCAGAAGAAGTCTATTTACTTATATGCCCATATACTTACCAAAGACTAGCAGTTAAAGAGTCTTGTATATGCCTAATATCATTCCTCTAAATAAAAACAGGAAATTTTCAGTAATTCTCATACATGTTTCAAAATAAAAAGATTGTGTGATTATTTTGTATGCATAAACTAGTAAGGGTATAATGAAGGTTACATTTACAAATTATACAATTTCACTGATAAAAGGACATAAACTGAAATCTTGAATAAACAAAGAAAACCATATTACTGGGTGTAAAGATACTGATATTTCCTCACATTAAGCTATACAACCCTTAGTCTTACAAGTGTTGTCATTTTCATTCTTGTCATTATTCTTGATAATATAATTATACTGATCATATGGAAAAACATAAAATCTATAATTGCCAGAGTTCTTGTGAAAAGTTAGGAATAGGAAATACCCTAAATAGCACCATTATGTCTTTCAGAGTAATGTATTATATACTACATATAAGAGAACTGTCAGTAAGGCCCTGTGTATGTACATGCATTTATTTCTAAAACCTAATTGAGTAGAACTTTCCTCAGTAGTGGATGCATGATTCAGGTATAAATCTGAGGGCAAAGTGACTTTAAACAACCAGTACTTTAAAGAAGCCAAGGTATCACGGGGACTTGACATTTTTTGTAACATACTTAAATTACCAGTACCTGAAAATGTGACATTATTTGAAAACTATGTGTTTGCAAACAATTAATGAAATCTAATATTATCAGTTTCATTATGAAAGGGGGGATTTTTACTATACATATACACAGTAAGATAATTTTGCATTATTGGGAAGGCATGGATTGAGATGATTCACCTACAAGAAAAGTAATGTCAAAGATTGTCAGAAACCACAAAGACTGGGAGGGAAACATGAAAGGAATTCTTCCACATAGCCCTTTGATGGAACTGAAGTCAACATATTGATCATTCACATCTAACTTGCTAGAACTGTGGAAGAATGTATTTCTCTTTGTTAAACCACCCAATGTCTGCTACACTGTTACGGTTACACTACTGGAAGGTTGTGAATACCCCATAGTGGACAGCAAAAGCAGCTGACCAACCTCTAGAACTTTCAGCACTTAGTATAAGCAGTTCATTACTGACAACGGGACAGGATGTTAAGAACTATAAGTCAGTTTCCTGGGAAGATTTCCTGTGTTGGGGAATGAAAAGTACTACCTCACTGAGTTTGGAGATGGACTTCCGAAAATATCATCCTCAGCAACTGGCAATATTGTCAATGAAAAACAGGCATTTAATCATCTTATTTGGTTGATTGCTATGCCCGTGGTTCTTAAAGTACAGTCCATAGATCAGTACAATAATTAGCACCCAATAATAGGTTTAATGCTAACCACTGGGTGCTTTTTCTTATAAATGAGGAACTTCTAGAAGATGGGCAAGTATTTGTCCTTTAGTAGATCATCCTGGCAATTCTGTTGAACACTAAAATTTGTGGGTAACAGATACAAATATTAGTTTTTTGTGCTTATTCCAAGTAAGCAAAAGGTAACAAGAATGATATTACTGAAGAGATACCAGGCACAGAACAAAACATAAGTACTCTCCCCACTGAGCACAGCACTGATGTTTTTTAACTTTACTGTGGATTAAGGAGGGACCTCTTCCCAAAGGAAGAGAGCGGCATTTCTGATGATAGCAATCAATGTTGTTTTCTGTCCTGTACGTGCATGTGCACACACATGAACAAACATATACACACAGAAATACACACAGAGAGAAAATCATGCATGCATTAAAAAATGTTTGCTCTGCCAAAAAAAGGGGAAACTGAACCCAGGGCTTTCTGAGAAACTGAGCTGACAGTGATATACAAGTGGTCCTCACTATGGAAATTGATGGACAGAAAAAGGCTGGGATATTGACAAGTCATGACAGTAGGTTGTTACTATCTTCTATGTATAAGAATGACAATTTCTCTTGTGGTAACAATGTGTGAATTCGAAGAGACTTAGAAGTTTTGGTATCACAGTTTATTTCCTGTTTTGTTGGAACTTTTTTTTTACTAACATAGTAAGGTTATTTTTCTTTCACTTTTAGAGGGGTTCTTACATGATATAACATCAAATTGTTTTCTTTGCATTTATAACAGGGAAAAATCTATTATGATATAATATTCAGAAACCATCCAAAGACATGTGACATCCATCATTGATACCCAATACTTAAATGAAAGATGCAGAAAGTAGTTCTCAAGCATTCAAAAAAAATAAAGAAACCAGGATATGAGTAGCTTATTCTAGAAATCAAAACTAAAATAACTAAGAAGTATCTACAATGGAAGGAATTTGGAATAACAAGTTTTCATTGAGATAATAAATACCCCAGGGTAAACATATAAAATTATTTTCACAAGCTTAAAAATTAAAAGAACTAAAGAAACTGTTTCATTCATGCCTATATCTAATGAAAGAATTCCGTTTGAAATTTTCCTTCAAGTGATCAACCACATATTCATTGGATGCTTCAGTTGACAAAAGTTCACTATTTCCTGAGACAAATGATACCATTTCAAATAGTAATAAGAAAGTCTGTCCATTTATTCAACTGGATTCTCTTTCCATCCATTTTCCACACATTAGAATATTTGTGGATAGCTAGAAGAATACTGATTAAGTTGAATTGGAATTGGGTTTGAATCAAATCTCTGAGGTTACATCAGTTGATGGTATTCAGATGAAGGACAAACATCATATTTAGTGCTGTACTGAATGATGTATTTATTGTCTTAAATGGCACAAAATTAACTAGGAGATAAAAATATATTTAATAAAGTATATTAAATAAGATATACATATGAAAATTTGCATAATAGTGAAATGCTGCACAAATGTTACACACTATTATTAGAGCACTGATATTTACCTGTGACATGAAACTTTTCCAACATGAAAGAGAAAAATAAAAAGGTTGTTTTAAGGGATGGTGAAATATATTAAGCACCACTTTCTTAGGTGTTCATTTTTGTTACAGTTTTGTTTCTATCCTTACGCATTATATCACAAAATTAATCAATGCAATTTGGGTTGATACTATCCTGAGTTGACAAATGTGTTAGAAATTTGCGGTAACCCACTAGCAATGGATAATCTGAGGAAATATTTATTATGAAACAGAAATGTTAATGAATTTGATTACTTTGTACAGTGGGCAATTATCTCTAAAATATACACATTTTCCTACTGTGGAAAACTCTCTAATAGAAGCAATTTTCTGACATGGTAAGACAATAATATTGTACTTGACTGAGTCTATCAATATTGGAACAGTAAGAGAGCTATTTTATTTTTTCTTCATGGGAAGAGAAAGAATTCCTAGAACTGTTTCCAGAGAAACAAAGACAATAGCTTTACTTGAAGGTATATTGGACATAGTCACAAGTGTAATAATTTCAATGCTAGGGTCCTAATTAAATTTAAACAGTTTCATAACCATCATAACCTATGGTTATGAAATTTCATAAATTTTCCTAAGTGGTTCAACAAAGTTTTTACTTAATGCTTCAGTAGTTAGCTTCATTGTTTTCTAGGCTTGATAGACTTAATTATCTGTTGTTATTGAAATTTAAAGTTAATTTTAAATGGTCGATAAATCTGAACAGATATAAAATATGTGACAAGAGATACATTACAGTATAATAGATAATAACATAATTACAATGGCTAAAAACAGACACATTATGATATCTAATTAAACTTACCTTATCATCTCTAATGACGATGCTTGACAGTTCTTTCACACAAAGTAGTTCCTCATCTTGGTAAAAACTTCTTTACCTAAATGTCTTTCTATGATTCAGGAAGTCAAAATTCTTAAGATTTGCATGAGCTCTGAGATTTTATTGCATTCATCGTACACACACATACAAAGATTTAACTTTCTGATGAACAATAATCAATTCCTATATATCCTACTAAGTATAGCACATAAGATAAATATGTATAATTTAAAAGCAAATAATTTAGAAAAAATGTAGAGTCATATAAACCAAATAATAATTAATTTGTAAGGAGAGAGTGGCAAATTCATATGATGTAGAAAACTGAGTTTCAGAAATAACTCTGCTAAACTAAGGAGACTGGCATAGTTCTACCTAGCTATATGACCTTCAAGGACTCACTAGAGCAGGAGAACCCCCCAAAGATAGGGAATTCACAAACATGCAGTACACATACTTTGAGAAAATACCTTGAGGAAATTGTAATTGTACTTAATTACAAACAACATGAAGAGAGGTAGAGAATTATTAGGGAATTTGTGCCTAATTTATAGAGCTAAATATGTCAGGATTAAAATGAGCACAGATTGAGAGCAAAGACAGGCTTTTCTGCCATTACCCAAAAATATGTCAGTTCTGCTGTTTTGAAGAAGGAATGCTTGGATTTAGGGCTTGTAATAATAATGTTCAGCACAAAAATAGTTGTCCTGTAGTTGATCAAATGTACAGCGCATGCAGATATGAATACTAGTTCAAGGCCTTCTGTAGTTTTTCAAAAACTGTTAATGCACATTAGATGGTATCCTTGAAGTTCATAAAGATTTCTCTCAACCGTATTCTTAACATTTTAGAATAAAAAAATAGAATTGAATCTACTCATTAATGCAGCTGACAGTATTCCTATTTCCCACTTTCTTTTAGATGCAGGACTACACTTTTAATTATGTGTCAGGTCATAGCCTCATTGTATGAAGAGGTCATAATTTCCATCAGAGTAGAAAGACTCCCTCAAAAATCTGATTGATCATTAAATTAACTAATTATTTTAATTTTAGAATATTTTTATTATTCCAAAGAGAGGCAATTTTTAACACATTTTTCCAGAAATAACTTGAAACAGGTTACATAAAAATGTATATACAATGAAGTTTAAGGGGGAAATTGGAATAAAAAAATCAAAGACCAAAGGATTAGTCAACATGTGGTCAACACTGGTTGAATAATGAAGGTTCCCAATAGCTCTGCTCTTTATTATTATTATTATTATTGAAAATCCTAACGAGTTTATTGGGCTTACCCACAGAGCATAGAGTGTGGGTTTATTTATGGAAAAGTGGGTACTCCCTCCATTTACGGTTACTGGAAAGTCCACACTCAAACATAGATCCTGTGACTTCCCTGACAGCCGCACAAAATGACAAGAGGTGCTTCATGGCATTGTAGGCTTCTATGAAATACTTTGTATGTTTCTTCAGTGTTTATGAAAATCGCTGAATACTGTACATTTGAAAATATATTTAAAGTCTGACTGTGAGACAGACGAATTCATACCAGAGAAACTGACTTTTTGTTTAAAAATGTGTATGTTGGTGATAAATGTCAATGACAGCTTGAAGTTTTACGTAAAATTTAGGCAGACTGGATATACAGTGATAAGAAGTCAATCAACACTGTCTCTACTTTTGACAGGAAACTTTTTTAACATAGTTACTTTATTCTTTTCAAATTCTGAATCATTACGTGGTTTTGACTGAGTCTTTTGCTCTTTTACACTTGTGTACTTAGACTGGGTCCCACCCTTCATTTCAGAACATGCTTAAAAGCTATGAATCTGCCAGGCATGGTGGCACACGCCTTTAATCCCAGCACTTGGGAGGCAGAGGCAGGTGGATCTCTGTGAATTCAAGGCCAGTGTGGTCTACATAGCGAGTTCCAGGCCAGCTGGCACTACAGGGAGACCCTGTCTCAAAAAAAAAGCTATGAATCTAATGAAAACAGAACTCCATTATGCTTTGTTTATTGTAACCATGTTTCTGCTATGATATTGACAGAATATTAAACTGTTAATGATTGCTTTGCCTCTATGAACCAGCTGATTGTTATGATTAAGAAATATCACTTTTAGGCAGGTATGAGCTATGTGTTGAAATGTTGGCCCTAAATCTTAGGGGAGATAAGTGATTATTAGATTTAGCTTTCCTATGTTTCCTAACGTATTGAAGAACAGAACCTTAGATGGCTTCTTTATGAGCTGCTGAATTAGTGGAGGACAAAGAGAAATAACCAAGTTCAATCTCAAAGGAGTCAAGAAGAAACAACTTGGGGTCAATCACTCTAGCTCTTTTGACCTTGTTTTATAAACAATTCCTACTTTATTCTCGATGCTAAGACAATCCTAGCATAGCGTTGGTAGTGTTAAAATGAGTCACAGATATTGTGAGTCCATTGAACTTTAAAGACAAAGTGGACACCTTCATTGTTGAATCTAGTTTCAGCTACTCTGCATTGTTTTCCTATAGCAAAAATGATCCACTGGTCTCACTGTTGCCCTGGAAACAAGCTTTAATGAAGACCAGCTTGTTCTGTCAGGTGTTAGGTTTGCTTTGAAATTTCAAGAATGAGATATAAACTTGCGCAGCGCAGCTCATAGGACTTTGTACATAATAGCAGCTACATAAGATCTTCCTATTGATCAGAGTAAATTTATCTTGGAAACTCATACTCTATAGTGTTCCTCTGTGCACCTATATATGTGTTCTGATTTCCTAATGGAATATAATTTTGCATGTTGTGAATTTGAAATATTCAGAATTTCTATTTCCAAATCCACTGACTATATGTACATTCTTCAATTCTCAGATAAACTGATTTATGTAGGAGGTAGTTGTTTTCTGCACTGGTATTCCTTTTCATAGATAGATTATAAATATCCTGTTGTTATTGGGATCCATATCAATTTCAGGTTTCTTTACAGTGCTATATAGCACTGTTTTCCTAAAATTTATTCAATGTCAAGGAACAGACTTCTTAGAGAAAATCTAGTTATAATCATTGCTTTGAAATTATACATTTCATACAGATAGTGTTGCTGTATAACAGCTCTGATTTCAACTATCCAAAGCCCTTTGTTTTAATATTTCTTTCCTCCTTAATTCAGAATCCACACAATGTAGTCTTGAATCTCTCATGATGGAAGGCCATATAATTGTCATCCACTGGGGAAACCATCTCTGGAGGCAGTACCAAGTCTTGTTCCAGGCTTCCTGTAGATCACTTCCTTTTCTCTTAGAAGGTCCAGATGACCATAATTTCCTCTCTGGGGAGGCTCTGGGGTGAGGGTGGGTGTTAGGGGTGGTCCAACTTCCCAAGGTGAGAGTCATGATTTTGTTCCTGTGATAAGACCAGAATGATCCATAAAATGACAGCTGCTACAAATGTTACCCATTCTTCATAAGTCCTTTAAATTTGTCACCGGCCAGTTCATAGGGAAAGGCATAGAAGACATAGATGTCGGTCTTTTTCTGTAAAGACTACCAGATTGTCTGGGAAATCTGTTTTGAAAATTTGTAATCACACAGCTTTCAGCCGTCAAACACTGTAATTGTGTCTGAAACTTTATTAGAGCACAGTTGTTATGCCTTTAAAGGAAATCAGAATAAAAAAAATAAAAGAATAATCAGGATTAGAAATTGTTATGACAAAAATTAGAATTATCATCAAGGCCTGCACAGATTTTTGCTTTCACATCCAGGATATTTAAGTGATCCTTGATTTAATTGTTTGTTTGCTTATTTGTTTAGCATTTTTGTCCTGCTAGCTTTGGGTCAAGTCACTAAAACTTTTTACTATGTTTGTCTATTTTGGCAATCCCACATTGATTTTTACAATATCACATGGAAAAGACTACCCAAAGCGTTTGTTTCCTAATAATCTACAGAATGGTGCCTGGTTGTAGTAGTAAAATATTCCAAGGTTTGTAATAATGCCTGGAAATATATAATTATCATTAAATATAATTTTGTTCTATTCCTCCCCTATACAAAAAAAGCTAAATTATGTTTGGAGGAATATTCAACCTTATTAATATATGAACAGGACTTACAAGTTATCCACTCAGTCAAAGAAAATCTTGCTGATTTTTTTAGTTCTTTCATCACTCTTCTCTTCTTTCTCAAAGAATGCATTGCATCTTTCTCAGTTCCCACTCTCACATGATAAGCCAGACTCAAAATTTACTGAGAAAACGTAAGGAATCAGAGAATTCCCACATACTTTTAGCATCAAGCCAATCAAACTGCACACATCAGTGAAACGCACTTTGTCTTCCTTCCTAGCACAAATAGATTGTTATGGTGTAATGTAAAGCCACCCTCTCTGATAGTTCAGGAGACTGCAAACCTTCATCCCTTCTTATGGGCATCATAGCAGGAGTCATTTGTCCTGAATTAAAAATTATTCACTTATCTGTGATATCACTAGTATCATTAAACAAAAATGTTGAAATGGATACCCTTTACATAAATGAAAGCTGTTGGAGGCTTGGAGAGATTGTTCAGAGGTTAATAGTAGGCACTTTTCTTGCAGCGGCCAGGGTTTCACTCCCAGGACCTACATGGTAGATCAAAAGGACCTTCATCTCCAGTTCTAGAGGATCTGACACCCTTAAAAGCAACTGAACACATCAAGTACACGTACAAACAGGCACACATAAACATAAAAGAAAAATAAATCTTGAAAAAAGGAAAGGCAAGGAATAAAAATAACTTCCTTACTGTCATGGGCCCCTTGAGTTACTGCATGTCTATCATTTTTTCCATACGAGCCTAGTGATTCAGCTTTAGTTATTGTCAGTTAGCCTTTTAACTCCATATAATACAACTGATGAATCTTTCTTTGAAATAGTTTATGAAGCTGATTCCAGATACTGATGCGACTGATACCACCAGTCTTGTGGTAGTATAATTTCCTTTCAGGCTACTCCTTCCCAGACTCTTTTGTTGATTTATATATTTTTTTTTAGCTACTAACAAACTAATCCCTGGATTTCTCTAGAAACTTCTTCACCAAAACATATTAACAGTCATTTTATTCACACCCAATCTTCTTTTCATTCAGAAAAACAAAGCTGGCATTATATTATCTTTAACCCATGCTTTTTTCTCAAGCACACATCCAATTCCTCAGCAAATAGTATTGCAACCACCTTCAAAATAGACCCAGAACCTGAATTTTTGCCCTTCTTCACTAGTCTCATGCTAGCTGACACCATCATAACTTGTACTAATTAGTAAGTTCTCTTCCCATTCTTCTGTTCAATGTGTTCTCTGCATAAAAATCAGAATGATCCTTGATTTCACTCTGGATCAGTCATAAAGAACTTGTAGCATACTTATAGCTCCTTGAGAAAGTCAAGTGCACGTTGCCCTCAGGTCTTTACACTCACTTTCCTATCTACCTGTCACTTCAGTCAAGTATTTTCTTAATTGTCACCTTATAAAGGAGTGATTCTATATGCCATTTGTAAAACTAGCACCTACCAACTCATGACTAAACCAATTTAAAAGCCATTTTACACACACTTTTCAATACCTGACTAGTAAGCAGTGTGTCCACTTATTTCTTGGCAGTCCCTTACTCCACAAAATGGAAAAGAAGTCGGGATATCATAACTTGTGATTTTATTAAGGAGACATTCATAGTATTTAACACCTTGATTGTAATATGGTAAGTACTCAAAAATAAATATTTAAGTTCTAGAAAGAAGGCTTAGCATTTAAGAGCAAGTAATATTTTTCTAGAGGACCTGAGTTGGGTTCCCCACACCCATGTCAGGGGCTCACAACTCCTTGTAAATATACTTTCAGGGGATCTCACACCATCTTCTGGCTTCCGTAGGCACCTGCAGTCAAATGTGCAAATACGCACACACAAAAAAATCAAAATATTTAAATTATTAAAATATAAGCAAGTTCATACTTAATGAAAAAATATATTAAGCCTTACTTTGCATTCGTGTCTTTTCTAGGTGATGTCTCTCAATTTATTCAGTTTATTACTTAGCATTTTCATCTATTAATGAAGGTTAAATCCTTAGAACCCTTACTCTTTGTTGAAAATATTATTGACTCAAATATAATCCATTCAAATAGTAAAGATATAGTTATACATTTCAAAATATTTTGTTTATTATTTTTATTTTATTTTATGTATATGAATGTATTGCCCACATGTATGTAAGTGCACCCACGTTGTGCAGTGCCCACGGAGGTCAAAAGACAGCATTGGATCCCCTGGAGTTGGAGTTTCAGATGGTTGTTCGCTGCCATGTGGGTGCCGGGAACTGAACCTGGATCCACTGCAAGAGCAGTTAGTTCGGGTCATCTCTCCAGCCCCTAATTACACATTTATAGATAAACATAAATTCTTACATATGTAACTAATCAAAGGGATAGTAAAAAGTGCCAACTCTCCAAATCCCTGTCTGACACATTATAAATAACGACAGTGGGAAAGAAGAACTGTGTGCCTATAATGTATATGATCATGTAACTTATTTTTTAAATATTTTATTACTTTCATTATTTTGCGTATGAGTGTATTGCCTGCATGTATATAAGTGCATCTTTGTTGTTAATTGCCTGCAGAGGTCAGAAGACCTTGTTGGATCCCTCGGAACTGGAGTTAACAAACAGTTGTTAGCTGTCATGTGGGTCTTGGGAATCAAGTGCAAGTCCTCTACAAGAGTATTCAGTTCTCTTAACCTGTGATCCATCTGATCAGATCCACCCTCCCCAACCACATATCTTATTGTAGAGATGCCAGCTGTAGACTAGAGGTAAATAATTTTATTCTGACAAGAAGTGTTGGGATAAGTCAGGAGTGCCTGGAACGTAGAGCATAGCCAGGCCAGAGACCTCCTAATGAAGATGGCAGGAAACTAACCCACTCCATTCTAGATAGCTGCCTCTTACCTAAGCAAAACTATTAGGCCTCTAATCCTTTAAGCCTAACTGGGTCTCTTGTAGATTATGTGACTGGAGGAGTGGACAAAGGCCACATTGCCTTAGAAGCCCCGTCCCTCCCCCTACCTGCGGCCAGCCAGAAAACCAACCCCACCTCTTTGCCCATGAAACTCCTATGTAAACCTCTGCTTCCACCATAATAAACGAGCTGACCACTGGCACAGCCTCCCGGGTGCTTTCTTCCCACCTTGCTTACCACCCAAGGCCCCTCTCATCCCATCAGCCTCTCTCCTCTCCCCGACCTTCCACAATGGGGACTGGTGTGCAGCAGTCTCCTGGTAGCAGCAGAGTTCAGGCTGAGGGGAGGCCGACAGAGAAGGGCAATGTCAAAAGGCCATTCCTCTTCACTGTACTCCTATACTCTGTACTATTGCTTGTGTCTTTTAGAACTATTTCTTCTTTATTAAAAGAGTTCTGAATTTTCTTTGACTTTACTGATATGCTGTCTTCTAGGTTATCAATCATTATTTTCATCCCACTATGTTTCAGTCCAAATATCAAGAGCACCTTAAGTGCACAGTGATTCACTGCAGTCTATCTCATTAATCTTGAGGTGAGGAGCAAGTACAATTGTCTCAATCCTCCTAATTCAGATTCAGTGAATATCTATATATTTCTCCAATAATCCCTTCAAACTGCAACTCATGACCCCTTTATTGTCCAGTATATATAAAAAGTTTGAGATATGTATAATGAATTCTCAATACCTTCTTTGTGTCTAGGGCTGGAAAGTAAAGTTTAATTTTACTATTTATCAATATTAGCTCTTTCTATAAAATTACAATTTTTTTTGGTCTTTTTTGAGACAGGGTCTCCCTGTAGCTCCAGCTGGCCTGGAGCTTAAAGTGTAGACAGGCTGGCCTCAAACTCACAGAGATCTGTCTACATAAAGGCATGTACCATCATGTCTGGCAATCCCAGTGCCACAGGTGGGTTGTCCTCCTATGAGCTGTTAGCCTGAGTCACCCTAGAGTTCCCCAAAACAATAAAAGATATTGTCAATAATATTTGTTGTACACTGGAAGTGGACGGAAAATCACTATTGGTGAAGGCACTGCATGATTTGTGTGCAGAAAGGGGAGTTGACTAAGGTGGAAACTCCCTGCAACCAGGTGGGTGGCTTTCATGGTGTCAGAAGGTGATATGCATATGGCTGGAGGAGACTCATTCCTTATAATTCTGCTAACGACTGACCCTGCGTGTTGCACTATCAACATGCTAAACAAGATGGTCCTGTTGGTGCAATAGTGGCATGTCTAGTGTATGTACAACCAGCAGATTTTCAATTGGATATAATGCCTGCTCCTAGGGGTGGAATATACATCTGGCACTGTAGACCAGGCCAACCCCCTGTGGTGGGGGGGATATAGGTCCCAATGGGAAGCCATTGCAATTATTTTGTTAGATGGATGTAATGTACTTGCTAAAGTACCATCCATGCATTTGTGTTCACACTCATAGATAAAGGTATTAGAGCAGCCACTGTTTAGATATTCTTGCTTCTTGATGTTTGTGCCTTTATAATAGATGGAATCTCATTGAAATGGGCCAATAGCCCATGGAAAACAGATGATGCAGAGAGCTGAAAGCTCAGTGATTTGACACAATGGGAGGAAAATTATCCCACACCTACCACCCACTCCAAGGCTCAGGGACTTATGTGGCAGAGAGAATGTAAGAGTGGGAGGAAGAGGTGGAATGTTACCTGGAAGTGTCCTCCAACCACTGTGCCAGCAAGCTATAGTCACACTTCCTTCACATGCTCATCAAGGAGTCAGGGGCGGGTCAGTTACCCTCCAAACCAATCAGTCGACCTTAACTGCATGTGGGGGAGGGACCAAGGAAACATAAGCTAAGAATGCCATGAGGCGCTTCACTAGCCATTTTGTGCAGCTGTTGGGAAGTCACAGGATCTATATTTGAGTGTGGACATTTCAGCACAGCTGTAAATGAGGTGGGGGCACCCACACTTCTGTAAAAAAACCTGCACCTTATGCTCTGCTAGCAAGCCCTATAAACTAGTTAGGATTTTTTAAAATTTATATTTTAATGTTATGTGATAATACACAGTCACCCTAAATGAACCATAATTTTCAGATAGTATCGCTATTGTGGATTGAAGTGTCTTTCACGCTTTGTACACTTTCCCCAGATGGTGGCACTGTTTTGGGATGCATGGAACCTTCAGAACTGGGAGCCAAAATAAACCTTCTTTCTTTTAAGTTATTTCTGTCTTGTGTTCTTTGTTTTTTTTTTTTTTTTCTGAGAAAAGTAACTTATGTAACTTACGAAAAGTTTTTCAACCAACCCTTGAAATTTAATAGTGTCCCAGAGGACTTCTTTGGATATACTTTTCAAATTAATAAAATGCTGCAAAACAGATGAAAATTCTGTACCTTTTCAACTTTACCCACAATGATTTAATAACACAGAGACATCAAATCAAACAATGCAAATCAGAGACCATAGTATGCATACTAGGTAAATTACAATTAAATTAGGTCATGAAGTTAGGATAGTGTATTAGAATTAACTTTAAATGAGTAATATTCAACCACAGTGGCTCTGACAAGATTTGGCATTCCACTCCCGATAATGTGCAGAATGTTCTGTCCCTACTGTTTTAGCATTTTTTCATTGTGAGTTACTTGATCTTATGAGGTTGTCACTTATCCTGTTACCCTTTGATAAAAGATGATTGGCAATCTAGTTAAAGAATTATTTAACGCTGGGCCTAGTGTGTTGCTAATGTGGCATATCTTTAAAAAATTAGACAGTTATTCCTGCATTCATCCACTTCACAAATGCTTCTCAAGTATTTTGCTGTATCCCTTATACAAGCTTGAATTTTCTATGATGTTTCTCTATCCTATCTCTGTTAGAGAAGCTTTTGCATATGGAAGTATGAGATTAAGTTGATGCCGTTAAACTACTAGCATTTTGGTATATTAGTTTCACCTAAGGAAATACTTTTGAACTTACCCACACCAGATAAAACTTTTACAAAACTGTGTTAAGTGACACTCTCTGTTCAGTGTGCATAAATACCAATCCTAGAAGCAGAACACCATCACTACCTTACTCATTCTTTATCTCCATTTTAGGTCTTAAAATACATTAAAATAAATACTTTTTAAATTATTTTAAAGTAAGGATTCTTAAACTCTTGTTTTTCACAGTCCAGTTTAACCTAAATTTTTATTTTGTTTGTTTGAGGCAGGGTCTCACTATGTAGCCTGGAATGGTCTAGAAGTTACTATGCAGACTAACTCAGCCTTGAACTCACGGAGATCTGCCTGCCTCTGACTCCTGGGTGCTGGTATTAAATGTACGCACTACCACAAAAAGCAGCCCAAGAAATTCTTGTGTTATCTCTGGTATATGGATATATGAAGGAGGTATATAAATCAAATACTTCTTGTAAACAAATCTTGAATTTGTTTTAAAGCTATGCTTTGGCATATTTTTAATTTTACTATAAAAAAAATGGCATATTTAATTTTACTATTTTGGAAATTTGCATATTACTGAGTACTAATGTATACTTTTATTTTAATGTAAAAAAATTAAACCTTGACTGGGTACTTGATAATGCAAGACATAAAATTTTAATGTTTTCCAGAGTTGATGAAGATTTTCATGCTGTAATCATCATTATAATTTCACATCAATATGCAATAGAAAATAGCAAAAATATGTTTAGGATCACTTCAGTAACAGTCAGAAATAATGTCCAAATCATAAGCCAGAATTCGCTGAATGATTTTTATTAATGAAATTCAAGCTTTCAATCAAGATAAGAATTTTTAAAATCAAGTATTCTAACACAATAGAGTCAAAAGGCATACTATTTTGGTATTTACATACTGAGATGAGGAATGGCAGTAAGAAAATAGCACGTCTTTGTTTACTGAGTAAACCATAACTTTTCCATAAAAACTATAAACTCTGTATGTAAAATGAAAATACTGCAGTTCAAAACACAAGATAGTATTGAATTAGAGCCATGGTGTTTGGAGGAACATTCACTGGCATTGTGGCATGCATGGTGCAAAGTGCGCATTCAGTGGAGGAAGACCCAAGACCAAGACTATAGCGAAGTTGCACAATGCAGTTCTGGCTAGTGCTGTTAGAAATGCCTCAGTTTCATTATGCCTTCACTTTTGAGTTAGTTTTTGGTGATTACACATGTAGAAACCTTTTCTGGGTACCTAAGTTTTCATGACTGACCCTTGAAAGTTGTTCTTTGACTTCCACATGCCTGCAGTGGCACATTTGTACCTGTATTCACACATAAATATCATATACACAAAACACAATAATAAAAGCAATCATAATAATAAAATAAGAGTAAGAAGTTGTGTTTTGTAGGAAATGGTTCAAATATCTCAGTTCAGAATCTAAAATGGAAGAAATTTGCTAATAGTTTTTTTCCTGGCATATCATAACAGTCCCTAAATTTGGGGATATTAAAGTGGAAAAGATCTATATATATACAGATTCTTTCCATTTAGCGTATTTAATGTACTTGTTTCATTTGTAATTTTACTACACCTTCCTTAATTTAATATCAAGAACCCAGTTTGTTTTCAATTTCTAAAATCAAGTTTTATAAATCACATTGCCATTTACTATTGCTGTAGCATTAATTGTTTTATTTGTGATTAATAATACAGTAATAATCTCAATCAATGGAAGTCCTACCATTCTTTATACAATATATTAGCAGATTACAGCTGATGGAATGACATACAGCCTGCCATTTGACTATGAAAGTAATTTATTAGAAAACAGGAGTATTCAGTTTTTTACTAATTGTTTGATGCTCCTTTATCACCACAATATCAGAATTAGTTAGAATTCAAAGACGTTGAAAGCCAACAAATTCTGGAATACTTGTATGTGGCAGTTTATAGACCATTTCATAAACACTGACTGAAAAACAGAACTGATTTTACTAAATTAGTACTCAAAATTCCAATGAGCATGTACTCTAATTGATTTGTAATTTCTCCTTCAAAATATATTAATAATCCCCAACTTGGAGCTGGGGAGATGGCTCACTAAGTAGACTGGTTGCCACACCAACATGAGGTCTTGAGTTTGGATCCCCAGCACCCAAGTAAAAAGCTGTGCACCTGCAATCTCAGCCTTCAGGAGGCACAAATAATAAGATCCCTGGGGCTTCTAGGCCAGTCTGTCTAGCCAAATTAACAAGCTTCATGTCCAGTGAGAGACCCTGTATAAAACATAAGGTGGAACATTGATTAAATTTCCTAACAACCACAATGACTTAATGGGTTTCACACTATATGCTAAGTTAAATCTGAGGAAGGAAGGAAGGAAGGAAGGAAGGAAGGAAGGAAGGAAGGAAGGAAGGAAGGAAGGGAGAGAGGAAGGTACAGAAGATGAAATGGAGGGATGGGGAAAGAGGAAGAACATCAGATGACTGCCTCTAAAGGACATTAATTATTTCTTTGCCATCTTTACATGAATAAGGGAAAATATATTCAATGAAATGTTTATGTATTACAATGACATTTTACACTTACTAGATTTAATTAAAACTCACAAACTGCCAAGAGATTTATACTGTTTTCTTTAACTCTCTGAATAACTTTACAATCGTGTTACTATTGATATCCTCAAATTCTGAACATGTGAGGCAGAGGATATTATGGTGATACAACTTACTAGCTTACAGGTATGGACTGGATAATACAGGCAAGAAATGAGATTAAGAGTGACTACAGAGAACCCTAGAGGTATTGGCAGATCGATCTCTGTGCGCTCAAGTCCAGCCTGGTCTACACAGTGAGTTCTAAGCCAGCTGGGGCTATAGGTAGACCATGTCTCAAAAAGACCCCCCCCAAAAAAGAATGACTACAGATATGACATAATGCATGAAATCCAGTGGGGGTATGGGGTGTAGATAGGGGGAGGGGTCAAAATATGGTCTAGATGTACTTTATGAAAAGCAGTTAAAAATTTAAAATAGAATTTCTGATAATATGTGGGACCTAAGATCAAAATCCAAACATGGGGTCTTCACTCTGGAGATAATTTGTTAGTTATTTCCATAGACATGGAAACAAATATTCTCAGTAAGATTTTTCTAATATATAAATATAGAAAATGAGTTTAAAAATCTAGATACAAATTTATACCATAAGATCCCATTCACATGAAGAATGAAAGCCAATGAATCCAGCACACGGTGTCAGAACTCAAAAGAATAGTTGCTTGATGGGCCATGAAACTGAGGGAATGAGAATTCTGTTCTGGGTTGTTGCGCTTTGTCTCAGAGCTGAGTGTGCCACCAAGAAGGGTTTGTTCACTCAGTTGCCTTGTAGTTATTTGTTATGCTTCAATAAAAATGCATACTTTGAAAATTACAAAAAAAATGAATACAGAAATTATTTTCCAAACTCCTCTTATAACACACCTGCCAAAGTACATGAAAAACAGTTCCTTGTTTAGGAAAATCAAACTAGAGCTCTGTCTATTCCTCCATTGCTTCAGCATGTGTGAGCAGTCTCAGTCAAGATTATTCAACTGCACTATCTTTTCTCAAAATGTTCTGCAATGCACTAGTTTCCAGAGCCCATCTGAGAAAATAGACTTCCTTAATGAAATACATCTTGGACACAGTACAAAATAAATCTTGTTTGTGGTGACATGTCATGAAAACACACATTCACACACGTATTCACATGAGATATGACTAATTGATACAGAACTTTAACCATGGAAGCTTCCTTACATACATCTATTAACTTTTATAGAACTAGTACTCAGTGGGTTGTGAGAAATGCTGACTTAAGTCATTAAACTAATTCAAATGATTCACTTTATATTATTTTATTGTCTGAGAATTTTATACATGAATACAATGTGCTTTGGTCACATCTACCCCCATTTCCTCCCCTACAGTTCCTCCTCTATAGCTCACCACTTGACTCTCTGTACTCCATGGACTCAATTTTTCAAAACCCACTGAATCCACTTAGTGTTGCCTTCCTGCACTTGTGTATAAGACTACCTACTGGAGCATGAGTTACCTGTCAGTGATCACAGACCTGAAGAAAACTGAGTCACCAACCTCAGCAATCATCAATTACCAATAGCTCCTCAGATAAGTAGGTGATAGTTCCTAAAACTCCTTTGCTCTCTGTGCTGGGATTTTCTCTGGTTTGATTTTGAGCAGGTTGTGTGCATGCAGACTCAAATGCTGAGGTCATTTGTGCAATGGCCCATCAACTTCAGCAAATACTGTTTCATGGCAGACATTCACTACCCCTGAATCTTAAAGTCTTTCCATTCCTACCTCTGTTATGATCCTTTAGCCTTTGGGGACAACTTTGAAAAACCAATATGGAAAAGTAATACTGTACAACCTCCCAAAATATGTCAGTATACATATATAAAAGGAGTGTAAAAGGAATTATCCTATAATGGGGGTACCCCTACTAAACCCAACAACCTAATGAATAAAGTGCCCAGCAATTTTACAAAATTTGAGTCTGTGCATTAACTGGTATCACCAAAATAAAGCCTCTGCCATCACGATAGAAAACAGTACATTTCTGTGGGCATAAACATAAATATTTAGAAGACAGACTGACAGCATGACATTTCACCACAATAATGAAGGCAGATACCTCACATGACCTACAAACTCCCAAGCCATGGAGTTTTGACCAGGTTTACTGCACCAGAAATGAAATTCCCTCTTGTGGAGTAGACCTTAAATCAAATCAAATTGTTTGGTTACCCAACAACAGTCATGTCACTATTGCACCAGTGGGCACATCTTACCCAGAAGGCATGAGTTGTAGATTGCAGGGTCCAGCAATGGGTAAGGCCACTGATGTCTTTTTTCTGCCATAAATCTTCATAGTACCTTACAGAACTAATAGGTTCTGTCATCAGAAAGAGGAACTGTGTTCCCTAGTTAACCCAAGATTGATTATTGTATGTTCGCAGCCAAAGCATGTGGTGTCTTTATCAATTAGATCTTACAATCCAGTTATTGTGAATAACCAAGAGCAGTGGCAATAGCCTGTACTGTTTTTCAGTGCCTCTGATGTTTCCTCAAACAATATTCATTGGTAAGTATCCTATGTTGAAAACTGAGCATTTCATTTAACAGCATGATTTTGAGAACATCACTGTCCATCCTGCAGAGTACTGTGCTCAAACTCTTTTTTAAATTACATTTTTCTTAATGTCACAGAACAGTGTTATTTCATGAGAATTTTTCATACATACTTAGATTTTGAAAAATATCATATTAATTTTTATTTTATGTTTATGAATGTATTGCCTGTATGTTTGTAAGTGCACCTATATTGTTCATTTCCCATGGAGGTCAGAAGAGGGAATTGGATTCTCTGGACCTGGAGTTATAGCTGGTAGTTATCATTATGTGGATGCTGGGAACTGAATCTGGGTCCTCTGAAGGAGCCAACAGTGCTCTTAACCACTGAACAATCTTTCCAGGCCCATATCCTTTTTTACTAATCTACCCTGACCCTTTTTCTGATTGAAATACTGGTAATAGAAAACTGTCAAAAATCCCACACTTGGACCTAAAGAGATGTCTCAGGAGTTAAGAGCACTAACTACTCTTGCAGAGGATGCAGGTTTGATTCCCAGCACTCACATGGTGGATAAGAACCCTCCATAACTCCAGTTGACAGAGGATTTGATGACTTTTCGGATCTTTGTGGGAAATGACACAGGCATGCTTACACACATGCAGGCAATAAATTCATACACATAAAATAAAAATGATAAATGAAATATTTTTAAAAATCCCACATTCAACTTTGGAATTTGAATACAGACAGATATATTTTTAATATAAGACATCTGGCTGAAATGGTTAAGACATTTTTAACGGGGGCTTGAGAGATGGCTCAGCAGTGCAGAACACTGGCTGCTCTTGCAAAGGACCCAGGTTTGAATTCCAGCACCCAAATGGCAGCTGACAGCTGTCTTTAAATCCAGTTCCAGGATATCCGACGTCCTCTTCTGACCTCTGCAGGAACTGCATGGCATGGGTGCACTTACACACATGCAGGCAATACACTCATACTCATAAAATAAAAATAATGAATAAAATATTTTTTAAAAAGACACTTTACCTGCTGAGCACTGGGGACCAAAACTTTATCACGTGGGCCTAGGAAAATGTGGCAAACCTTCCTTCGTGGTGTCCCTGACTGCTGGGACTCTCTTCTCACTTTTGTCCCCCACCTTTGTGGGAGCAGGGCTCCGTGCAGTCCTTCAAACCATCTCCAGTGGAGTACCATTCATAGGTACCTGATACAGAATGTGTAAGGAAGAATAAGAATACATCTTTTTATCAACCACACTTGATTTTGAAAATAGGAAAGAATAAATAATGGGAAATAAACAGATAGAAAATGTGAGCTAAACATTGCAGCAAAGAGAAATACAGTTGGAAATACAGAGAAAATCCAGGGGGAAATGCTTTTTCCCAAACTGCATGTGTTTATTTTGAGCTACAATATAGGAAAACAGGGGAAAATAGTGGAAAGAATAATATACCCAGATCTTAAATTTCTCCTTAGAACATAAATAGAAAATGAAAAAAACTAGATGGCAAATAGTCAATAGATACTTAGAAAAAGTTCCACACAATTTGTGAAACAGTATGAATATGTTTAAGTAGAACCAAACATCTTAGTGCACACGTGTACTTTCAGAACATGGGAACCGAAAGCACAAGGATCTTGAGTTGGAAGCCAGTCTGTGTTGTATAGGGAGAACTTCTCTAAAACAAACAACTGAAACAAAACAAAAAAGAGGTAAGTTGTGACAGGTGTGTTAGCCTTTAATTATAAGGATCCATATTTAGCATACAGCAAGAAATTACACTTGTTTAGGGATGTGACAAGCTTAGAGTTTTCTCTAGAATCTATGACCTCTCCAGCCATGTGTATTTTTCTACATCTATAGTACCACACATGTGCTCCCTCCCATTGCCCAGACTTTAAGTTCAAACAGATATTAGCTTATTACCCCCAAGATGGAAGTGCCACTATTGCACCAGTAGATATAAATTGCTCAGCCATTCATTCTTGTGGTTCATAGACTTTACAGCTGGAGGTGGACCAATGGCTGATTTTCTCTCTTTAGTAGCTTACATAGCATCCTCTGAAAATATGAGGGATAGTCTTCATGGAGGAAGTTTCCAGGTCACTTTAAGCTCCATTGCTCCAAGTCCTGTGTCCAAATTATTTCCTGTTTTCAGCAATAAGGCCTTACCTTCAAGTTCTGGAAGGAACTCAAATACTATGGCAATAGCTGTCATTTTGTCATTTTTAGGAAGTCTCTTTGACAACCCTGATTAACAACTCGAAAGGAGACTTCTCCTGTCTGGCACTGTTTTTTGTCATCTAGTATTCATCTATACATATGCACTCGTACACATATAGTGTATGTGTATTTTTCAACATTCTTTTGAACTAATACAATTCCCTCTGGTTCTTCACACCACCTAAGAATTATTTATCTCTCTTTCTCCATGTCTAACCCTCCCTCCACCCTCCACAGTTTAAATACCCCCTTTTCCCTTTTACCTCTTTGATAATACCTGTCTTCTATTATGCCCCCTCTTTTGAGCTCCTTCTTCTACTCTACACCCAGGATTCATTGTATAATTATCCCTCTTCCCTTCCTAGTTAAATACCCCTATATTTTCCTTTCCCCCCTTAGTATCAAGTCTATTATCTCCCACTCTCAGGCTCCTTTCCCTTTGCTTGCACGGAGTTTTTCCACTTTGATTTCTTTCCATTTCCCTAGCTCTTGCCATTACATCAGGATACATAATTACATATGAGGATTTGATGCTATGATCTACTAATTAGAAAGAACCTATGTCACTTGTTTTCATGAGTCTGTTGTAGTACATATAGTAAAATTGTTTCAGTAGCTTCTTCTTCAGCAGATGGATTCTACTACAGAGTTCCACAACTGGTCACACACAGAGTAAGTGTCTGAGAGAGCTCGTCCCTAAGTGACACATAAGAATGGTACCTCTACACCGAGGGTTCACAGGACATAGTGGAACACACGGTAGAGAAAGTAATAATGTATCTCTCAACTTTCACCAGTGAAGCTTCCTCATGCAACAGAGGGCGATTAACACAGAAGGTTACAACTAGCCAAAGTGTAGAAAATAAGAGACTACAAAATACATGTCCCTCGATAGGTCTCTGTGTTAAACCTCACTAACTCAGGGCTCAGGGTCCATTGTAGAGGATGGGGCATAAAGATTATAAAACCAAGTGTGGTTGGTATCACAAGGAAATATAGTAGCCCAGGCTTCTGGGAACTTGCTCATATAAACTTGCGGCAATAGTGAAAGCATGAATAAAACTCATGAAAAGTCAATCAGACAAAAACTCAGCATAGAACTGGGAAACAGGCAGCAAGTCCCAACCTTAACTGAGGAACTATTCCAAAGATTACTGCTGGGTGAGAGAGAGAGCTGATCTTTAAGAGAGTGAGACTAAATAGGCTGACCCAGCTCTAGTGGATGAAATCAAACTAAGTGACATCTGCGTACACAAAATTAACTCCATAGACCTGAACATATATGACAGAATGCATCAAAACTGGTTGGGGAGCTATGGGGAATCTGATGCTCTCTTCTGACCTCCACAGGCACTGCATGACACAGCTGCACTTACATACATGCAGACACTACACTCATACACATAAACATAATAAAGAAAATATTAAAAAGAAAATAATTTGTTTGAATAAATGATTCTATTGATAAAAGAAAGTTGAAAACTATAGCTAGTGGAGCAATTACAGTATATTCTGTGCTAAGTAATGGTAATAGCTATGATCAGCAATAACTGTGCTGTCAAATAATTTACTAACAGTTTAAATAGAATATCCTTGAAAATGAGATAATAAAGTAGTTACCATGTTATTCTCATTTCACAAATCAAATTTGACACACATCTTAAAATGATTAGCTTAATGTGTAGTTGGGGTAAAAGTGGAACTAAAACTTGCTTATAACAATTTAGTAAATTGTTTTTCAAGAAATTAACACTTACTGTCTTTTATACCACATTAGCTGATATTTCTGATTATTCAATAACTATCGTCCTCTTTTTGGCACTTAACTTTTTCATTTGTAAATTAAATGGATCAGGTTAAAACATATCTTTTTAACTTTTTTAATTTTATGTGTATGAGTGTATTGCCTGCATGTTTGTAAGTGCACCCATTTCGTGAAATGCCCGTGGAGGTCAGAAGAAGGTGTCTAATGCCCTATAACTGGAGTTACAGATGGTTGTTAGCCACCATGTGGGTACTGGGGATCAAACCTGGGTCTTCTTCAAGAGCATTCAGTGCTCTTTACCAATGAACAATCTCTCCAGCACCAAAATGTATCTTATTTTAATCTAGTTCATATATTGGAGTACTGCTTACTATTTGAAGAAAATGATTCAGTGGTTTATAACATAAAAGCTGTTCACATAGAAGAACTAATGTACTCACCAGCAGATTTTATTTCTTTATTAAAAACTAATTTTGTTGTTTGACAATTTCATACATATGTGTAATGCCTTCTAATTACTCTTTTCCTCTACCCTGTCTTATTTCCTTCCTATCCCTATTAACATCTCTTTCTCCCTACCAGTCCTTTTCCCAGATTCATAACTTTGGGTTTTGTTTTGTGATACATCTAATATACCCAAGACCACCTCAGTTATATAATTCTAGAACACTTTCTTGTTTATGAGTATCTTTTAACTATGTAACTTACTGCACACATTTCTTTAAAATGGAGTAGTTCATGCAAGCACATGTACATACATATATACACATCTGCAATGAAACCGCTATATCTAAGGCTCATAGAACATAGCAGAACAGGGGGCTCAGAGAATATTAAGGTATCACACAACTCTCACCAAGGAAGTTTCTGCATTCAACAGATGAGCATTAACAGAGAAAGCTACAACTGGCCAAAATGAAGAGAAGAATAGATTATAGAATGTGTGTCCCTGGATGGGATTCATATTAAACCTCTGCCACCCACGGCTCACAGACCTTTGTGAAAGAGGAAGTGGAAGACTGTAAGAGTCAGGGATGGTGGATGACCATAAGAAAACAGAGTTTCTAGGAAGCTGTGAATTTTTCTCATATGAACTTACAGCAATGGTGATAGCATGCAACATGACCCGTGCAAACTGAAAACAGAAATAAACCCATCATAGAATTGATAAAATGGGTAAGAATCTCAAAAATTAGCTGAGGGACTGTTGTTGAGAGCTTGGAGAATTGGTCTTCAAGAGAATGGGGTTAGATAGGCTGAGCAGGGTCCATTGAATGAACTTACACAAATTGGAATCTGGGGACACAAACCCAACTCGATAGGTTTTAACATATATGGCAGGGGGATCTAAATATGATTAAGATGTATTGTATGAAATACACAAAATTTCAGTAAAAAAGAGAAAAGGGTCAGGCTATTTTAGTTGTACACAAACATAATTTGTTCTAATATAATATGATACATTAAATAAATATCATGATATTGAAAAACTAAAACATAATGTAAATAACCTTGTTCTCGAAGGGATATTATATAGGAAGCACAATAAAAGGAAAAACAAATTTGTAAAATAGAAGCATAAGACTTAAACTTAAGCATTTCATGAATGACTGAAGTAAAAAAAAGGGCTAAGCTGATTTGGGTGACCAACACAGAAATACCCTAAAAAGACTCATCACTCAGATGAGGAATTAGAACCACTCTCTTTGTATATCCACATTTGAGAGAAAGATATTATCCAACTCTTGTTCAAGGCAAAATAGAAAGTAGAGCTCTTCTATGTTACCTTTAAAGGTGTGCAAGAAATCAGCCTACAAATTGAGCCTATTAACAGTTAAAATGGCAGAATGTTATTTTTTGACAAACAAAAGAGGAATGTATTACTTAAAAAGCCTACAGAGAAATGAACACACACGTACACACACACACACACACACACAAAAATGCAAGTGTATAAGAAGACTATGTAACAGAAATCACAGTGCCAGACAAGGTAATTCTCCATTAGAGTTGTTGGTCAAGGGTCAGAGTAGTCCAAGAGACTCCTGAAATAATACAAGCTATTGTCACAGACCTTGAAGGTAAGACCCTATTGCTGAAAATAACATAATTTGGACACTGAACTTGGAAGCAATGGAGCTGGAACTGACCTGGAAGCCTCCTGCCTGAAGGGTAGGCCTTAGTTCTAGAGGATATCATGCAAGCTGTTAAGGGAGAAAATCAAGCAGTGGTCCAACCCAGCTGTAAAGTGTAATAACCACAACAAAGTACTGCCCAGCAAATTATTTCTATTGGTGCAGTCTGGGCACTATTTATCTTGGGAGTAATCAATAGCTGTCTAATTGGACTTAAGGCCTTCTCAATAGGAGGGAATTTATGCATGGTACTATAAACATAGCCAAGGACACATGGTTGAGAGGTCATAGACCCTATAGAAGAACCTACCTCTGTCACTTTACTAGATCAACATAATTTCTTACTATATTCTAAATACATATTCTTACAGTTATAGAGAAATTTACCTCATACTACTCCTCAAAGAAGGTTCTTTTTGCAATAAAGGGAGATTATTATAATTATTATAATGTTCCACAACTGGTCAAAATAAAGAAAATAGTGACTATTAGGTGCCCTGTCCTAAGTGTTATATCTGCAATGAAACCTCTATACCTAAGGTTTAGGGCATTATGTAAGATGGGGCAGAAAGAATGTAAGAGTCAGAGGGACAAAACACCTGCTTCTAGTTAATGCATTCTAGACATGATAGGGAAGTTAAACCAAAGAAATCTCCACTGTGTGGCGGGCTAACAAGACCTACATATAATGATAAAACCAGTTGACACGCCTGGGGCAAATCTCATGTGCCCTCACTTCAAGATGAAGAGGTATAGACAATCAGTGGATGCCGAGGGAGTGAGAATGAGTTTTTAATCCAAAAACTAGCTCTCTAAGAAGTTATCTGACTCCAAGTGGGCAACCCTAAACACAGGAGCACCACTGAATTGACTCAGTGTGTGTGTGTGTGTGTGTGTGTGTGTGTGTGTGTGTATACGTATATATGCATGTGTGTGTAACAGTATTAATCAAAGAAGGGACAGGAAATTGAGAGGAAGTTTGGGGGACATGAGAAGAGTTGGAATGGGATTGGAAAGGATGGAAATGATGCAAAGACTATACTAATGTGTGATATTCATAAATTTAAAAAAATCAGTATATATTTCCCACATAAAAAACAGACTCAATAATGACAGTTTTATTTTTGTATATTATGTTCCTAGATCACATTCACTCCCTGTTACACTCTCCTGTCTCACTGACCCTTTTGCACTAGTGCCTTTAACTTTACAAGTAGTCCTCCCTCTAATTCTGTCACACATACACACATTTAAGCATACAAACGCATATACATATTTATTTATATGCAATCTAGGTTACAAATATAGTATAAAATGTGGTGTATGTCTATATGTCTATTCTGTAAACAGTGTAATTGCCAAATTTATCTATTTTCCAGAAAATGACATGATTTGAATCTTATTGATGCCTGGATAAAACTCTACTATAGCTGATCATGGTGGCACACACCTTTAATCTCAGGATTGAGGAGGCAGAGACAGACAGATATCTGTCAGATGGAGGCCAGCCTGGTCAACATGGTGAGCTCCAGGCCTGCTGGGGCTACAAGAAAACCCTGTCTCAAATAAACTTAATAAAAGAGAGAAACTCTACCCTGTATGTGTATCACATTTTGTCTGTGGATGGAATCATTGTTGATTCTTTAATTTGCTACTGTTAACAGTGTTACAATAACCATGGATGAAGTGCTCTTTTTCTCAGGATTGCTGACTTGGAATTCTAAGGGGGTGTACCCAAAATTAATATACTTGGACCATATAGTTGATCTCCTTATAATTTTGAATACCTCTATGTACAGACTTCCCTACTTGGTATACTAGTTTACATAGTAACATATTAACAATGTATAATGGTTCTCTATTGTTTTCACCCTCATTAGAATTTGTTCTTGTCCTTTTTCCCTCTTTTGATTATACAGTTGTTGGCAAATTCATACATGAATATAATGTATTTAGAGGACATCCTTTTCCCTCCCTGACCCTCTAATTCCACCTAGACCTTTATGTATATACTCCAATTTCATGTATTCCACTTCTTTTTGTTTGTTTTATCTACTGAATGCAAAATTAGTACTACCCAATTGTGCATGGATGTGAAACAATCATGAGAAACCTACCATGGGACACACTGTTGAAAGAATGACTTTCCCTCCTTAAGCAGGCCTCATCTTTCAAAATTTCCTCAAGAGCAGGGTTTCCTGAGTCTCCTCTATCAATGTTGGAATATTGGCTGGCTGAATCTTGAGCAGATCTTGTATGTCGTTCTTGTGCTGTCATCCATAGCCCCTGTTAGTTCATGAGTCCCTGAAATCCAGTTCTTACAGTTTTTATCTTATCTGTTCTGTCATGTTCCCTGAGCCTTAAGTGGTAGGGAGTGTGATATAGATGTCCCAATTAGTTATGAGTGGGTACTGTATAGTTACTCTCTGCAGTTCGAACAGTTGTGAATCTATTCAACTACAACCAAATTTATGAAGAAGCTTCTATGATGAGGGTTGAGAAATTCACTAATCTATGAGTATAAAGACAAGTTTTTAGAAGGCAATTAAATATTATATCACCTTTCCAAAATAATACTAGTAGGTTCTCTCTTATGGCTCATTACGTCTACAACCATGTGTTCTTGGCCAGTCTTACAGTACTTAAGTCTGTTATGAAATCCCTCTTATGGGGAAAGTCAAGTCCAATTCGAAAGCTTCTGTTTATCACCCATCTATTGTGCCACTATTGCACCAAGGGGCAAGTCTTTCAAAGCTGGGTTTGATTGTTGAGGACTTTTCTTCCCCAGCAGCCTGAACAATACTTTCTGGCATTCTTAAAGCTAGCCAGCAGGGAGGAAGCTTCCAGGTTAGTACCAGGTTGATTTCTTATCCTGTAACCAAAGTGCTTGGTACCTTTTACTGCTGTCTTTTTGTAATGATAGCCTTTCTTACAGGTGAGATATCAGTGTAGATTTTATTTGTATTTCTCCAATAGATAAGAATATTGAACACTTTTTCAAAAAAATTGTTGACATTTTATTTCATTTGAGAAGTTCTTATGTAATAAATTTGCCTATTTATGGATTGGGTTTTGGTTTTTTTGAGTATTTGACTTTTGGATGTTTTTATGTATTCCAGATATCATTGTGCTATTGGATCAGTATCTTGTAAAGATGTTTTCCCAGTTTTTCAGGCTGTATGTTCATTTACTGGTTGTTCCTTTTGCTGTTTGCCAGCTTCTTAATGTCATACAATCCTTCTTGTCAAGCTTTGGAATGATTTCTGAGCTATTGGAGTCCTGTTAGAAGTGTTTTCCTGGGCTTACGTCTTCAAGGTTTCTGCATGTGTTTGAGAAGTTCAGGTCTTAATTGAGGTCTTTTATTTATTCTGAATTGATTTCTGTGTAGGATGACAGATATGGATCACATGTCATTCTTCTGAAGAAATATTTCTTTCCCACCTTGTGCTAAAGAGCCTAACTTTTCTCAAGTGTATGTTTTGGGAATTTGTAAATATTAGGTGGTTGTAGATATGCTTAATTTCTGGATCCTCTATCCCCTTACATTGTTCTACATGCCTGTTTTCATACTAGTATCCAGCTCTGTATTATAATTTGAAAATGGGAATTGTGAGACTGGTAACATTGTTATATTTGTTCAGGATTGCTTTGGCTACTAGTGATCATTTTTATTTCCAGATGGGATTGAATGGGGGCTCAGCAGATAAGAGCAGTGGTTGTTGTTGCAGAGGACCTGGTTCGACTGCCAGAAGTAATACAGCATCTAACAACTGTCCATAACTCCAGTTCCAGGGAATCCAGTGCCCCCTTCTGAACTCCACGGCCACTGCATGACTTGGATGCACTTACACACAAGCAGGCAATACACTCGTAGACATAAAGCAAAAATACTAAGTGAAATATTTTAAAAGAAGTCATTAAGAGTCCTTGTTTCCAATTCCTGTTAAGATATCACATGGATTTTGATAAACTTATGTTAAATATGTAGATATTTTTCAGTAGTATAGTCATTTTCACATTATTACTTTCGTCTATTTGTGATCATGGGATGTCAGTACATTTCTAGCATCTTTTTCACTTTATTTTTACTTTTTTGTTTTAGTCTTGGAAAGCTTTCATTCTACAGTTCATTCATCTCCTTATTGAAGTTTATTCCTGGTTAGTTTTAGGCTATTGTAAATTGGATTTTTTTTTTCTAATTTCTTTGTCAGTTTATTCATTATTGGAAAACAGTAAAGCTAATAATTCTCTAGGCAGTTTTTGTGTGAAGATGCCATTGTATAACTGAAAATAGGGCTAGGGTTGCCAAAATGACTGCGACTTGACACTGAAAACTACTAATGAAAGGGCACATTTAGTAGGAAGAATGGAAATTAAGTAAGGTCCTCTCTAGCAATCTGCTTTCCAGATACCACTTGGGACATACAAATGTCAATAAGAATGCCATGATCCATGGTCTTCCGTGACCATTATGAATGACACAGTAGGTAGTAACACATGTTTATAGGCAGACAGCAGGTGTTCTCTGTATTCAAACAAGGTCAGGAAATACTGTGAGTTAAGAACCCTCTTGCATTAAAGAAGAAATCCTTTTCAGAATGTAAAGAAAACAAGGCTAGACAAAAGCGTAAATTATTTTTATAAATGCATACATATACATATATGAAACATTCACAGAGAAGAAAAGAAATGGCAATAACAATTATCTCTTTATGAGATACGTAATTTTAACCCCTTCAAATCTACCATTCAGGCTAGTCTCTCACAGATTTTGAGTACTGAGCCAGTCTATTTTCTTATTAATTACTCAGAAACCTTAACTTTCCTTCACTCTCCTTCTTCCCTCTTCATCCCTCAAGCAGCTACCAAGATCAGGACATTGCTTGCTCAGATGTACAGGACACCTTCTAACTCTCTGACTCTAAGAAGCTGCCTTCAGTTTCCCTTCCCTTTCTGTTTTTAAATTCCTTTACCCTTAAGACCAAGAACCTGGAAGAGAGACTCTATACTCTATGTTCCTCCAGGGAAATGAGGATTGCACTTATTCAACTTGACACAATAGCAAATTGGTAGTAAAA
>NW_008339916.1:2091725-2123265 GCF_000622305.1 Nannospalax galili
AAAGCGGTTTAGTTGTGAGGGACCTCAGCTATGAAAATGAACACATTAAAGATTCTGATATTAGAGATAATAATGGATTTGAAAAAGCCATTGTGAGGACGCCTCTTGATGATAATTCAACCCTCCTTGATGTCTATTGAAATTGTAATAGCATATTGGAGAGCTTCATAATAGAAGCTCCGAAACAGCAGATTTAAAATGCCTTTATTTTTTTCATGTACTTTCTCTCTTTGTCTCTATTGTACAATATTTTTAAGTTTAGTGGACAAAACAACTAGGCCAGAAAAGTAAAATAGTAACACAATGAAACTGGTATTTAAAATATAAGAGGTACATTGTACAACATTTTCCTCCTCTCTCTTTCGCTATTATATTTATACATGTTTTCCAAAGCTTTGCAGCCTATTGCTAAGACA
The DNA here is from genome assembly GCF_000622305.1 of Nannospalax galili. NCBI lineage: Eukaryota > Metazoa > Chordata > Mammalia > Rodentia > Spalacidae > Nannospalax > Nannospalax galili. The sequence goes on from NW_008339916.1 coordinate 2,092,142, forward strand.
CTTTTGCCATCTTTGACAGTGGCAATAAATTACATTCAAACATAATCAAATTTCTTTATTAATCTTCTGTATTTGGATAATTAACTTTAACTACATAGAATTTATTGACAAATGGAAAGGATTTGAAACTTTCAATATGTCATGGGGGCTGGAGAGAAGGCTCAGCAGTTAAGAACACTGGCTGCTCTTGCAGAAGACTTAGGTTTGGTTCCCAGCACATATATGATGCCTAACAATCATCTGTTACTCCAGTTCCAGGGGATCAGACACCCTCTTTTGAACTCCATGGGCATGACATGGGTTCACTTAAACATATGCAGGGAATACAGTCATACACATAAAGTAAAAAATGACAAATCAAGTAAGAACAATGTGTCACTATAACATAAAATTTTGTGTTAGGTGCTGAGAAGAAAAAAAAAGCATTTGATTATAAGCTAACCAAAATTTCTGGATGAAATGTGATACTCTACCCACATACGTTGTTTAATGAATGTCCAATGAAAGGTATGAAGTTAAAGTAGTTATTGCAGAAAGATCTTTTACCTTTTTTCGAATTCAGCTTTGCTCCTCGTGTTTCCCTGTCTTAAAAAACCCTAAGCACAATGGAATTTACAGCAGCTTTGATTGTGGGCACTAGTACAACACAAAATTGGCCCTGTCAACAGTAAATCATAGTTGGGGAGAGAGTTCAAAGTACCTTACCTATCCCTGCTAAACTACTGGATACTGACAGATTCAGAAGGAAGTAAAGTCATTGACTTCATTTAAGTAGGCCCTAATGACCCCACTATATTCCTCAGAATGTTTCCAAACTCATGGTCACACAGATGATCTTTGTTATACTCAGTGTGTTACACTCAGTGACTCTCTCTCTCTCTGTGTCTCTGTCTCTGTCTCTCTCTCTCTCTCTCTCACACACACACACACACACACACACACGACAATGAGTGTGGGAAACGATTTGCAGGAACAATGGAGATGTTTGACAGGGGTTAGAGGGTGATAAAAGAGGGTTGTGTGAAAGAAATCAGAATGTATTGTTTACATGTATGAAATTCTCATGAAGGTAAATTGTAATGAATAAAAATATCCTGACAGAAAGAGTCAGGTGTGGAACATGTGGAAATATTAGAGTGAACACTAATGCATGGAAGGATTGGCTAATATTTCTAGTAATTCTCTCTTCACTGTGACCACAGTACCTGACTTAAATAATCTGAGGGTGGCAAAATATATTTTGTTTCATAGTTTTGCAGGGCTACCCACCAGGAAGGGTATGGCAAGCAGGTGGGAGAAGCTCAAAGTAATGTCTGGTCACATCATAGGGCACCAGGAAAGAGAAAACATCTGGAAGTAGAGGATGGTCTATAATCCTCAAAGACTGGGCCTAGTGACCTACTACAGTGGACTCATCCAACTTCCTAAATACCTACAAGTTGAGGAACGCACTGTCATAATATGAACATCCTTGTGACATTTCAGATAAAAATCATAGTAGTACTCTTAAAATATTTGCTACCATTTTCAGGTGGGCGTGGGAGCGCACGCCTTTAATCCCAGCACATGGGAGGCAGAGGCAGGAGGATCTCTGTGAGTTCAAGGCCAGCCCGGTCTACATGGTGAGTTCTCAGACAGCTGGGGCTACAGGTAGACCCTGTCTCAAAAAGACCAAAAACAAAACAAAGCAAACAAAAACAAACAAACAAAAACCCAAAAATATCTACTTTGACTTCTTTTAATGCAAGATATGAAGTTTTATGTCTCTATCAAAGAATTAAAAACATTTTCTGAAATCAACAAACAGAACTGTAAATTATACAAATGATATCATCATTTCTGACAGCCAATTTTTTTTTCTGAGCAATCCTACTGACTCCCCGTGGACACTATGAAGAATAGTCAGGATATGTTTAGCCAGCTATCACCAAAATTTCATTCAAGTCCTGGTCTTCTCTCCCCTTCTAATTCTTTGTCTCTCTGTAAGCTGTGTTGGCAACCTTATATGCTATTTCAATACTATTTTCTTAATTTTAAAGGAAAAAATATTTTTACCCAAACAAACATGCTATGATTTTTTATTGAGGAAAGTATACTTACATGATTATCATCATCCCCAAATAATAGATGAAATAGAATATATATGCTTTAAATCGACAGGGATGATTACCCCCTAAGATAATATCAACATTTTTTATTATCCAAAATGGAATTTGCTGTAATGCTAAGGCTAAAATTTTTGAATATGTTCTCAATTTTCTAAGATTTTTATAGTTTCAGATCTTAGGCATGAATCTATTATCATAATGTTCATGAACGGTACATGGCAAGGTTTCAGTTTATGCTTTTGTATGTTGATGTCCATTCTGCATAGCTCTCTCTGTGAAAAAAAATCCTTTCTTCATTTTGTCATTTTGGGTTCCCAAGAAAAATGTTAATGGTATTTACCCAGATTTATTTCTAGGCTCTGTATTGTATGCCACTGATCTATGAATTTCCAAAAGAGACATCTCCTATTCCCATAGGAAACCTTGTTTATTGCATTGTGGTGTTTTAAAATATTTTTACATGAATACAATGTTTAGAACATAGCTACAGATAACTACGTAAGTAAATTATTTGAATAATCTTTCATGTAGACCTTCTAGAAGCCCTTAGAAAGTGAATGACATTTATCTTTAGGGACACTCCATCAAGAATATTGAACGAATGGCCCATCATTATGTAAATCAGGAAAATACCAGAATTAGAGTTGATAGAAAAAACATATACTCTAATTATTTCCTCAAATGTGATGAAGCATGTGGCTAAAAAGTCAGTTTGGATCTTACATCTAGGAATGTTGTGTTTGAAAAAAATACTTTACATTTTCCATGAATAACTTTATATAAAAAAACCTTGATTTTCTGTTTGAAGTGTGATCAGTTAATGGGTTCAATGACTAGTTGGAGTTTTTGAAATGTAGTTGAGAATTGAAAAAGTCTAAAACCAATGAAATGAATTAACATGTGGGGTGTAGTAGTGGCACTTTTATCTTGGGGGTAATCAACAGCTATGTAATTGGAATTAAAGTCATCTCAATGAGAGGAGACTTATGTGTGGCGCTGTAAAAAGAACCAAATATACAGGGCTGGAAAGGTCATAGATCCTAGAGAAAACTGTACCTTTGTCACATTCCCTAAACAATTGCAATTTCTTACCATATGCTAAAAATGCATACTTATATTTAGAGACAAGTATACCATTCCCCACTCATCAAAGAAGCTTCTTTTTACAGTCAAAGGAAGCTGTACATATTTCCACAACTGATCACACAGAGAGATTATATGTGTGACAGATGTCTAGCCCCAAGTGACACATATACAATGGTACCTCTTCTTGTAAGGCTTATGGAACATAGTGGAACAGGGGATGAAGAGAATACTAACACATCCTTCAACTCTCAATGGTGAAGTTTCCTCATGCAAAAAAGGGTGATGCACACAGAAGGCAGTGAATTTCTCTGGAAAAATAAAACGTACATTTATGTTTCCTGGGAATTCCATTAAGGAATATTTGAGATGATAAGAATTGATTTCTGTCACCTTGTGTCATTAAGATATCATTATATATAAAGCTACTACATTTTTAGAGTTATCTGTGACAACATGGTAGCATTTCATTCAATATTTCCAATGACAATTAACTAACAAGTACATGACAGCAAAAAAAGTATAGAGAAGGAGCATGGAGCAGACTTAGGTGGGTCTTCATATTAAGTAATATTCTTATTCTATTCTGGAATAAGAAACTGGTGCCAAGGCTTTGCATTTCTGATTGTCATTTACCATGGAATAGAATGTGGCAGAGGCAGTTGTCAAATACTTGTTGAAATGAAATGGAACATTATTTTGGAAGAAAGCTACCACCTATGTTGCCTTCCAATAGGTGTAATTATCTCTGAATAATCCATGGAATGATTAGGCTTTATATTTTATATCAATGAAAGTACTCTTTCATGTTACCCAGATTTTGACAGGCAGTAAAAGTGAAAGTCGTTTTTCTCAATATAACCTTAAGAAAATTTTAATTGAATGTAATTTAACTTCCTGGGACAGAGTCCACATGTTACAGAAGAGATTAGCTGTATAAACTTCATTGGCTACAATTTCTAAGTAATCAAGTATTGGACTTCACATAGAACCAGCACTGTGACTAATTTTACTACTTGTGCACTTGCCATACTGACTGTAAGATTATATGCAGGAAAACTGAATCATGAAGAAGGAAGAGTAAGTAAAATGACCAGAAGATAGGAAATTCCCTGATGTCAATTAGCAACAGTTTATCAAGTGCTGCTAAGAATGGGTGGGAGGGGCTGGAGAGATGGCTCAGCAGTTAAGAGCACTGGCTGCTCTTGCAGAGGACCAGGGTTCCATTCCCAGCACCCATATAGAAGCTATCAACTGTCTGTAACTCCAGTTCCAGGGGATTCAACACCCTTTTCTGACCTCCATGGGCATCCCATGACACGGGTGCTATTATACATGTGCAGGCAATGCACTCACAAGCATAAACTAAAATAGAAATAATGCAAGTAAAATATTTAAAAAAGAATGGGTAAGAGTGATATTAATAGTAATGTTGGTCAGATAAGTTATTGGAAGCTGGTTGAGTAGGATCTTTAACTCCAATGTAATAACATGAGATTAACTATCAGATGAGTATCCGTTAAAATATGTTCAGTAAAGAAATGAGTCAAACTCACATTTTAGTAGAAACTCTGTAGTCTGCATTTCTAAGAGTCATAGCAGAAAGAGGCATACGCTTTATGTAAAAGTCAAATAAATATACCCTCCAAAATCCTGTCCCACATGTTTCGTGTTTGGTGGATCAGTCCATCTGCATGTTCAGCAAACTTCACACATGGTCACAGTGTACATAAAATTGAAGAAACAGTGAATATGTATTCCAACTGTACATGTATTTCTACCTAGAACCATTTTTCTGTTCTCTATGTAACAGATCTTTAGGTTGTTCCATTTGAAGAATTTCATCTCCTGTACTCAAGGGGAATTTTTTTCACTTTAAAAAAAGTTTTTATTATTATTTATTATTATTATTGTTGTTATTATTATTAAACGGGAAATTAGAATTTAGGAAAAAAGAATGATGCCAAATTGATGATTCCTATAGATAACAGCTCTTTGTCTGATGAATCCACCATGTGAGAGGTTGAAATACATACATCATACAAGAAGGTAGCCCTCAGAGGCAAAAAGGACATACTGATGGATGAGTATACAGTTAGACTGTGCTAAGAGACACAGTGCTTGTCAGACACTGACATGAATGTATACAGTTCTCAGTTCACACTGTGGTGATGCTCTAAAAATGCTCTTTGGTGAACTGAGTCTATTTATTTACTTGCATTAATCCTTTCATTTAAAGGGCTATTTAAGGTCTAATATATGAAAGATAAAATTCTGTCCTTTTTCAATTCTAAGATAAATCAGTTCAGTGCAGGAAATCAGTTAACTCAAAGTCTGGGGAAGAGAAGGGAGATAAGATATGCATAAAAATCACTCTATTATTTAGTAAAATATTCATAGTATTAAAAAAGATACATTAAAGGGACAAAAAATTGAAGAAACCTAGTGAGTAAAACTCATTGTCTATAAGCAAATATAGACTTGTTTTCCATTTGACCAACTGGCTCCTGAATTTTGTGTCAAAAGATAAAGTATTAATGGTTAGGATTTTTTTTTAAATTTGATTTATTTTTGTTTTATGTGTTTGAGTGTATTGCCTGCACTGTTGATAATGCACCCATGTCCCACAGTGCCCATGGAGGACAGGGTAGGGCGTCAGATCCCCTGGAACTGGAGTTATGGATGGTTATTAGAGGAAATTTATTTTTTATTGAATCAAATTTATAACAATATTTACACATAATATTTTATAAACATTATAATCTTATTTCTAGGGTTTACTTAATATGCTGAAATTCTTTGCTTTCTTAGTATTTTATATTTTTACATTTCTATTACTATATTATTATTTTAATGGGAAACATTTGTATTAGTATAAGACAGGCTATAAGCCTACTCCATTGAATCCAAAGAGGCTCGTATAATGCCATTGAACCCTTTCCTTTGCAGAGACTACCCACTGTCAGTTGACTACATGAGAATGCATTTTGAATTGGTAGCCAATATCGAATTGCAAACTAAATCTGAGAGACAAAGCTGAGTCTCTCCTATGGCTTAGTGAATTTGGCAATACACAACAGCAACCCTAAATATGTATGCAAAACAGTAATAAATCTTTGGTATTTATTTGTGATGGTTGTAGTAGTAATATTAGTGTAGTGGCAACAACACCAAGTCTAGGTGGAAACAATCATTGTATCCCATTCTTTTGAACAATCCTAGCACAGCACAGGATTTTGGACCCACAGAAACTAATTTGTTCTTACTCCAAGATACAGAGATTCCAAGACATAAATTGTTAAAATGAATTAAGACTATGGGTCTTGTTATCTGTAGCATGTTATGATATGCAGAGCACATTTTTGCAGAATGTAGCTAAACCAATTAAGATGGTAAAAGAAAGATTTGAATTCTTCTGTCTAATATCGCAGCTCAAATTCTTCTTGGTGTACTTTTTTATTGAGCCAGGTAATGCCATTTTAAAAGTAATTAAATATACTAAGTTGGCTTTATCTCTACACTAATAAGAAACTTCTGCTGGAATCAAATCTAGAGATTCTTATGAATGTAATGATTGTGATACTAGTGACTGTCATTTTGAAAAAAAAAATTGAGATAGCACTGACACCATTCGTCTTAGCATTCAATCACTCCTGGTACTAGAGCATTGGATAATGAAATTCTTATTTTTACCATAAATCATATCAGTATTTCTTAATAGAATTCTATGTAGCAGTCTCTATGAATTAATTCAATAACAAATCTTTAAGCAAAGGTTATGGGTTTATGCATTATATTGCACTGATATCAAGCAATAAAATAAACAAGAAGCCATATCCTTCTGGAATTTACATTAGTGTGGGGGAAAAGAAAAAGTAAACAACAAACTGATCCTAAGGAACTTATTAAGGAATATATACAAGAATAATATAAGACAGTGGGTAAGAAATGTAGAATGAGTTAAAAATACAATGGGCCAATAGGTAATGGGAAGGTCAGGAAAATTTTCACTGAGATTTCAGTTTGGCACCTACCTGGTTAGAGGTAAAATAATCAAGCCATGTCATTGTTTGAGAGAAGTGTATTCTGTCCCAGGGACAGGATAGAAAAAAAGTAGTTGAAGTATTTGTGTCACTGCAATTTTGAAAGGCTTAAAAAGAACTCAGTTTGGATGGAGGAGAAAGACTAATAAAGGAGGGAACTTATGAATGTGCTATGAGGCCTACTCTATGGTGTCTTGTTAATATGAGGGTTGAGAGTTCACCTAAGATTGAAGGTGTTAGAGCACCTAATAGTAGAGGCGTGGCATCCTTTGAAGAATAGCTTCATGTTATCTGATGTATTAACAAGTAGACTAAAAGACAGGTTGCTTTTAAGTGATTATGTCAGAATAGCAGTTACCCAACTTAGATGTGATAACATCTTAGGCTAGGGTGATTTCTGTTGAAAAGCAGTGGTTTGACTTGTATCTAAAAAATAAAACAAAAGCCCAACTTTTCCCCAAAATACTTGTCTGGAGAAAGTCTTTTATATCTTAAGTCTGTCCAGATGCTATACTAGCTGCAAAGAAAGAGAAGGAAAACTGTAACAGTGTCACTCTTTCATTTTTTTTTTTCCTTCAACTTTCTTCTCAGCAAAAAGCATTGTTTCCCAAGTGCTGACCAATAAACATCAGTGCATGGGCTCTGTACTCCATCTTCAGAATGAAGAGCTACAAAATAAGTTACCACATAGTGGTTAAATGTATCCTTTCTAACAAGTACTTTCTGGGGCTGGAGAGATGGCTCAGCGGTTAAGAAGACTGGTTGTTCTTGCAGAAGACCGGGGTTCAAATCCCAGCACCCACATGGCAGCTAACAACTGTCCATAACTCCAGTACCAGGGGATGTGACAGCATCTTCTGTCCCCCAAGGGCATTGCACGACACGGGTGCACTTACATATATGCAGGCAATACACGAATACATATAAAATTAAAATAATAAATCAAATATTAAAAAAGGTGTGCACCATCACACCTGGTACCATGGGGGGAGGGAAGCACTTTCTTCATGTCACCTTAGGAATTCTCACTTCATATTACTGTGGTTCATTACATCTATTTTAAAATGTGAATGAAGTGATTTGATGTTTTCACAAGTGGTTTTTGTAATTTATCAGTTGGAGATGCAGGGAGATAGAACACTGAAGTGCTGTATAAATGATAGAAGCTTTTGCCAGCCGAAGTGTAGAGAACAAGAGTCTGCTGAATGTTGGTCCTTGGACAGGGTCCTTTTGTTAAGTTTCTTCCACACAAGCCTCAGGGACCATCACAGAAGAGGGGGCAAAAAGATTGTAGGAGCCAGGGAAAAGGTTCGTGGCCATATGGAAACAGAGTCCTACAAGCTCCTGGCAACCTGCTCATATGGTTCTATGGCAATGGTGTCAGCATACACAAGTCCCGTGCAAACTCAGGCAGAGAGTAACCCAGCATAGAACTGGGAAAATGAACAATAGACCTCAATCTTATATGAAGGAGTGTTGGCAACTGATTGCGGCTGGATGAAGAAGAGCTGATCTTCCTAAATCAAAGGACTCTAGAGTGGCTGATTAGACTTAGTGGGCAGACTTGCACTGGGCAACGGTTGGGTACACTGACAGCCCAGTGGGCTTTGACAGGGGTGACCGAGTGTATGGGCTCCAGTGTGTGTGTGTGTGTGTGTGTGTGTGTGTGTGTGTGTGTATGTGTGTGTGTGTGTGTGTGTGTGTATGTGTGTGTGGTGGGGGAGAGTCCCAGTGGGGATGGGGGTAGAGAGATGATTAAGAGTTTTTGAGCTGTTCTGTATTAAAAACACAAATAATTAATAAAAATTTAAAAATACATATATTGGAAAAAAAAGAAAAATTATTCTAAACTGTTTCTATAGGCCTGACCACTTGGCTTTAACTGAATGTTCTTTTTTTCTTAAATTTCTCACTTTTTTTGTCTAAAAAGGTAATTACCATTATCTATAATTCACATAAGTAAGCACTCTTAGTGCTTTTGGTAAGAGGTCTTGAGAACAGCATGCTGGAGAAATACTGGTCCAGTTAATTTTTCTTTAACTGAATGATTTTATTGAGTGTACTGATATTTTTCAATTGTATATTCTACTTAAAACTATTTTGTGTTTTCAAAAAGCATTCTCTCTGTACAATACAACTTCCTGATTGTGTGTTTGCTTGTTAATAAACGCACACCCTAGGTATCTCTATATTGGCAGGAAAGTCCATACCCTGGGGTGTGTTATTGCTTGCATAATTAGCCATCAATTATCACCAGTTACATTTGCACCTGTTCCATTTGCAGAGCCTTGGAATTTCAAGCTTGGCCAATTAGCATGTTCTGAACTTTCTTCCACTTCTAAGAAAGGGAAAACTAGTCCCCTTTTTCAGGGTACTCCCCTTATGCAGTGTTTCCACAACTACCCTCTTAGAAGGAAGTGTTTTTGTTAAAGCTCTTTAAAAATAATGTGAAAATGAGTATGCTCCAAAATAACAAAATCATGCAGTTTTCCAGCAAGTGTTTTTACAAGTTGAAATCTCCTGGTAGATAGTTTCATTTTTCACACGACAAAGATAAATCCAGGAAAATTAATGTGACTTTTCTGAAATCATACAATACATTAGTGTCTATATCCATGTGAGAGCTCAAGCATTATTACCTTAGGTCTATATTCTGTAATGTGCTTAAAATTCAACTTTTCATTGCGGTTTATTTGGGGAATTATGAAATTAAATAACATGTCAAGCTATCTCCTTCTTCCCGGTTCAATTTCATGGTCCCAGCAAGTGCTGAGTATAAAAGGCTTAGAATGAATGTTCTCTCCTGCAGTTGTTTTGTGTTTGGCTATGGTTACACTGAAATCTTTGGGAGGTACTTATCTATACCAATAATGTAAATTGTGAAATGGGCTTCTTTTGGGCTCAATAACTTAACTTTTGATTTTGTTGGTGGTTGGATGCATTTTATAAAGACTAATTCTACATGAATTTTTCAAATTCTACTATGCCAAATAATAGTTATAACAAAAACTGGCATTAATTGTGCAATGGCCAGGTATATCAACATGATTTTAGTATAAACCCTAATAGAAAAATGTTAGGAATAACTTATACTCTTTACCTTTGTATTTTACTTGTTACAGAATTAGCCTTCTAGATCTTTAAATTATAGTTATAATTCCGTGTTAAATTGTATAAATCCTTAAGAGCTAATCTACTTTCACTTTTACAATACATGTAGCTTGAAATACTCCATCATCTGAAGAGTAATTCTATATGCAATAAGTTAGGGGAAAAGCTCTCATTTGTGTCACAGTTGATAACTTAATATTCTTCCCCAAACATTTACCTGTTGGAATTTAAAGTAATTCAGTTTAATTAATTTAATTCTTAAAGGTTTTTTTGTCCCACTAAATATACACTATGATCTCTTCGTTGATATTTTCATTTAGTAGTGGAATTTTTAAAATTTTACCTTTTGGAGATTTTTGTTGAATTTTTACAGTTTTCATACAATAAAATTTATTGCCTTCTGCACACTTTAATGGACTCTATTTTAATAATAAAACCCATAGAGTCTAAATTTTGTCTCTAAGTTCTCAGGTAACCTAGGTTGCCCTGGAACTCTGGAACCTCCTTTCCTCCAACTCTACATGCTAGGAGTATAAGCATGTACCACACCTGGTAAGCTCTAATTAATCAGATGGTAAAATGGCAACATAATAGCTATAGAAATTTATGTAAGCATAGGAAATCATTTCTCCAGAGGCCTGTGGGTTGGTTCCGTGAATAATGTGCTATTCAACAAGTCAGATAACCTGAGTTTTGAATCCTGGGAGGCCACATTGTCGAGGGAAAGAACTCTAACAAGTTGTCATTTGACTTCTACGCTTGTGCCATCGGACTTGCATACACACACACACACACACACACACACACACACACAAACACAACTCAATGAATGTAAACCTATTTTTGTTTGTACAAAGAATGCCTTGTTCTATCCCGATCAACAGTACATTAGGTGAGTTTCTTGAACCTCTGAGAAGTACTGTTCAGAAGACGGACTTTGGAATGAATCTAATCTGGTAGTTATGTAGGGCATTGTTCTGTGCCAGCCTTTAACACTTTTCTGTTTTAATGTCTTCATCTGTAAAATACAATAATATTTCCACTTTGCAAAAGTTTACTGCAAAAATTCACTAGTTTAAGTAAATTCCTTAGCATATCAAAAAGTTTTATTAAACTCTTGAGCCAGAAAACCCTGCCTAGACCTAGATATTGAAGGTGGTGAATGAGAGGACAGGAACCTTATCTTTGGTGATGTAATATTTGTCAATGAGAACGCATCTCCATACTATAAAATTCATAACCCATAAAAGGATCTTGGTATATTGTGGTTAATAATTCTGGGAAGGCTTTTATACAATGAAAGAAAAAATGTTATTTCACAAACATAAAAATATACTATGGCATACGTTCCAGAGATTAAAATGATCATAGGAGATATTTTAGATACACTATGAATGAAAAAAGAATATATCAGACAATCCTGACCCTCTAGGAAATTCACAGGTGAATCCCTTGGCAAAGTGATTCCTCTATTAGTGAGGAATTTGGCAGCAGGATCTCTATGAATTCGGTAGGGATGCAGCTATAGGTAAAAAACAGCCATAGGAGTCGCTTTTGCAGAACTAGACTAATTGATAACAGTAGGCTCTTAGGGATCCCAAAATGTTGAGGTCATATCAGACGACACAGAGAGTTTAATAACATAAGAATTATATTAAGGATAATTCTTTTAAAAAATTATTGAATTTTTGCTATTTTCATCCAATATAATTCAATGGTATTAACATTCCCCTCTCTATCTGTACCTCCTCTTATTGGCCCCTATGAATTATATATATATATATATATATCCTGTAGAGTCCAATTTGTGTCTCGCAAATAGCCTTCAGTGTGGGTGGGTGCATCCACTGGAGATTGGTTACCATAACAAAAGTCCCATGCTTGAAAGAGACAGTCTCTGCTCCTCCCAGGAGCCATCAGTTGCCAAAATTTCTATAGTTGGGGTTGGAGCTTCTTACCTATTTCCTGATGTCTATGCTGGGATTTTTTTCTGGTTTGAGATTGCATAGGACTTGTTCATATTGTCACTGTGGCTGTGTGTTCATATGGGTAACTGACCAGTTTTCTGGAAAATCCTGTTTCCTTGTGATGATCCAGCACCTCTGGCTCTTACAATCTTTCTGCCTACTCTTCTGCAATGATCCCTGAGCCCTTGAGAGGCAAAAATTTGTAATAGGTGTCCTATTCAGGTATAAACACTCTGCAGCCTCTTTGTCTCTGCACTGTGGCGAGTTGTGGATTTCTGTGCTAATTACCATCTATTGTACCCGGAAACTTCTCTAGTGAGAGTTGAGACGTGCATTAATCCTCTGTCAGGGAACAATTTTTAGCAAGTTCAAATGCCCAATGAAAACCATATTTTTTATAGGACACATTGTGTGAGACAGGACAATTTTAGAATGTTCTTTAAAATATTTTTTATAAAGCCTACAACTTTCTCCAGCAGCTAGCTGCCGGAGATGTTATAAAACCCACATGAGCAGCACTAAACAACAGACACATGTGAACAGTACTAAATGGAGTTGTGTGTGTGTGTCTGAGTTGTGTGTGTGTATATTTGTAAATGTATGCATGCATATCAAAGAATAGGCAAAGAAATTAAGAAGCATTGAGGAGATGCACAGGAGAAGGAGCTGGAGACAGACTGGGAAGGGAATGAAAATAATGTATGAAATTCTCAAAACGAAAAACTAAGAAAAAAATAAAATATTTTATAAAATTTCAATTAACTTGCATAAATAAAATTAATCTAAATATAAAGATCAAAGAAAACGGTAATCTTCTATTGCTTCACTGTTTTCAAATAAGGTGTATCAGTTAGTGACTAATAGACAGGAAAATCTCATTATTGAGAGTGGAAGAATATACATATCAAAGGACATACAATCACATATTTTTAAAAACAATTCTTTGAGAATTTCCTGCCTTTTAGAATCTGAATGTGATTATTAGTTTGTTAGTCACTGAACAGAGGATTGAAGGTTTAATTAGAAAATGGTCAGTGTTCGAAGATATTTTCCAATACACTATTGGAGCACTCATCACTAAAACTGAGATTGATTATAATGATACAGTTAAATGAGTGTCAAAGGATTTGAAGCAATGGCTCTTTCTGGCCACTTAATCCTTTAGAAAACATCAAACCTTTCTATTTGCATCTTCTATAAAATAAGGGTATATTATGAACTTGAACATAGCATGTAATCATGAAATAATATTGATTTTTTGATTTTTTATTTCTTTGGTCTTTTTGTGACCGGCTTTCTTTGTAGCCCCAGCTGGCTTGGAACTCACTTTGGAGACCCCTATCTCACAGACATCTACCTGTCTTTGCCTCCAGAGTGCTGGGATTAAAGTCATGTGCCACCATGCTGGCTATAATATTGATTTTTTTTGACATTTTAAATATCCTTTTGGTTTAATTATGTTTTGAAAAAAGTTTTCCTTTGATTTGGCCTTAAAAGAGATTTTCTTCCATTTTGATGCCATAGTGTACATGATCTCATTTGATGCTTTTTTATGTACATTGAAAATGTATTTTGATAAGATATGTGATTCTTTTCATTTAAAATAAAATTATTAGACTAATATCTAGGTTCACACTAAAATTAAGCTTAAGTTCAAGACTTCTCATGTATATCCTTCTCCCATGCCTCAGTTCCCCCCATTAAAAGCTTGCACGCAAAGTTGTATGTACCTAGTGTTAGCACATGAAGATAGAAGGTGGGAGGCCTTGGGCTTAAACCTCAGTACAGTACACATGATATCCTATACCCATGCTGTACATTTGTTACAGTAAATGAATTTACAATGACAGTATTGTTCATCAAACTCTATCATCTATATTAGGGTTCATTATGTTTTTATATTATGTGGGTTTTGATAAATTTAGAATGTCACGGACCCACCATCCATCATTATGATATCATTTTTTTTAATCTGAGCAACTGTGTACTTCCTAATAATTTATGTGTCCTCCAGCCTCGGTCAAAATGATTATTTTTCTTTCTTCACTAATGAGCGTTTTCTAGAAGGTCACATTGTTGAGTTTATAGAGGATATAGCGTTTTCAGATGGGTCCCAGGTACTTAGCATTCATTCACTTCCATTAAACAGAAATCTTGCATTGTGCACTGGGATAATAGGACAGGTCCTCTAGGGACACGACTTCATGCACTGAAAAGTGGCATTTGTGAAAATCCCAATTCATTAGAATGGATAGATTCTAAACTGAGAAAGCCAATGAAGGGATTGCCTCTTTAAAGCAACAACTGAGGAAATGTTTCTTCAGGTTTAGCCAGGAAGACACACAGAGGCTAATGCCAGGGAACTAGGTTTCATCATGAAACTGAGTAGAACTTGGCAGCTGTGCCTATGTGCAACTTGCTTTGCCAATGTTAAAGGTACAAGAATGAGGTGGATTTGGAGGCTTGTGCCAAGGACCCAGAAAACCACTGAAACCAAGCAATGTAGGACAGGGTCAGCTTCCCTGTAGCTGGACCTTGGAGGCTGTTGTAGCTATAAAGATGAAGTTAGTGATCTGGGATGTCTTCTAAGGAAAGGTTCATGTGTGAGATAGAGATAAAGAGAAAAGTTATGTGAGAGAGACTATATGGGCTACAAGAGACAGATCTGGATGAATGAGGAAACATAAGCCCTTTGTAGGAAAAATGATTCCTTAAGGAAGCCCTTAAAGAAGTAACTATGTGTCAATGAGGTCTTAAAGGAAGTCCCTAAATCTAAGAGGATTTTTATCTTATCAGAATAAGAAGGAAACTGGGTGAGGTATTGCTCTAGTGTAAATAAAGCAGTTTCTACCTTTCCTTCTCTGAATTTTGTTACTGTATTTGATTTTCTGCAGGGTGGATAGGTTAAGGAATAGTTGTTTTGCTTTATCATTATTTTACTTTTTTTATTCAGGATGACGTTCTTTGAGATTCCAGGATACATGATATTATATGTAGTATTGATTTGAGAAATCATTTATTCAAATACATATATGTGAAATTTCCTATTCACATATCTTATAGACAGATCCAAGTTTTTTCTTCAACAGTTTCTAATCTACTCATAAAATCATCAGTAGTGGCATTCTAAATTTCATCAATTTTTTTTATTTTTAAATTTTTATTGAGCTTTTGGAATTTAATACAACAATTCTTAATCAAATTTAGATCCTCTCCCATATCCATGGTTCCCCCATATCCCCACTGAACCTCATGAATTATGGCATACATGCCAAGACCTATTCATTCATGCATTTGTACCCAAATGTCCCTCAGTGCAAATGTGTCCACTGGAGTCTACTCAGCATATCCAGTGAGCCTATGTAAGTCACACTCTCCATCACCCAGCAGCAGTCAGTCTCGAATGGTTCTGTCTAGTGTTGAACCACCACCTATTTATCTTATCAATATTTTTTATCTCTAGAATTTTCTTTTGTTTCCTTCTTAGAGTTTTCTTTCTCTATATCTTCTTTTGAATTTTGTCAATTGTGAGTATCTGGAGCATTAGCATATTAAAAAAATCATAGTTCCTTTAAATTCCCAGTCTGGTAATTTCAATATTCTAGCCATATCTGACTCTCAGTATGATAACTGTTTGTTTATTCTATCTGTGGCATTTGTCCTTTAATTTGTCTTATGTTCTTACACACACACATATATATATATATATGTTTTACATATATATATATATATATATATAAATTTCAATATTCTAGCCATATCTGACTCTCAGTATGATAACTGTTTGTTTATTCTATCTGTGGCATTTGTCCTTTAATTTGTCTTATGTTCTTACACACACACATATATATATATATATGTTTTACATATATATATATATATATATATATATATATATGTGTCATTATATGTGGGGTGTGGGGGGATCTAATTATCGAAATCAAAAGTGGCTCTCAATTTCCTCTTTCTGAGTTCAGTCAATTTGCCTAGATTGTGCTAATATTGTGTATTTCTCTCCTAAACCAAGTAGCTTAGGTTTCGAAAAAACCCTATTGGGTTAGGTTTTTATATTTTCTAATGAGGGATCACACGTCATATACAGAATGGCTTGTATATTTCAAAATACTTATTTTCTTTCCCCTGTTCCAGAAGCGTTTTCATCAAATATTCAATGTGGGAATCAAGCTGAGCTTACAGAGATAAAGTTTTAAGTGTGGGAATTCTTGAAACTGGATTGTTACAGTTTTGCCTCTGTGGAGCCATTGCAACCTTTCTTCTGCAGAATTGTATTTGCGTGTTTCTGCTCTGAATTGTGACTCTTTGTTTTCACCAGGATTTAAACTTTAAAACAGTAAATTTCCATGATTCGATTTCTCTGGCCAGACTTTGCTGTTGATATTACAGTTTGTTCCAGCTCTTTATGTCTCATTGGTGTTGAATATTACTTTCTGAGTTCCTTACATGCTGGTCAGCTGTTATAGAGTGCTGTCCTCCACAGAAAACTGTCACCATCCTCACCAGATCAATTCTGCCTACTTGAAAGAGATCATTTGAACTGACCCACTTGATATCCCTTAGATCCTCACTGGAGATTTCAGACATACTTCCCATCAGTGTGTATACAATTCTGCTCTAATTGCACATGGCCTGGGGTCTTGGGAGGTGTTACAGTATACTGGTTGTTGAGGGAAATTTGAGGGTGATTCAGTGTGTGCAGCTATTGGTGAAGACTTTCTAGTTCAGCTGTTTTGGAGTCACCCGTACTCTTGCTAGCAATTCTTCACCGTCCTCTGTAAATAAGACTAGTAAAATTATTGGTATCCAGGTTGAACTTCTGCAGAATTGTACTTTTGTTTGTGATTGAGGCCTTATAAAGACAGGTAGACATTGGTTAGTTTGCCCAGAAATTAAGTCTCAAAAGAGTTTGTGCAGTCAACATGTAACAAAACTAGAGATCAATGTTTTTTTTGTTTTTGTTTTTGTTTTTTTGTTTTTTTTTCTGGATATGGATGATGGGACGGGCAGCTGATTTTGTGTGAGAGTAGAAAGGTTACTGAGGGAATGTATGGTTCATTTTATTTGGTGGTGTACCCTTTGGGGGTGGTGCCAGTGATATGAGCATTTCGAGGTACACTGGGATTTGTAACTAAGGTGGGGACACTTGAATGAGGTGCATAGGCATAGGTAAGCTTAGGGTGACAGTCTTCTATGTGCTTCTCTGCAGCACACTACATCAACACCCCTGCACAGACAGCAAGACCTAGTTTAGGGCCTGCAAATAAGACCAAATTCTCATTTGTCTGCAGGAACCCCAACTGCTGGCAGCGGGGAAGCTTGTCATCTTTAGAGCTAACCCTACGAAGGTGCACACCAAAGCAGACAAGCCAAGCTACCATTCTGCAAGAGAAATCAGGACTGTGTTAAACAATTCTTTTCATTAGCCTTTGTTCTTGGGGTAAGCCAAGAAACCAACCCCTATATGCAGAAACCCACACATGGTCTAGGTCACATAAATCCAAGTACTGGCATGGGATTTCAGTAAAGTAAACTTATTAAAAAAAATTAAAAAACACCCCAATCAAGATTGTAGAAAGGCCTCCAATTCAACTGTCCCTACTCACCACCCCCAAGTCCATCAATTAGAATAGAGTGATCTACAAAGGGGTCAAAGCACAGGAGAAAGTACGAATAGAGGGAAGGAATGGGAATCAGTGAGCGACATCACAGAGCTGGTTTGCTTGAGAGCAGTGATTCCTCAGGCCACAACTTCAAGGGCTGAGATAAAATACCTTGGAGGGCAAGTTTCTGACTTACAGACACTGCTTTAGGGAGGTTGATCAGACTGTCAAGAACAGGAGATGTTCAGAGTGACAAGGTTTCAAAAGAATGTGAGTATACTTCAAATTTTAGAAAGGACAGTGTTTACAAGAGGCAACACCAGGATACACAACACTGGAATTTCCTATGACCCCTAAGTGCTTCCTCTCCAGGAATCTACCATATACTATTGACATGTTAAATGGAGGGCACACCATTTCCTCTACTACTTGGTGTAAACTAAATTACCTCCCCACAAAGCTTTTCAAATCATGATCCAGTTACCCATTCATTTTGATCTCCAAGCAGTACTATTTGTTAGTGGCTTTTAGACTCACTTTCAATTACCTCCTTAAGGGATAAAAAATGAAGTTATTAACCCTACACTGGCCCCAGTAAGTCAGAATTAAAATAAATGTGTTGGCATCCTCCTGGAGACTCAATCTACTTTTCCAAAGATGGGAAATTTATTCAGATGTTTGGGAATTCATATACCACCACAGATAGGAATTAAAGGTAGAAACCTCACTCTTGTACTTCCTCTACTGCCCAACTGATCTGACTCAGTCTCACTGTCACAGCCATTTCTGCTACATGGAGCCCCTAGGCACTAGTCACACAGGCAACTGCTTGGTATCAGAACATATCACAACTTTCCCATTCAAAAGTTAAAGCCATTGTCTTTGTGGCTTCAATTGTGATTATCACATTGGTTCAATATTTTAAAAGCAGCATGCAAAACCTTTTTCATTTCATTAAAAAAAACTGTAAAGAAAGGTCTTCAGGAGATCATGAGTTTTATTTTGTCTTGTCTGGATAGAGGTTTGATTTGCTTTTGAATGTTCCAGTGTGGAAAGACTAGGAGACAGCACAGGCTGGAGAGGTCTACTCAGTGTAGTCTCCTGCATTCTCATCCTCACCATCCATCCACAGAGAAAGCACCATACTTGCTTACAGAGATGAGCTTTTGGAGGCTGGATTTCATTCACTTTTATTGGACTCAGGTGCAGATCTGGAAGCTCCATGACCAGTCATCCCATCTGACATAGTGGTCTTCATAGCAGTCGTACAGTACCCAATACCAAACACTCTTCTGTCACGGCCTATCCTGGGGTCATAGCTCCTGTCATAATCTCTACTGCCTTCATCTTACTAGCAAACCTGGTCCCCTTAGCAATACATATCCAGGAGTGGGCTGTCTGGATATGGGTCCCAATACCCAGATAACCATCTCAATACCAGAGTGAATTCTAAAGATCTCGACACTTGTCTCCAAAAGTACCATCACCTATTCTAGGCGGGGAGTCATCAAAGCTGTCTGTGTCAGAATGGGCTCTCCAGTCTGTGGCTGTTTTTCAGAATCTCTATTTCTATCTCAGCCCAAAGAACTAGCATCCAGGTCATCTTTACCCTGTGATTGATCAGCAACATCCAAATAGAATTCTGCTGTTACCTAGAGACACTTCATTGAGACACAGGGCACTGAGCAGCGAACCCAGGTCCTCAAGCTCAGCATTACAAAACCTTTCAACCGCTCTGGATTGTTGGATTCACACGGTAAGCACATTGAACTGATATTTAATCCTCTGAAGAATTCTTAATGGAGTCTTCTGTCACATCATAGAGCGGGTTTCCTAAGAAAGCAGTGTAAGGTGGCGATTTGGGAAGATGGCTTTAGTTGATATTGGGTTCCTGGGCAGCTGGTGGAGTAGTGGGAAGGATGGATCGGTCAGTCAACTGGAGGTGCCCTACACATACTTCGTCATGGTTACTGTGCCAAGGTGTTGACACATCCCCTTCCAGGTCGTCTGTTTCATCAGAATAGCTGACTGGTTTTGGGACATAGGTGCTTCCTACACCGGTTCCCACATCCTCAGCCAGAAAGGCTATTAGGGAGATGGTCTAACCCTTCTTATTCTTTTTTGCTGAGACCGCCATGTTGAGAGAGAGAGAGAGAACACAAAGGTGGATGATCAAAGTATTTTTATATTGCCAGAATGGACAAGTACTTTGAATACTTTTTTCAAATATTTATTGGTCACTAGTAATTCTTCTTTTGCGAAATAGATCCAGTTCATTAGACTATTGACTGATTAGCTTTTATGACAGCTGTTGAATTTTTATATATTGAAGGTATTACAATCTTTCCCATTCTGTAGGCTGTCTCTTCATTGTGGTGATTCTATTACTTGCTGTGCAGACAATTCTTAATCTCACATAAAATTCATTGTCAATTTTTTGAGATTATTTCCTGTGATACTGGTGATCTTTGCAGAAATTCCTTGTCCATGCCTATATATGAAAGTACTTTATCTATATTTTCCTCTATGAGCTTTAAATATCACATCTTTTTGTCAGGTCTTGGATTAATTTTTCCAATGTATGATTTTACAACTTTCCCAAAACCTAGATGACTGAAGTTATATGCATTTATTTCAGGATCCTCAATTTTATTCTCTTGGTCTGTACACTTATTTTTGTACCAGTGCCATACAGATGTTTATATTATAGTTTTGTTGCATAATTGGAGATCGGGCATGATGATGCCTCCAGTTTTGCTGTTTCTGCTTAGGACTGATTTTCCTATTTGAAGTCATTTTCTTTTCATCTGAATTTTAGGATTGTTTTCTCTGGTTTGGTGACAAATACAAATTGACATTTCAGGAATTAGATTTAATCTGGAATTTTCAATAAATTCATTTTTATTTATTTTTAGAATATTAATTATGTTAGTCCTTAACCATGGAAGACATTTTCTGTCTACAGTTTCTATTTTCAGTGTCTTAAAATTTTACTGTACAGATCTTTTGCTTGGGTAGGTTTTAAAAATAGTTTTACTAATACTTTAAGATTTCATACAATGTGTTTTGACTGTGTCCACTTCTTATAACTCATCCCCACCCCAAGCTACTTAATGTTTGTGAAGGCTGAACTGCCTGCCTTATTTTCATTAAAGTCCCAAATACTCTTGGGCATGGAGAGTGGTCAACATACGTGGGTCACACCACAATGAAAACTGACTTTCCCTTTCCCAATAGCTATTAATTACAAATAGTTTTTTGGCTAGGGGTGGAATATTGTGCCCAAGTCATCCATGAATAATGCTTCTACAATAAAGACCACATGCTATCAAATAAAGAGCTCAGTGGCAGGAACAAGTTACCTCCTTTGGAGTTGTTTGCTACTAAGTTCCAACATAGCTTCAACATTACTGGCTTAATGGTAATAACCTATTGCTGAAGACATGACATGCTTCAGCCATAGAGCATGTAGAAATAAAATGCTCTTACTTCAAAGTTTCATCCCTACTGGCTGGCTTTAGTAATCCTGGAAAGTGCTATGTATACTACCTAAATCATCATTTTATCCAGTTGTGACCCCTATAACCTACAACAACGAAATGCTTGGCAAGATATGGCCACTGGTGCAATACTGGTATCAATGTTATGGAATCAACCAAAGATTTTGTGATTGGGTTTAAGGCATGATTCACAAGAAAATAGTGTTCTCTACAAATAGCACAGTAGTCATAGTGTTTGTGGCAGCATTCACAAGACTCATTCAACCTCAAACTGGACAAAATTCATACTTACGTTTATTTAAAAAAATTTTTGTTAAGCTCTTATAGTGGGATTTCTTTCCTGATTAATTTTCTGCCTGTTCTTCATTGGTATACAGAATTCCTAATAGTTTCTACATATTTATTATTTTGAATGATACTATCTTTATGAAAATAAGTATAAAATCCAATAATTTTCTGTTGGAATGATTAATCTGTTTTATGTAGAGAATTGTGCCTTCTGTAAATAGAGATAATTTGATTTCTTTCTTTACTAGCTGTGTCTTTTTTTGTTTCTTTTTCTTTTTTAATTATTCTGGGAAAATTTAAACATTATAGGAGCTGTGTGAGTGGGCACACTTTTCTGGAGAGATGGTGCAGCCATTTAAACCTAAGGCTAACAGTCAAAATGTCATACTTTATTTTATTAGAAATGCTTTTTCTTTCCCATATTTAGCATAATGTCAGCTGTAGGTTTTTCATGTATGTTTATTATATTATGCATCATCTAGTCTTAATTTTTAAAGGGCTTTTATTATTACAGGTTACTGAACTTTGTCAAATACATTTTCTGCATCTCTAAAAGTCTTGTGACTTCTGATCTTAAGTGTATTTATGTGGTGTGCTACATTTATTGATATATGTATATTGAATCATCCCTACATTTCTGAGGTGAAACCAACTTTCTCAATACATGAGATCATAATGTTTCCTTAAATTTTATTTGTATTTTACTGAGAATTTTCTCATCTATGTTCTTCAAGAAAATTAGTCTGGAGTTTTCTCATATATATATATATATATATATATATATATATATATATATATATATATATATTATTTTTTTTATTCTTACCAGGTTTTTTCATCATTTCTGTGTATTATGTTTTGTTTTCTATTTTAAAAACTATCCTATTTTTCGTCCCTTAGATTTTGCTTATTATTTTTGTTTTATTTTATGTGTGTGAGTGCATTGCATGCATATAAGTGCACCCATGTCATGAAGTGCACATGGAGATCAGAAGAAGGGGTCAAATATTCTAGACCTGGAGTTATGAATGGTAGTTAACCACCATGTGGATGTTAGGAACCAAATTCGAGTCCTCTGCAAGACCAGCCAGTGCTGGTAACCACTAAGTCATCTCTCTAGGTCTGCTCTTGTAATCTTATCACATTATGTATATGTTTAATTTGCTTAAGTCTACTTGATTTAATTTTGGTTAATTATATGTTATTGGATATTTATTTACTTTCTTATTAAATTTCCAGTTTTATAAGTTTTCAAAGTATTCCCTAATCATTTTCTGGATTTTATTGGACTTTGCTCTGACATCCTCCTTTTCATCTCTTATTTTATTAAAGTGGGAATTCACATATTTTTCATATCTTGATTAGTTTTGCTTGGATATATCAGTCATGGTTATCTTTTGAAGAACTAACATATTTTTCCTTTTTATTTTACATAAATGGAGAATAATATACAAATAAATAGCACCCAGATATTCAGGTTCATTGAAAGTGAGAAATTTAATCACACCTGAATAGACCATTTGTCATCCATCACACTTTAGCACCAAAGCAACATCACTCAACGCAAAAAACACCAAAATAAAATGGTAAATCTTAGCCTTTATTTGTGAAGTTGTGAATGTTTAATATGAATCAATTGACACTGTCCCAAGTTAACATAAAATCTAATCTGAAATACAAATCCACTCTTTGTTAACATAAAACTCTCAACAAAATCATATTAACTTCATTTTGTAGTAGATAATTGATCACATCTAACTTCTATTAATAGCAAAAAAATTGCAAGACAAGCCTGAATGGTGGAAAATGCCATTCGTTCCAGCACTCGGGGCAGAAGAAGATAGATCTCTCTGAGACTGAGGCCAGCCTGGTCTACATAACAAGTGCCAGGTCACTTGGGTCTACATGGAAACCAAACAAGACCAAAATATAATTGTAAGGCATGTTAAAGGAAAAATATTCATTAACCTCGAAGCTAGAGAGTTGGCTCAGTGGTTAAGAGTGCATATTGTTATTGCCAGAGACTGAAGTTTAGTTCCCAGAGCTCAAGCCCAGTTATTCCTGCTCTAAGAGATCCTGGATACACACACATAAAAAATTCAAAAATAAACATTAAAGAATATATACATAAACCAGTTCTGCTCAGCATTAGAACTGGACTTCTGTATGAAATAGATATAGAAATGGTATAGAGAAGTTTAAAATAATTATGATTAATATGCCAAGAACGCTAATGAAAACTGTTAATTGGAAAAAACAGATCTGTAATGTAAGTAGAAAAATAAAAAAAGTTATGTCAAATTCATAATAATTGAAGGAAATTTCTAAGAATTATTTCTCTGCAATGCTAAAAATAGTACATTTGAGGATGTATACAGCCTAGGAAAGAGTTTGTTAATTTAATCATATTTCAGTGAAAAATCTTCAAAACCCCAAAAGGATGAAATCATTAGAATATCTTAGATTATTTTGGTTATGACTATATGTGAGTGTGTGTGTTTGTGTCTGTTGCATGTGCTTGTGACATATGCAAACATATATGTGGAAGTGCACTTAGACCTAGACTGGAAGTCAGGTGTGCTGAATAGCTTTAGTGTCAACTTGACACAACTGGGTTGAGGGAGCCTCTTTTGGGGAATTGACTCCATTGAACTGGCCTGTGGCCATATCTGTGGGGCATCTTCTTGACTGTTGTGTGATATGAGAGGGCCCAGCCCACTGTAGGTGATGCCACCGCTGGGCAGTTAGGCCTGTGTTACATAAGAAAGCAGACTGAGCAGGGGCCAGGGGATCAAGTCAGTAACGGAGATTTCCTCAATGCCCTGTGCTTCAGCTCCTGCCTCCAGGTCCCTGCCCTGAGTTCCTACATTGGGCTCCCTAATGTACTGTGAACTAGGAGATGTAAGATAAAATAAAGCCTTTCCTCCCCAAGTTGGTATTGGTCAGAATATTTTGTCACAGCAATGGAGAAACAAACTAGCATACTAGGTAAGCCACAAGGTTTCCATCCCACACAGCACTCATTGCCCGTAAGTGTAATGGCCACATTCAGATTCTCATATAGTTGCTTGGGATTTTAAATCAGGCTTCCATACTTGTATAAAAAGCACTCCTACACAGTGAGCAATCTACCTAAACCCCAGAATATCTAATTTCCTTGGGAAAAATTCAAAGCAAATAACATATGTTTAATCTTGTAACATAGCAAAAATAAGAAAAACAGACACACTATTTGAAGAAATAGTTTCCAAGGATTTTCCCTAAGCAATGTCAGATATTAAGGAGTATATACATCATTCATAAAAATCAAAAATTAGTCAATAAAAATAATCCAAACTAGATATATTGTCAAAAAGGAAGGGAAAAGAAAAAGAGAAAATATTTTTAAAGAAACCACATTAGACCTCCCTCTGTTTCCCTGGGCCTGCACAACCGGCCAGCCTCTCTCCTGGGTATGTCCATCAGCACCATCTGTACCTTGACTCCCCCAGTCTCATTTACCACACCACTGTTTCCTAATCCTTTGCATCCGGACCAATCCCGTTCCTCCCTGAAGCCTCCATGAGCCCTTGGGGCCGCTTCCTTCCCCTGCCTCCCTTTGCATTCCTGGGTGGCCTGGCCACCAGCTGCCAGAAACCAGCATCTTTCCTCTGCCCTGATTCCAGGACAGTCCAGCCCGCAAATTCCTGAGGTCAATATCTTTCCTGGAGGGATCCAGAACTTAGGAGAAAGCCTGAGAACATCTGATCCTCATCTGACTTGGGGCTCTGTGGAAAGAAATTTAATGAAGGTATAATGGTGGAAAAGTACAGCTATATCAAGTATGTGAACAGAAATAAAAATGACAGGATTCAATGCACATCATTCATGAAGAAGTTTATATATCCATGGACTAAACTCTCCAGTCAAAAGACACAGACCAGGTGAATGGACTAAGAAACAAAACCCATCTTTTGTTGTCTGCATGAAACTCATCTCACTTTCAAGGACAGGCACTACCTCAAGGTAAAAGGATGGGAAAAAATATACCAAGTGAATGGTACTAAGAAAAAAGAAGGCATTGCAATTCTAATATCTGACAAAATAAACTTTAAACTAAAACTAATCAGAAGAGATAAAGAGGGCCACTTCATTCTGATCCGAGGAAAAATAAACCAAGAAGATACTACAGGCATGAACATACACAATCAAAATATGGTGTACCCAACTTCATAAAAATAATACTACAGAACGTTAAAACCCAGATTAATCCCAACTCATTAATAGTAGGGGAACTCAGTACCCCACTGTCACCATTAGATAGCTCAACAGGCTACGGAGTTAACAAAGAGATATCTGAATTAAACAATACTATATATCAAATGGACCTAACAGACATCTACTGAGCATTCCACCCAAGCACCAAAGGATACACTTTCTATTCATTGCTCCATAGAACCTGCTCCCAAATTGAAAATATACTGGGGCACAAAACAAACCTCAATAAATACAAAAAGACTGAAATAATTCCGTGCATTCTATCAGATCACAATGCAATAAGGCATAAAATCAACACTGGAAGAATCCCTAGTCACCACATGAACACATGGAGATTAAACAACACACTCCTGAATGATGACTGGATCAAAAGAGAAATTAAGAAAGAAATAAAAGTATTCCTGGAACTAAATGAAAACAATACAACATGACAAAACCTCTGGGACACGTTGAAAGCTGTCCTCAGAGGGACATTTATAGCTCTAAGTGCCTACATTAAAAAATCAGAAAGAACACAAGTAAATGACTTAACATTGCAACTCAAGACACTTGAAAAACAACAACAACTGAAACCCAAGCCCAGCAGACAAGAAGAAATAACAAAACTCATAGTGGAAATTAATGAAGTACAAGCACAGAAAACAATACAAAGAATTAATGAACACAAGAGCTAGTTCTCTGAGAAGATAAGCAAGATTGACAGACCACTACCCTACTTAATGAAAAGAGCATCTCCAAATCAACAAAACCAGAGATAAAGGGGAAACATCATAAAAGACACCAGAAAGATCCAGAACATTATAAGGGAATACTTTGAAAACCTATATGCTACTAAATTTGAAAACCTAAAAGAAATGGACAGGTATCTAAAGGCATAGGAACCACCAAAACTAAACCAAGAAGAGATTAGCAGCTTAAAGAGACCCATAACACAAAAAGAAATTGAAACAGTAATACAAAACTTCCCAACAAAACAAGTCCAGGATGAGATGGATTTCCAGCAGAATTCTACCAGACACTTATAGAAGATCTACATCCAATAATACTAAATTTATTCAAAAAGATGGAAATAGAGGGAGAACTTCCAAATTCCTTCTATGAAGCCAGCATCACTCTAATGCCAAAGCTCGGTAAAGATACAACCAGAAAAGAAAACTACAGACCCATACTCTTAATGAACATAGCTGCAAAAATTCTCAACAAGATGCTTCCAAACGATGTACAGACACACATCAAAAAGATCATACACCATGAGCAAGTGGGCTTTATTCCAGAGATGCAGGGATGGTTCAATATATGTAAGTCAATAAATGTCATAAAACATAAAACTGGGCTCAAACACAAGAAGCACATGCTCATCTCAATAGATGAAGTGAAAATTCAAAATTCATTTATGTTCAAAGTCCTAGGGGGTATTGGACTGGAGGGAACATAACTCAACATAATTAAAGCTATATATAACAAACCCACAGCCAACATCATTCTAAATGGAGAAAAACTGGAAGCATTCCCATTGAAACCAGGAACCAGGCACGGCTGTCCACTAACTCCAATCCTCTTTAACATAGTGTTTGAAACTCTTGCAAGAGCAGTATGACAAGAGCAGGAAATTAAAGAATCAACAATTGGAAAAGAAGAGATCAAATTATCCCTTTTGCAGATGATACAATATTATATCTAAGAGATGGCAAAAATTCCACCAACAAAATACTAGAAAATATTAACACGTTCAGTAAAGTGGCAGGTTACAAAATTAACCTACAAAAGTCTGTAGCCTTTCTATATAACAATAACAAGCAATCTGAGAAAGAGCACATGGAAACACATCCCTTCACAATAGCTGCAAAATAAAATGAAATAAAATAAAATAAGCATCTCGGAATAAACCTGACCGAAGACATTAAAGAGCTCTACAATGAAAATTTTAAATCACTAAAGAAAGAGATTAAGGAAGACATCAGAAGATAGAAGGACCTCCCATGCTCACCTCCCCCATAGCTGCTGCAAAGTTCTTAATTACCATCACATTGCAAAAGCTTTCCATTTCTGGGAGTCCTTTGGGCCACCCTGGCCAAAAACTCAAAGGAAGGTATCTCCTGTTTGGCATTGTTTCTTGTTATGTGGCCTTTAGCTATACATATGGACTCTTAAAAAATTATATTGGCCCATTTAATCTTCAGTTATACTTTCCTTTTTGGTGTTTAAGGAGCTATAGTCATAAAAACAAGATGGTACTGACACAAAAATAGACCTGTAGATCAAGGGAACAAAATTGAAGACCCAATAGGAGTACATGCAATTTCAGCCACCTGATATTTGACAAAGTGGCCAAGAACATTTACAGGAGGAAATACAGCATGTTCAGCAAATGGTGCTGGCAAAACTGGATCTCCAGCTGTAGAAGAATGAAAATAAACCCTTGTCTTTCACCTTGCACAAAAATCAATTGCAAATGTATCAAAGACCTCAACATAAAGCCTGAAACTCTGAAACTGTTAGAAAAAAACATTGGCAAAAACCTACAAGTTATAGGTATAAGAAAAGATTTTCTAAACAGGACATCAATTGCTCAGGAAACACTGTCAAGAATCAACATATGGGACCTCGTTAAACTAAAAAGCTTCTGTACATCAAAGGAGGAAACCAGGGAAGTGTAGAGAAAACCCACAGAATGGGAGAAAATCTTCGCCATTGACATATCTGACAGAGGTTTAACATCCAGAATATATAACGAACTCAAAAAACAAAGAATCAAGAAAGGAAGTAACCCAATTAAAAGATGGGATAAGGAACTGAACAGAGAGTTCTCAAAAGAAGAATTAAAGATGGCCAAGAAACATCTTTAAAATGTTCAAAATCACTAGTAATTAAGGAAATGCAAATTAAAACCACTTTAAGATTTCATCTTACCCCAGTCAGACTGGCTAAGATCAATAGAACAAATTATACCAAATGTTGGAGAGGATGTGTGGAAAGGGGAATACTCATCAACTCCTGGTGGGGCTGCAAACTTTTTCAACCCCTATGGAAAGCAGTGTGGAGAACTCTTTAAAAACTACAAATGAACCTACCATTTGACCCAGTTATACCACTCCTTGGCATATACCCAAAGAACTCATCCTGTTCCACAGACTCTTGTATACCCATGTTTGTTGCTGCTCTTTCCACAATAGCTGAAAGATGGAAGAAACCTAAGTGTCCCTCAGTTGACAAATGGATAATGAAAATGTGGTTCATTTATATGATGGAGTTCTACTCAGCAGTAAAGAAAGATGAAATCATGAAATTTGCAGGTAAATGGATGGAACTAGAAACTGTTATTCTAAGTGAAGTAACAGAGACTCAGAAAAAAAAATAGACATATGAAAACCCTCATATGTGGATCCTAGAGCCAAACCCTGATAAGTGAGTATGTATCCAGACATAACTACAGGAACCAGGATAATGGAATGGAACCAGGGAGGTAAAGGAAAAGAAAGAACCTGAAAGAGAAGTACAGTAGGAAACAGGAATTAATAAGGGAGATATGGATAAAAGTTGGGTTAGTTTAAGGGAGCAGGGGAGGGAAGGGTATACAAGGAACCTAGGGGATAAAGGGAAAGAAGGAGCTCAAGAGAGGTAGGACCATAGGAGAAGGATATTATTAAGGGAGAAAGGGGAATATGGGCACACTTTGATTGGGAAACCACAATGGAGGGGTGAGACAATGTGAGAGATAGATAATGCCTAGCTAGTTTTAAAAACCAGATGGAAACATGTTAGTCCAACAACCTACTGAAAAATTATGCATACCAGATCAAGAAATATATGTCTAGGCAAGGTTTATCTGATAACAATTGGTCTTTGCCCAAGATTTATCTACATGGCACACAGCAATTAAAAGTACCAGAGTGGTGGAACTAACCTTCTTGTATATTTAACAGCTATACTTTGAGGCCTATATACTAATTTGGTCATAGGGACATAAAGGACAGTTTTTGCTCCTTGCCCTCCTAGGTCGACTAGTTCCAGGGGACTATGAGCATCTCCCAAAATGTCCTGTAATTGTGGTGGGCCACCTGCCCTCTTGATCAAGGAGGCCATGGAGATGCCACAAGGTGGACTTGAACCAGTGTACAGTCTACAAAGAGGAGAGTCAACACAGAGGAAATATTTCCTCCATGCTTCCAAGTGAAGCCAGCCATGGTTGAGCAGGACCTTTGACAGATCCTCAAATGGCCTTTAGAGTAAAAATAAGTTGGTTTATCTGGGCCAACTATATGGCCTTAAAAACAAAAGGAAAGTGTAACCAAAGATTAAAGGGGCTAATAAAATTTTTAAGAGTCCATATATATATATAGCTAAAGGTGACATAACAAGCAACAATGCCAGATAAGAGATACCTTCTTTTGAGTTGTTGGCCAGGGTGGCCCAAGGGACTCCCAGATAGTAATGCAGCATAGAATGGGGAAAATGAACAGTAGAACCCAATCTTATCTAAAGGAATATTGACAACTGATTGTTGCTAGATGAGAAACATCTGACCTTCCTACAACAAAGACCTCTAGATGGGCTCACTAGATTCACCAGATGGATAAGTAGTGAGGAATGGCTAGGGGTGCTGACAACACAGCAGACAGTTGCAGGCATGACAGAGTATAAGGGCTCTAGTGGTCAGGGGAGACTATGGGAGGGTGCCATCTGGGAAGTGGGTGTAGAGATGAATAAGTCGGTTTGGGATGTTCTGTGTGATGTACACACACACAAAAATCAAAAAATTAAATAATGAATTATATTTGAGGAGGAAGCATAAAAACTTACATCATTTTATTTAGTAAAGATGATAAACATTACCATTGAAATCTACCTGATGACTTTATAGACATACACAGGTGCCGTGTATCCGAGTGCAACTGATTATGACTAGTAATAATCAGATACATAAGATTAGAAACACATGCACCAACATCACAGCGTTAGCAAAAGCAATGAGTCTTTCTGTAAGAAACAGTATTTTTAAATATGAAATGGAGATCTTTTCTAAAGGTTAAAAACTCATTCAATTTAGTGTCTTACTATTGTATAACTGTATTAATTCAACAGTGAACCTAAAAATTTTATAGCCACTTTTGAAAGAGATGTGTCTTTGCTCTGGAAACTGTTATTGAGT
>NW_008339916.1:2123335-2142074 GCF_000622305.1 Nannospalax galili
TGTCAGATTTCTGTTAAAAACTATTCTACATAAATATCCACTTTAAATGCTACTGGTCTATCACTAGCATTTGGATATTGATTATCAGAGATTACTATAAATCATATTGCTCAATTTTAAATTGACTTCAACATATTTGCTTATACAATAAATATTAAAGATGCAAAAACCTATACCCTGTTGACCATAATCGAGAGAAAATCATTAGAAAATCAGATTCAGAACAAGGAAAATTATTAAAGATGAGAGGCATTGCGTAGTGATAAGGAGTCAAGAAGATGTAGTAATCTTTAAAATGCTTAAACCAAAAATTCATCAAAATATGTGGAGCAAAATAATATTGTGACTAGAGAAATTTCCACTTCTACTTTGGTAATTGACAAATCGGCAGGCAGAAAATCATTAAGGACATAATTTACCTGAACATCACTATCAATCAACAGGGCCTAATTGACATTTGCACAGTACTCCATGCAGCAACAGTACAATACAGGTTATTTTCAAACTCATATGTGCAGCAAAATGCATGTAAATGTGTTGAAAAACTAAAATAAAATGATAGAACAGCATGTTTTCTATCACAGTGCCTTAAAACATATATCAACAAAGCAAGTTTATACATTTGGACATTAAAATATACTTAATAACATATTAAAGAATTTTCAAGGTAACTTAAAACTAGTTTGAACTAATCTTAGTTTGACCTTTTAAGTTAGTTTTAATTTGAACTAGATAAGATAACATCAAAATTTTCAGTAAATAAAACATTTTATAAAGCTAAAATGTAGCTGTAATTAACAGCAGTGCATTAATTCCCTGATGGAATCAGAGCTCCCATGAGCCAATAAATTCCAAAAAGCCCCACGTATGAATGTTCCTATATTGAATATCAAACTTTAATACAGGACTTTGGATGACATTTCTGATATTATCCGTAACATGGAACATTTTCTTAAAAGAAATAAATTACCAAAACTCAAATAATTATGGAATTGTCACACGATTTTATCTGTTAAATAATTCAAATCACTGAAAATCACATTCTCAGAAAAATATGCAATGTCTAGCAGTTTAACTGGTTAATATTTTTAAAACCCATTTACACTAAATTTTTACAAGCCTTCCAATGCGGGGAACACACCTTAACCTTTGTATGTGGTAAAAATTACCCAATTATCTAAACCAGATTGAATCATCGAAATAAAGCCCTATATATAAATATCTCTTATGAACATACATGAATAATATTCAGCCTAATAGGAGCAAATTGAATCCCATAATGAATAAAAATAATTATACAATTATGATTTATTTTATAGGATGCAGCATTGGTAGAATATTGAATAAATATCAAGTGATGGGAGAAAAACTATTGACAAAATCTAACATCCACTAATGACAAAAATTCTTAGTTAAATAGGAATAGCTGGAAATATCTTCATCATGAAAATAAATATGTGAGGGAATGTTTATATGATATTATATCATACTTAATGGTGACAAGAAATTGGATGACTTCTTCCCAACTTTGTGAAGAAGACAAGTTCATTTCCTCTTGACAAGCCTGTTCAATATCGCATTAACATTTTGAGTAGTTAAATAAAATAAAGGAAAAATTAAAATTTTTAAATAAGACAGGGAGAATTTAAAATCTTCTGGCAAATATCAGGATTAACTATGAAAATATTCGTTTTTTTAATATTTTCTTGAGACAGGTTCTCACTGTGTAATTTTGGCTAGTCTGGAGCTCAGTAAGTAAACCAGGATGATCTCACACTTATAGAGAGCTGCATGTAAGAGTTTTAGCATTAAAGGTATGTAAGATATGTGCCACCATGCCCAGCTACTATGTATAAAATTCAAAACCATCAATTACAGCCAAAAAGTATCTGCTACCAGTGCTTGTTTGCCTTATTCTGTCACATTCCATGTGTTTACCTATGTTCTTCTATCCCACTTCATTGTATTATTTGCTTGGGTTTCAAGATCATAGGTCCCATGTATTTCTTCATGCATAATTCATTGTTTAAACCGTCCCCTGTTCCTTCATTTCCCATCCCATCACTACACTATCTGCTTGAAACCTTCTGCCCCAAGTATTTATCTTCTCTATTCTCCTCATATTTATATTCTATCAACCCTCCCTAAACACATAACTCTTACTGGCCAGTTTCTAGTTTCCTGGTTTATGCATGTACTCCTTTCTAATCATACAAAACAAAAGATATAAAGCTACAACCCACAAATGAGAGAGAACACACAGCATTTCTTTTTTTGGATGGCAATGGATATGTTAACTAATTTTGATATGGCAATAATTTACAATATTTACCATTATCAAAATATGTGCACACTGTATACACATTATTTAATATTATACATCAATAAACTGATAAAGATGTTGATAGTCATCAATATATAATTATTTATAATAAAGAGTTTAGAAGAAAGGCAGTGATAAAAATCACTTAATAAAAATGAATGATTATTAACAAGATGCTCCTTGTAAAACTATAATAAGGGCAGTGGTCTCATTAAGTGATCATGTGCACAACTGACTGGAAATTAATCTAATTAAATTTATGAAGTCGTTTCACTGAAGTAATCATGAAACATTAAATGCCCGAATGGATAACCTTGGATAAACACAGAGAAATAGTATTTTCATTGATGGGATAATTTAGTGTCCTGAAGATAGCCCGCAACTCTAAATTTCTTCTAAACAAAACTTAGAAGTTGAGTTGAAGTCACACCATGAAGTAGTTAATGAAGAAATATAAAATCGTAAAATATTTGTTGGAAATGTTTCATTTTATGACCTTGTAAATTAGTATTGGTGAAAGACAAAGCAAATGGATCAATGATGTTAGATACAGGAATAGGAAACTAAGCAAGGCATGCACCACAGTTTAACATATAATGGAAACCACTTTATATATGATCAGGGAAAGAGTGAGATTTCAAGTATTAGATCTTCACCAAATGTAACATGTAAAGAATTATTCCAAACAAATGGCAAGCACAAAGACAGAAAGCATTCCAATTTTTGATAAAAAAACAATTGATATTTTATATCACTGATAAGTGCTTACCAGATAATTAATAGGAAGTCCATGTGGAAACAAACAGGTACTAAGCTTGACAAATTGAAAGACAAAATTTTGTCATGAAAATAAGAAATTTAAATAGGAACAATAATTTTCAAGACAGATAACAACCCAAATGTTAACATCTGATATACTAGTAAGTAGAAACAATAATTTTCAAGACAGATATCAACCAAAATGCTAACATCTTCTATACTGGACACAATTCTACAGTTTTCTAAGATAAAGGAGCTGCCTGGCAAGGAACACAGTGCCAGATAGAAGAGACCTCCCTTAGAATGACAAGCATGCCTTGCAGCACTCATCAAAGAAGCTTCTTTTTTTCAACAGATGGAGGCTACTGCAGAGTTGCACAGAAAACATATGTCTAGGAGATGCCAGTACAGGGTCACATATCTGCAGTCAAATATCTACAAGTAAGGCTCATGGAACACAGCAGAATAAAGGGTACAAGAGAGGGTTAATGCACCCTTCAACTCTCCAGTGACACTTCCTTCTACATGAGAGTTCGATACACACTGAAGGCCTCAACTGGCCAAGTTTTGGAGAATAAGAGACTGTATAGGATGGGAGTCCTATATAGAGCCTCACATACCCACAGCTCAGGGATCATTGCAGAAAATGAGGCAGAAAGATTGTAAGAGCCAGGGCTGGTTTGTGAACACAAGGAGGTGGAGGCCTCCCTGTGGCAAGGAGAATGGAATGCATGTCCGCTTAATTAAACAGGGGCCTAAAGGGGAGGTGAGAAATAGGTGGCAGGCCAGCAGTGGATTGAGAACTATTTGAGACTGATTCCTGCTGGGTGAGGGAGCTTACGACTTAATTATGACCACTGGACAGGCTGGCTAGACTCCAGTGGACACAGTTACACTGAAGGACATTTGTGGATAAACACCTGAATGAATAGGACTCAGCATGTATGGCAGAGTGCTTAGGGTTTGGTCGGGGGATAAGGGGAGGTATGGATGGGGGAGGGGGTCTGATTTTGAGTGAGAAATGTATGAAATTTCCAAAGCTCAACTAAAAAAAGAAAAAAAAATTGACAAATATTAAATTAAATTCATTGAAAAATTAAATTGATCTGTTCCACTACAGAACATTTAAATAATCACATTGCTAAGACATGGTGAGTACATACTGAAACAGGACATCTAATATGTTCATTGTGGGAATATAAAAAAGATATACAATGGGAAAGCTGAAAGGGTGCCTCGTGGACTGAGGTCTGTGGTCGGGGAGCACAGGGCAGGGCAGCGAGATGTAGGACTGCTACACCATCCACAGTCAGCGGAAGCATTTGCAGTCCAAGTACATCATCAGCACAGGCCACGCGACAAAACCAACTGGGAGTGGCTGGTGAACCAGTACCGCGACTCCTACTGCTCCTACATTGGCCACTTCGACCTCCTCAAATACTTAGCCATAGCAGAGGATGGGAGCAAAGCACACATGAACTTCAGCCTGATGGAGAAGATGCTGCAACCCTCCCGGCCACAGGCCTACAAGCCAGTGGAGTACTGAGCTCCACCTTCCTGGGCCTGCTGCCAGTGAACCTAGGCTCCCTGGCTCCATAGGTCCTGCTTCTCGTACTTTCCCCTCTCCCTGTCCCCTGCTTCTCGAACTTTCCCCATCCTGCAGTCAGTGCATGGATTCCTCTTGGCTACTGCTTCTCGAGCATTGCATGTGCAGAAGTCCTTGTCAGGTGTGCCTCACCAGCCTTGCTTGCTTGTAGACCTTTCCAAGCATGGAGAGACCACCCCAACCCCTGAGAAATGTGCAAATGGAGAGGTCCTCCAGCTGACCAACGAGAAGACTGACATGGGCATGAAGGCAGGATTTAGACGCTGTTTTTCTATAGTTGATACGTTCTTTGTTTTTTCATAAAGTTTAGAAGTTGTCTTAAAATATATATATATATATATACACACATATATATTTATATATAATAGTATCAGCACATCAAGTAATGATTTAGAATATGTAATTGTTCATGAGAGAATGTGTAGACATTAACACCTCAGGGTTTTTTTTAGCTATAAATCTTAGAGCACTACTTGCACATGTGAAAGATATGTGTTAATCTTCTCAAAGTGTCAATTACTGACTTGACAGGATTTGGAATGACCTTGAAAAAAAGCCCGCAGGCACAACTTGAGGGATTATTTAGATCAGGTTTGCTTTGGGGCATTGGCAGTGAATGATTATTTTGGATAGGTCAATGCAGATGGGAAGACCTCCCCAAAAAGCAGGTATATACTTACCTTGTTTTAGGGCCTGTACTCCACAAAGGCAAAAGCTAATGTTAACAAAATTAATCATTGTTCTCTGCTTCCTGACAGTGGATGTAATGTGACCAGCTGACTCTTTTCATTGACTTCCCCACATGCTTAGAAATGAAGCAACATTCCATAAAATATTAATACATTTCAAAATCACATTAAAGACAGAAATATACTAAAATTAACACCTATACCCAAGTTTCCCATACAACCTAATATATAGCTTTGTGCAGTAAAATCACACACAGAATTCATGTCACACTGCAATGTCTAAGGACTTTTTTCTGCAATATTATATAACTTGCATACATAGAAGCGTCTGAAATAACAAAGGCCCAAAATAAAAATAGATTTAGTATGGAATAATATTTCAGATAATACTGCAACTATGGACAAAGAATAAATATCCACAATGGGAAAACATGAAATTAGAACTAATTTTTCAGAAATAGAAAGTCATAATCATTTTATAATAGTATCAAGTCAATAAAGAAAAGTAGAAATTGATTAAATTTTATTTAGAGTCCAAAAAAAGAATAAAGCAACTAAAATAACAATTTTCAAAACACAGAAAACAGATCACAAATATCCAAACTAAATATCATATGAAGAAAAGAAAGGAAAGCAAATATTTAATTTACATATAAATGTAATGAATTCAGTAAGGTATTTTTCTAAATTTAATTTATTTGTATTTTATGTGTCCGAGTGTTTTTCTGCTTGTTTGTAAGAGCACTTTTACATACAACTCAGAGGATGCACTAAGAGGCCATTTGTTCACCTGGATCTGGGTTTCAGACAGTTGTTAGCTGGTATATAGGTGCTGAGAACTGAACCTGGGTCCTCTGCATGAGCAGACAGCACTCTTAATTGCTGAATCATCACTTCAGTCCCCAAATCGGTAAGATCTTGAATACAATCTTCCTTAAGTGAAAAGGAATTAATTGAAATTGGTAAAAATTTGAATCATATACTAGCTAAATCATAATAAGCTATAACTGAGATTTTTATTTTGGAAAAATCCTTAACTTTGTAAACTTATTTGTTTCTTATAATAAATTTAGTAAGAACACAGATTGATGACAGATTATGGAATTAAATCATTTTATTTTCAGTTAAATACTTCAGGAACCATTTTCACAAAAAAGTGAGAAGAATTGTGTGTGTGTGTGTGTGTGTGTGTGTGTGTGTAAAATTATATGCCTATCAAATCAACACTTATAGGGCATTAAAAAAACTGCAACATTTTCTTTGAAAGAGTGATACATTCATAAGCACTTTTCACAAGCATGCTTCTCTCTGTAAATTGCTAGAATTTGAGGACTTGTGTTTGTTTTCTGAGAAAATAAAGCAAATGACTCAAGATGAGTTGTTTCTAAACTAAAAGACCTGCTGTGAACACTAAAACTACTCGAAATACAGACTTAGGTTTACAGAACCTACATGCGGTAATGTAAATCTTTTTTTTCATTTTCTCAAAGGAAAATGCAAATTATATAAAATACTTCTGTAAATATAACATTCTGGACATAAAATTTTACAGGGAATAAATGATGGATTAGCAAGATTATTTTATTTTTAACAGAAATTATTGAATGAAGGTTCCTTGTTAAGTTTGAGTGGAGCTAAGTAAGTTAAAATACATATTTCCACATTAAATTCAGTCATTAGAATGAATACAAGGTGTATACTTAAAAAATCAGAAAAACACATTGAAGGCAATAGATTCAAAAAATAGGACAACAAATTGTAAATAAGTAGGGAGGAACATAAGGATACAAAGCATTGCTCAGAATGACAGAAAAAAAAACATTAAATGAATTTATTACATCATAAGAAAAATACTTTCATTTTACAGTATAAAAAAAATAAGGTCCCTAGATCCCCAGATCATTAATGGGAGGATAACCACATAATCAAGAACATTCACATCGAATTCTGTGTTACTAAATATGCTTAGCTTACTTGATATCATTGTATAACCTATACTATGAATACAGAAGTTGAGACCCTACAGTGGATTTCTGTTGTGAAAAAAAAATACTTAAACATGAATTATATCATCAAGTGAAGATCAAGAAACCAGGTAATGACCAGAGTGAGGGAAATGACAGTAGATAGTTCATAGTATAAATCTAATAATAAGAACTGATTGAGGAGTTACAAATATTCACATCATAATTCATCAGTAACAAAAAAGTTTAAAATTAGGTTTTATGCAGAGATTGTATGTGTATACTTCTCTTGAATAAGTCCTAACTGTACTACTAGGACATCCATACTGATTATGACTATGGCCTGCCTCTACAACCTTTTACATTGTCTTCTTGGCCACCTCTATTATGTGACAATATGTCCTATAGCAACTTAGGAGGTGCATCCTATGGTGTTCAAGAAGTTTAAGAAACATTAGATTCTGATAGTTTTTCCTTGAAAATTTTGGCAAGATGATGCAGGAGGTAAAGTAAGAAAGTCAATGGAAAACAGAAATGAAATGGAACGAGTTCAAGAGTATAAGGCTTTGCAGGTTTGAAAAAGCCAACTGTTGGGGCTGGAGAGATGGCTCAGCAGATAAGAGCACTGATTGTTCTTGTGGAAGTCCCAGGCTCTAATCCCAGCACCCACATGGCAGCTAACAACTGTCTGTAACTCCAGTTCCAGGGGACCCAACAACTTCTGTCCTCCTCAGGCACTGCAGGACATGGATGCACTTACCTACATGCAGGCAATACACACATACACATAAAATAAAAATAACAAATAAAAGATGTTTAAAAAAGAAAAAACAATAGTTTTCAGACTATATTTTAAGAAAAATTGATGAAAACATGCTGTGAGGCCGGATTTGAATAACACTTCCCAGTTAAAGTGATTCAGGACAATGACATTTTTTAAGAAAGCTAACATTATTGTCTCCATGTGTTTCTGTGTGTATTTTTTGTATCAGTATATTAAATCAGGATTGAGAATTACAGCAGTTGAATGCTTGTTTGTGTTATTACTGGTACATGAAGCAGATTTACAAGAAGTAGATCAAATTGTTTCAAAGCTTTTCATAGTTTGAGTTAAAAGTACTTGTAACCCAATCTCTCACTGCCAAGTAGTGATTTGAGGTAACTGTGAGGATAGTGTGAAGCTATTAAGGAGGACATACTGTCACATACTGCACATGATCAAAAGATGGCATAAAAGGATGATTTCTTAGAAGGCAGACCCAGGTCACAGTCATAAACAGCAAGCATGTCCTAGTAACACAATTAGGAGTAACTCAACAGACTTGTCCTCCACATTATAACTCTGTTAAGACCTGATTTTCAACACTATGTAGGTTTGCTATGTCTAATGAATTATGATTGAATTTTTATAATTTTAACTGCAAGATAATTGAAATTAAGCAGTAGGACTTCATGTAAGATGATGAAGACACTAGAAAAGAACTCATGTAAAATAAATCACAAAGCTCTGCTGCATATAATCCACGGTGTGATGACATAGCAAGAATACACCATCTGTAAATCCGAAAAGTGAATTGGATCAGACACCAAATCCGCTGATATCTTGATATTGGACTTTTCTGCCTCCATAACTATGAGAAATAAATAAATGAATTAATCAATTGAATTCTGATTTTTCAGTAAACAGTACTCAGACAATGATATTTTTATGCCACTGGAACAGATGTATATTAATATATATATATATATATATTTTAGAAACTCACATCCAACAATACATATGCATCCATAATTATTTATGCATAGACCATACCATATCAAAAGTAATTAAAGCAAATTTTAGAGTATTTAAAAATTGGTCATATATATATATTTATTCTTTTGTCTGGATGTAATAGTCCCTGCTTCTTCATGTCTTCCCCTTTCATCCCTCTTCTCTGCGTTCTTCAAGCTCCCTTTCTTTTTCTTCCCTTTTCCTCTCCTTCCCTCTTTCCTTCTTTCCAAACTTCCTTCCTTTAATATACTTGTTACTGCTTCACTGGCATATTTTGGACTTCTGTGGCTGTAAGTGACACATAATTTACTTTAATTAATAGATCATCAGGTAAAAAGCAGTCACATTAGTTCCTATATGAAAGTACTAAGAATAATCAGGATAAGATGCAGTATATGGTTGGGGTTCAACTTGTCTTTACAATACAAAAGACAGTAAATAGATATTTGGTAACTAGAATGACGACCTACACGGAAGCAATGCCATTCACTTGGCAACATAGGGAAAGTCATTTTCCAGAATCTCCAAACATTCAATCTACATAAATTTTGAAAATACCAATTATGCACAAGGGAATTGTTAAAAATAAGGTTTATGTTAAGAATCCAAGATTGTCACCTACTTACAAAAAAAAAGAGTGTTGATACACAGAAACAGAAACATTTAAAAATGATATATAAAGTCGAATTTTTATTAAAAATATAACAGAAAACACTTCAAAATGAAAATAGTTTTCAACATTATGCATTTCACTATTGAAATATATAGTAATTTTATACAAACCTAAAATAAAAAGAAAGTAGATAGTTTATATTTAAAACTCACATAGACCAATGCATATACATCCAAAATTATTTATTCAGAGAATACCACTATATTAAAATAAAGATTGAAGAAAATGTAAACCAATCATCCCCTCTGGAACTAGGACAGGAACAAAATACTAAACAGTAGATGGACACACACTGAAGGACATTTGGAGATATAAATTTAACATGATAATGTCTAAATATATATCATAATTGCATATAATCTGGTGGGGGAGCTATAAGAAGGGTACAGATAGGGAGGGGTCTAAATATGATTGTTTATTGTATGAAATTTCCAGTAAAGTGAGAAAAAAATACTTAAAAATTAAATAAGAACCAGAGGAGCTATACAGAAAACATCTGAAAGTTATATTTTTTATATGAAAGCTATTCTATGGGTTGCAGAGATGGCTCAGTAGTTAAAAGCACTGACTGCTATGGCAGAAAACCAGGATTTGGTTCCCAACGGAGGCTCACAATAGTCCTTAACTCCATTTCCAAAGAATCTGATGTTGTCTTCTGGCCTCTGAGGGCATTGCATGGCCTAGGTGCACTTACATAGGTGCAAATGATGCACTCAAAGTTTTTTTTTTTTTTTTTTTTTACTGTGAAAAGTATGTTTATTATATTATTGTGGTAATGGTTTCATAGGTGTATTCATGTCAAAATTATATTGTATAGTTTAAATATGTGGTTTATTATGTCTATACCTCACCAAAATATTCTACATTTTAATATAATTCTTTTTTCATATATTTTTTTTTATGGTTGGAGACTGCATCTTAATACTGCTTGACATTTTCTTGAAATTTTCAAATTCTTCTTGTGTACAAGTCCACTATTTATCACTTTCTCCCACTGGGAAAAGGCAAATTTCTTCTTCAAAAAAGGGGAGGATGGGACATGTACATCTTTCAGAGAAAGCAAGAGTAGGTAACATCCACCGGAAAAGAGAGGGAGGGGTGAACGAGGACTAACTTTATGCTCAGTTTGGATGCTTCTTCAGGAATGAAAACACAGATAAATAATGGCAGCCCTGAAAGCTGGGGAGCTTCCAGAGTCATCCCTGCCTCCCATTTGGCATTATAGAAGGGAACGTGTGGGGTAACTACAATCCAATACAGGCTAACAAAATAATGTCAGCATGCTGTGAGCCCAGGAAGTTTCTGTCAAGGCAGACCTCAGGCTTCCTTGGCTGTTGCACAGCAGGTTCTGCTT
Organism: Nannospalax galili; assembly: GCF_000622305.1. Classification (NCBI taxonomy): domain Eukaryota; kingdom Metazoa; phylum Chordata; class Mammalia; order Rodentia; family Spalacidae; genus Nannospalax; species Nannospalax galili. The sequence continues at coordinate 2,134,478 of NW_008339916.1, forward strand.
CCAGCTATGCCTTCACCATCACAATAGGGTACATGGAAAGTGGCTGCTGAGAGTTGAAAACGATAAGTCATTCAGGTCACACTGAGATGACCCTAAAGCAGATACTGCAGAGCACACAGCCAGAGTTAAGAAAATAAATGTGGCTAAAATGCAAGGAGCTGTGATGCTCAAGCAGAACCTGGAAGGCAGAATCTAAGTCCCATGAGCTGTCCTGGACATCAGTGCAGCCTTTGCTGTCACTGCCACTGTCATCTCCAGCCAGGTTCTCCTGCTCACAGGCCTCTTCAGAACCAGGAAGTGTGCTGCCCTGAGTCTCCTGGTTCTCCCTCGAGTCCAGAATCACGTATCTGCTCTTCTTCAGCACCATGTGCCATCCCAGCTCTTCTGCCATCTGGGAGAGATCCCACTCCATAGAGTAAGCATCCTTCCCCTCTGCATACCTACTTGGGTTTCACCTAGCTAATGCAGAAGTTAAGGGTGTTAGAATAAAGGTGTAAGGCTGTTCGGTTACTCTTTCCTACATGTAGGGACACATTCTTAGTGCTAAAGTTCTCAATTATGGCCGGTGAGGGCTGGTCCATTAGCTTCTGAGCCAAGCCAAGGCACTGGTGTGAAGGTTCACAGCCAGGGAAGTGATATGTCCATGGGGGACAACATCAGAACCCTCCTCAATTTTGGCCAGGACGTAGCCTGCAATCTTCCCATCTTTGTCCTTAGCAATGTAGAAGAGCTGGGGCCAGGACAGGTCATGGTAGAAATAATATTTCATCTAGTAATTCTCAGGATGGCAAAGGAGGTTGCAGTGTTGCATGTTCATCAGGTCATCTGGCCAAGCATGGCAGATGCTCATTTTAGTGACAGGTAGAAATCCTCTCAGACTGCAGACAACCAGAGAGGATGCCTTTGAGCAAAAGCTACACCCCTGCCACCAATAGATTTAAAACAGCTGGGATATCCTAAGAGGGCTCATACAAGATGAGGAAGATCTCCCACTACCTTCCATTTCTTTTGGGAGATGCTGTACAGAACTTCCTCCATCTTCATGCAGGTGGGGTCCCAGTCACATCCAAAATGAATGATGACTATGCACTGGTCTTCTTCTAAAAGATTGGCCTCGTATACCTGTCAGCTATTGTATAGATACAGGAGCTTGTATGACATCATGAGCAAGCCTATGCTCGCAAGTACCACTGGCTACCTTGTGTGGGTCCAGATGCCTCTTAATCCAATTCTTTTAAAATATAATTATTATTGATTTTTTGTGGATTTCATAAATACATATTAATCATATTTAGCCCCCCTCCTTTATGTGCACCCCCCATAAACTGCCCACAGGACTTCACGTATTTTGTCATATATGTTAAGGCCTATTGAGTAAAGTTTGTGGACTCAGCTATCCCATGGTATGTTCCACAATTGGTCATACACAGAGAATAAATGGCTGTGAGATGCCCAACCCTAAGTGACAATGGAACCTCTATATCTAAGAGTCATGGAGCATAGTGCAACATGGGTAGAAAAAATACTAATGCATCTCTCAACTGTCATTAGTGAAGCTTCCTCATGCAACAGAGGGCGAGGAGATGAACACAAAAGTCCACAACTGATCAAAGTGTAGAGAATAAGAACCTGGAGAGGTGGCTCTTTGGAAAAGACTCCTATATTTAGTTTCACTGAAGCAGGGCTCAGAGACATTGCAGAAGAGGGGGCTAAAAGATTTGAAGAGCCAGAGGAGCAGGTGTATGACCACAAGTAAACAATCTTACAGGCTCCTGGGCCCTTGCTCATATGAACTTAGCAATGGTGACAGCATGTGCATGTGAACGCAATCAGACAAAAAACAACATTGAACTAGGGAAAGTAACAAGAGGTCACAACTTTGGTGAGGAACTATTGGCTACTGGTACTGGGTAAGAGAAAGTTCACTTTCTTTTTTAAAATATATTTTATTTAATATTTTTATTTTATGTGTATGAGTGTATTCCCTGCATGTATGTGAGTGCACCTATGTCGTGTAATGAAACAGAGGTCAGAAGACAGCGTCAGATTCCTCTGGAACTTGAGTTAAGGAAGGTTTGTAGTGACCATGTGGGTGCTGGGAATCGGACCTGAGTCCTCTGCAAGAGCAGTCAGTGCTTTTAACCGCTGAGCCATCTCTCAGCCCCAAGTTCATCTTCTTTAAAAGAGTGACTCTCTAGATAGGCTGAACAGACTACAGTTGATGAATACACAAAAAAAATTTAAAAATTATTACAACTTCAATTACATACAAAAGCTCTACACCTATATTTCCAGCCTTTCTATATCACTGATGCTACAAAATATATTTGTGTATGTTTTGCAATGATTAACATAATATTGATATTCTTGGTAGTACTCCTATAATCCGTTTTTTAAAAAATATTTATTGACTTTTGTATATTTGATATAATAGTTCTTAATCAAATTCAGACCCCTCCCCCATCTATGTCCACACCCCAAACCCACCAGAGCACATTTATTCCATATACATGTTAAGTCCTATCCAGTCAAAAATTTGTAACCAAGATGTCTTTCATTGCAAATTCACCCTCTGCAGTCAAGTCAGCCTCTCTAGAAGTCGTTGGTAAAGCCCACTCTCCCTCACCCAATAGTGATAACTCTCTAATAGTTCCCAGATTAGGGCCAAACTACCACTCAATTCCTTCTCTCCTTCTGGGCCCTTGTCTGACTGAGTTGTCATGGGTCCTGTGCTTCATGCCACCATTGCCACAAGTTCACATGTGCAAACTTCCAGTGGCATGAAATCCTCTGATTCCCTAGGTTCATGGATCAACCCTGACTCTTACAATCTTATGGACCCCTCTTCCACCATGATCCCTGAGGCATGGGTGGGAGAGGTTTGATATAGGAGTCCTATCCAGGGACACACACTCTCCAGTCTGTTATTCTTTAAAAGTTGGCCGGATTTGATCTTTTGTGTGCATCTCACTCTGTTGCATAATGAAGCTTCACCGGTGAGAGTTGAAGGATGCACTAATTTTTACCTATCCCTGTCCCTTGCTTCCACTACATTCCAAGAGCCTTAATTGTAGAGGTTCAACTGTAGATGTATCACCTATTACTTGGGCACCTCTCAGATGTATGTTCTCTGTGTCTCACCAGCTTTGCAATTCTGCAGTAGCCTCCATCTGTTGCAAAAAGAAACTTCTTTCATGAGTGATGTACTTGTATACTTGTCTGTAAATTTAAGGATCCATATTTTGCACAGAATAAGAAATTACTTTTGTCTAAGGATATGAGAGCCTTGGGTTTTCTCTAAGATCTATAACCTCTCCAGGTATGTGTATTTGGCTCTGATTACAGTGTCACCCATGAATTCACTCCCATTGAGAGGACTTTAAGTCCAATTATAAGGCTGTTGATTATTACCCCTGGTAACCGTACCAATACTGCACCAATAGAGGTAGTTGGTTTTGCTGGTTGCTATGGTTATTAGGCTTTTGGGTTAGATTGGGGCATTGATTTATTTTCTCCCTTAGCAGCTTGCATAGTATCTTATAGAACTATGGTTGCTAAACTTCAAGAAGAAGGCTTCTAAGTCAGCTCCTGCTTCCATAGCTCCAAATCCTGTGTCTGAACTATGTCCTCTCTTCAGCAGTAGTATCTTATCATCAAGTTCTGGGAGATAACCAAGAGTTCTGGCAATAGCCTGTGTTGTTTTTGGAGTCTCTTGACTGACACTGACCAAACACTGGAAGGGAGGTTTCTCCTGTCTGGCACTGTGTTCCTTGCCTTACAGCCCCCAGGCACACATATTCATTAATGTTCAGGCACTATATGTGCATTTCTCAGCCGGTTTGGGGGCAACACATTTCCCATTCGCTTCCCTAGCCCCCCAAGATACAGTCATCTCTACTCCCTCCTGCCATCCTGCCTCTCCCGTCCTTCCGTAGTTCAAACCTCCCTATTATCCCCTCCCCTGCCATCCCCTCCCTCCCTACCATGGCCCCCACATGTACCTCCCCTCCCAACGAAACACTCCCACTTTCCCCACCTTTCCTGTGGTAACATCTGTTCCCTACTATTCCCACCTTTCCAGTTCTTTCTTTTCTTTTACCTCCGTGTTTCCTATCCATTTTCCTGTCTCCTGTTGTTACATTAGGGTATATACTTACATTTAAGGGATTGGTGCTATAATCCACAAATGAGGGAGAACATACATCGCTTGCTTTTCTGCATTTGTACTACTTAGCATAACAGTCTAATTCCATCCATTTACCTGAAAATTTCATAATTTCGTGTTTTCTTACTGCTGAGTAAACCTCCATTGTGTAAATGTGCCACATTTTCATTATCTGTTCCTCAGTTGAGGGACATTTAGGTTGTTTCGATTTCTTAACTATTGTGATGAAAACAGCAACAAACAATGTACAGGTATCTCTATTTTAGGATTAGTCTTTTGGGTTTATGCCAAGGAGTGGAGTAACCAGATAATATGGTAAATTCTTTTTTAGATTTTTGAGAGTTCTCCACATTGCTTTCCATAGTGGTTGCACGAATTTGCAATTCCCCCCAGCAGTGGTTCTTATTCTTTTGATTCAATGATTTCAGAGGCCATGCTTTCAAGTTTGTTAATTCTTTCTTCCACTTAATCAACGTCCTTTGATCTTTCTAATATTTTTACAATACACTTAAAACATTTTAAGTGAGAGCTGGGCATGGTGGCACACGCCTTTAATCCCAGCACTCGGGAGGCAGAGGCAGGCAGATCTCTGTGAGTTCAAGGCCAGCCTACTGGATATAATGAGTTCCAGGACAGCTAGGGCTACAGGGAGATCCTGTCTCAAAAAGACCAAAAAAAAATTTTTACTTGAAAACCTGTGGCTAGTTCTACTTTTAATAATTTCTTACTCTTGGCAGTTTGTAATTCACTTTCTTAATTTCATTTAGTTATGCAGCTGCCTTATCATTTAGCTCAGTAACAATTTTTAATTTATATGTTGAATACTTTCAGATTGAAATCACTTTGTGTTCATTTTCTGGAGTTTTATTGTGTTTGATTGGGACATAGTTCCTTGTGGTTTATTGTCATTACTGTTAGATTATCATCAGTATTAATATGGTTACATTTTAATCTATAAGCCTTTGAATGGAGTCTTCCATTTGAAAAAAAAAATACTGCTTATCTCGCAGTTTTTATATACTGATTTCTGTAGGTGGTACACCTGACCAGTCAACCCATGCAGTGGTTACAGAACATTCCAAACATTTTGTGATCACTTGCTCCTCCTGAAACTTGCTTCCAGAATTAAACCACTAATATTCTTCTAAGCTTTGTTTTCAGTGGTTTTCAAACTGTGACACAAATCCTGATAATGCTTTGAATTAGGTGAAATAAAACCCAGCCCTTGAGGTAGCCTGAAAACAAGTTATCATGTTGAACATATAGTCTATCCCTTGTTTTCTTTCCCAGAGGAGATGTATTTACTCACAATATTTGTACACTATAAAAATTCATGTAAAGATATAATCTATTTGCTGAATTATGCTACATCACTCATCAGAAGATGAGGAAGAATTGGAGATCTTGAATGGCTTACAGATTTGTGGACTATTCTGTGCAACTTAGAAGATACAATAGAAATATAAAGAATCCCAATTAAAGAAAGGCTAAATCCTGGCAGTTGTTTAAACCAGAACTGAATCCAATCTGTTCTCAGACTCTTACAGATTTCTTGCAAAAATTTTCCCCCAAACAAAGAAAATTCTCTGTATTTCTTTAAACATCACATCCAGCAGGATATGGGAAATGAGTGAGAAACTTTTTGCAAAGAAAAGTCAAACTTTTACAAGAGAAATTTGCTTTTTCTGACCCTTACTAACATACACACCCGACAAGCAGATGTTATCTGCCTATATTCACATGTTGCTTGCAGCATTTACTGTGGATAATTTGCTGCTCCCAGTGTGGTTTCTTGCATTGATGATACTCTTCGTAACACACACACACACACACAAACACACACACACACACATACACACATACACACACACACACACACACACACACACATATTATCCTGGGCCACAGGAAAGGAAGGGTCATAAAGGATAAAATATAGGGAACAGAGTTTAAGTTAAAAGATACATGTTTAACTTAGCTTGTAAATTTTATTACATTGGAAGCCCAAGGCATAATAAGATTATTTTCTTAATGGTTAGTCAAATGTAAACCAAATGATTACACAGTAGGAAGGCTCATTGAATAGTGTTAACTAATCTCAAAACATGATTAATTTGATTATAAGTTAAACATCACATTTACAATAGAAGGCATTTTAGAAAAGTCATTCTCACACAGAGGGTCTTGCAAAACTGCTTGAGAAATGGACAAGAAAAATTGTCCATATTTCACTTGTATATTAAGAAGTTCATTGATTACATGCCATTTGAATGGGAAATAAGAATAGAGTGTTATAAAGATATATACAGTACTTTAAAAGAACACTCAGATTAAAGTCACAGAGGATTAAGATGGAAATGTGACCTCCCACAAACAAAAACCACAAAATCAAAATTATACTGATGATTCATCTAGCCCCAATAAGAATGATTTTTATGAAGAAAACAAAGGACAACAAATGGAGGCCAGGATGTGTAGAAGGATGAATACTTACATACTGTTAATGTGAATGTAAAGCGGTATAGTCAGTATGGAAATCAGTATGAAGATGTATTAGTTACTATTCTGTTCCTGTGGTAAAACACCAAGACCAAGGCAAATTACAGGAGAGTTTATTTGGCTTATGGTTTTGGAAGGTAAGATTCCATCATGGCAGGAATGCATTGCAGCAGAAGTGGCTGTAGCAGAAAGCTGAGCATTCATATCTTCAAACAGGCACAAGAAAAAGAGTGAAACTGAAAATACAGAAAGGCTTACAAACTCTCAAAGCCCACCCCTAATTATGTGCTTTATCAAGCATGGCCACCTAAAGGTTCCATGACCCTCCCCATACAGCTCCATGAACTTGGGGCCAAGTGTCCAAATACATGGAACTTAAGTGTGACAGTCATTGAAATCACTACATACAATACTCACAATACTGAAAATATATCTACTATATTATCTAGCTGTAGTATTCATGGGTAAATGCCTGAAAAACTAAAGCAACATTTCACAGAGATGCTTACACTGTGTGTTTATGATAATACAATTTACATTCATAAACATAAGAAATCAGATGGCTATCAAAAGATGAATGGATGATGAAAATGTGGTATATACACAAAATGGAGTTTTATTCAACCATAAGGAAAAATAAATTAAGTGATTTTTTTTTTCAGGAAAATGAATGAAACCGAAGATCATCATATTAAGTGAAATAAGGCAGATTTGGAGACTCAACTACCGTGCTTTCTAAGTAGTAGGGGACTTCAATATCCCACTATCTCCATTAGATAGGTCAAGGGCAGAGACTTAAGAGAGAGACATCTGAATTAAACAAAACCGTATATCAAATGGACTTAACAGGTATCTACCGAGTATTCCACCCAAACACCAAAGGACATACTTTCTACTCAGCACCCCATGGAACTTTCTCCAAAATCGACCATT
>NW_008339916.1:2142651-2143991 GCF_000622305.1 Nannospalax galili
ATATGTAGGGTTCAAATCAGGTTAAACACATCTATTTTCTGAAACATTTAATAATTGCTTTAGGGAAAAAATGCAAAATCCTGATTTTGCCTATTTAAAATGCAGAGGTTATTTTTCTTGTCTGTTTCTCACTCTACAGAAGGGTAAGACACCACACCAGCACTTTTACCATGTTCTTCTACAGTCTCACTTCACCCAGATAAACTTATATGGTGAGCCCCTTTCAACTCCCAGTAATAAGTCACTTATCAATCTGTGTTAGATGGATTGTGACTGACTGGTGTGGTGTCAGGGTACAGTACGAGATTACATTCATACTACTCCTTCAACATGGACTCAAAGGTGCTTGAAGCATGAAGTCTCCTAGGATAAGTCACAGCCTGGAAAACATTGTTTTTTACAACATTGAATAACAGAGTAGGCGATGGTCTGATCTCAAAAATTTATGTCACTTACCATAATGTGCTTTAGGTCTGTCAAGTTGATAGAACATAAAGAAAAGGATTACCCTTGTCAGTATCTGTTCCTAATCATTACCTTTGACATGAAGTGACCTTTACATGAGGCAGATGATTTTGCTTTCCTCTCCTTGGCAACCCAAATTATGTCCATGTGAGGTACTGAATAAATTTCATATATCTGTCCCTGGGGCTTGTATTGACATGCTAGAAACTTAAAAAACAATCTAGATCGGCACTCCTATGCTCAGGCCCCTTGGGGTAAGTATATAGCGCAGCCCTCCACACCTTGACTCACCCAGCCACATTCACCCTTCCGTCTCCCCCGCTGTTCTCTACTCCAAGTTTGGGCCCTGTGCCATTCCTAGTCTTGGGGCCCCAGACACCTGGGGAACCAATACTGCTTCATGATCCTTTTCACCCAGACCAACTTAGTGCCTTTCTTGGGCCCCAGGAGTACCCCTTCTGGACCTGGCACCAGCCTCACCTCTCTCTGCTCCCCTGGACCTGCACCGCCGGCTAACTCTCCTAGCCTGCACTCCTATCCTCAGGCCTCTTGGGGTAAGTCGATAGCGGAGCCCTCTGCGCCTTGACTCACCCAGCCACATTGACACTTCCATCTCCCCCGCTATTCTCTACTCCTAGTTTGGGCCCTGCACCATTCGAGCCCTCTGCGCCTTGACTCACCCAGCCACATTCACACTTCCATCTCCCCTGCTATTCTCTACTCCTAGTTTGGGCCCTGCACCATTCCTAGTCTTGGGGCCCCAGACACCTGGGGAAGCAGTACTGCTTCCTGATCCTTTTCACCAATACCAACTTAGTGCCTTCCTTGGGCCCCAGGAGCACTGCTTCTCGGCCTCGCCCGGCCCTCACCTCTCT
>NW_008339916.1:2144935-2145156 GCF_000622305.1 Nannospalax galili
ACAAATTAAGAAAGAAATAAAAGTATTCCTGGAATTAAATGAAAAGGACAATACAACACAACAAAACCTCTGGGACACACTGAAAGCGGTTCTTAGAGGGAATTGCCTTCATCAAAAAATCGGAAAGCACACAAATATATGACTTAACACTGCAACTCAACACACTTGAAAAGCAACAGCAAAGGAAACACAAACCCAGCAGACAAGAAGAAGTGTATTAT
>NW_008339916.1:2148118-2148830 GCF_000622305.1 Nannospalax galili
CTCATATGTGGATCCTAGGATCAGACTCTGATAAATAAGTATGCAAACAGACATAACTGCAGGAACCAGGACAAGGGTAAGGAAACAGTGAGGTAAAGGAAAAGAAATAACCTGAAGGAGAAGAATAGTAGGCAACAGACCTTAAGAAGGGAGATATGGATAAAAAATTGGGTTAGACTAAGGGAGGGGGGAGGGAAGGGTATATGAGGAACCTAGGGGATAAGGAGAAAGAAGAAGCTCAACAGAGGTAGGATCATAGGAGCAAGGGTATTAGTAAGGAAGAAAGGGGGGGAAGTGGGCGCACCTTAAGTGGGAAAACCATGATAAAGGGGTGAGACGATACAAGAGAGAAACAATGCCTAGCTAGTCATGAAAACCAGAGGGAACCATATTATTCCTACAATCTACTGACAAATTATACATAACAGATCAAGAAATAAATCTCTAGATAAGGTTTATTTGAGACCGACTGGTCATTACCCAAGATTTATCCGCAGGACACACAGTAATTAAATAATGTCAGAATGGTGGAACTAACCTTCTTGGATGTTTAACAGACATACCTTAGATCTATACTAATTGGGTGAGAGGGATTCAAAGGACACTTTTTGCTCCTTGCCCTCCTGGGTCGATTGGTTCCCAGGGACTATGAGCATCGCGCAAAATGTCCTGTAATGGTGGTGGGTCATCTGACCTCTTGATCAAGGAAGCC
>NW_008339916.1:2149054-2152801 GCF_000622305.1 Nannospalax galili
CAGTTAACCAAAAGAAAGAAAGAGCACCTCCAAATCAACAAAATCAGAGATGAAAGGGGAAACATCACAACAGACACCAGAAAGATACAGAACATTATAAGGGAATACTTTAAAAACCTATATGCTACTAAATTTGAAAGCCTAAAAGAAATTGATGCATATCTAAAGGCATGGGAACCACTACAACTAAACCAAGAAGAGATTAACAGTGGCAGGGATAGCAGAGTATGGAGGCTCTAGTGGGAGAGGAAGGCTGTCTACCTGACGAGTTTGTATTCATGCTCAGATGCCGAGGAGCTCAGAAGGTGGGTGACTGTGACCAGTGATAGTCATGTATATAGAGATTAGAAATGCATGTGAAAACGTCTCAATGTCAAGAGCCCTGGAATGAATTTTTCTGTATGAAACTGTGTGTTTTGACAACGAGGTGGAGATCTTTTTTAAACATTGGAACCTCATTTAATTTTATGTCTTATAGAGTTTATAATGAGTAAAAGATTATATAAGCATAATAATTCATCTGTAAACCTAGAAATGTACAGCCAATTTTGAAAGAGATGTACCCTAGCTCAGAAAAATGTTGTTGAATAGGTTAATGCTGTTGTAATGAAATGCTTCTTCTAATTAAAAAATAATAATCTAGATTATACTTTTAAAAAATTCATATGAATATAACTTGTTTAGCCTCTCTTAGAAATAGAGACACTGACTCAAAGTGTAAGATCCAGTGAATATTTATAAGTGGAGTACTTCATGGTGGTAAAGGATTTGCTAGGAACCAAATCCATGCCTTTTTTAAATCAAGTTTTGGTCAGATAAAGCCCCTATGCATTCATTGTGCACCTGTAATCTGTCTAAGTTCTTCAAGTCCTAAACTGTTTTCATCTTTGAGATGGTAATAATAACAGCACTGTACCATAAAGTTATGAAGAAAAATAGGCTAGTGAAGAGCAGAGATGATTCAGTGAATGAGATGTTCCATGAAACATACTGTAAACCGCCATTACCCCACACCAACCACCTCATACTGAATTATTTTCATCTTGCTAATCTTTATTAATATGACTTTGAATAATGTATATTACTCATTGATCCTGTAACCAGCCTTGATGGTCCTTAAAATACCATGATTTAGTTCTCATGGTCCCAGACATATATCTGTATTACCATGAAAACACCTTTACTTAGACTTTTAGACTCTGTTAAGAAGTTACTATTTTGCCCTCATATTATTGACCATAGAAGAACATTTCATTCATTAAATTAGAATCAAAGCCTTTGTCAATGATTTTTTGCTTTCCTTGGTCTCAGTTGAGAAGATACTCACTTTAGTTCTTTTGCTGCTTTTTTTGGAGACAGGATCTCCGTGTAGGCACAGCAGGCCCGGAATTCACTATGTAGACCAGGCAGGCCTTGATTTCAGAGACCTGCCTTCCTCTGCCTCCCAAGTGCTAGGATTAAAGGCATGCACCACCACTCTAAGATCACTTTAATTTTTTGATCATTGAATATATCTTTCCTCTTGTGTAGCAGTCTGATTTCTTTCTTACATTTTTTGTTCTTTCAGAGAAAGTCATTTGCTATGTATCCCAAAGGATGCTTTACTGCTTCACTCATTGTCTTCTCTAGCTTCTTTCCGTTTCATGATAACTGAGATTCCATTCAATTATCTTTGAAACTGTACTTGTCAGGAACACAGCCAAAATATTGAAACAGATGTCAAAAAGCATTTTCTCAATTTACATCACCAAATGGATTCCAATTCATAGACCATGTTAAATATGATGTACCTGAATTTTAAATCTAATATTTTTCTTCCAAAATACATAAAAAGATATTTTGCTTTAAAATAAGGTTTCCTTTGCTGAGGTCTGTTTATTATACACAAAATAATTCTCTTTGTCTTAAATTTGAAGCATTAAAAAAATTCTACTAAGGATAGAGCCCTGAACACATTAAGATTGTAGTCAGCTGCTAGTGCTTTCCCGATCTCTACAATCAGAACTATTACTTCTAATTTCCACATCAGTGGTACATTACTACCCCATGAGCATTAGCTAATTCTTGCCAGGACTAAAGTTAGATCTGTGAACATGACACTTTCCATTTTTTGTGTTTGGAATTTGTTACTTTCCTAATGGCATTGCTTATGTCAATTTTTTCAGGCCTACAGTAATTTCAGTTAGTGAAAAGGATGTCTTCTGCAGAATCTATTCAGTAACTTCTTTATGGTGCAAAACTTATGTCATTCAGTTATATAAGTGTAGATCATCTGACAGGGCATAGTCAAGCTATATGATATAGACTACTGCTTCTAAGTTTCAAGTATTCATAGCACATTATTATACAATTACAAAGCAATGGCATTTATGTCTTTTAAAAAATGTTTAAAAAGTACCATCAAAGTATTAGTTGAAGGTGTGTTTTCAGCTCTGTTATAATTTTATGAGTGCTGTGGTCTATGTGGTCCATTGTTGGTTGAAGCGTCATAAAATAGCATATGAATATATCTGTGTGACATTTACAAGATAAAATTTCTTTAGTATTCTATTCATCATTTTATATACTTATGCTTAATACTGCTTTTCTCTATTTTATGATTTTATATCTCTCTTATAAAATATTTCATACTACTGTCCCTAGTATAGAAATTTAATATTTTTAAAAGTTTTACAATGCTGTATATTGAAAGATTTGTTTTATTAATATGCAATAAAGGTTTCAAATTTTTAGTTTCATTCCTTAATTAGTAAATATGGTTGACTGTGGACTATATTTACAGCCTTTAGTGAATGTCCTTTATATAATGACTAACTTGAGAGCAATGTGTATACTGTACATTTGTTTTCAATGCACTGCTTTTAAAGAAAATCTTGAAGTGAAACAAAAAAGGCAAGCAGCTTCCCAATCAGAATATACCGATCATTTAGTTGGACAGTTTTTGACCAAGCATTGGAAGCAGGGAGTATGCTTACTATTTTAATCTACATCTTTTGAAGGCATTTTGTGGTAGCCATCACTTTCCTCTTCCTTTTGGCTCTTCAGAAACTTGAATACCTAAGCTTTTACATGATCTTGTATTTCACTATCCTGTTTACTGTAAAATGTAAATATTTTAAAGGATATTTTGATTCTAAATATGATAAAAGTATTTCTCACCTAAAATTACTTTTTAGAAATAATTACTTTATTACTTTTCTCTTTATTTATTTGGGTGTGTGTGTGTGTGTGTGTGTGTGTGTGTGTGTGTGTATGTGTTTTTGTGTTTGTGTGCATGTGCATGAGAGTGCCCACAGAGGCTGGAAAATGGTATAGGATTACCTGCAGCTGCTGGTGAATCAAAAAATATGGGTGCTGACTGGGAACTGAACTCAGGTCCTCTGCAGGAGTGATAAGGGCTTATAACCAATGAGAAATCCATCCAGCTCATTTATTTTACTTTTATTTATGATAAAACAGCCAGAGGTGATATGAAGGGGAATATGGGAATAATAGGGAAGGAGGTTTTGGTGGGAAGAAGAAAGGAAGTGAAGGGAATGTTGAGCAGAGAAGCGAGTTTTAGGGAGAGATAGCTATCACTCAGCATGCTTTTTAAGACCATATGGAAACTGAACTATTTTTTTTTATTTTTACCTTTTTTTTATTTTAATTAAAAGGAGCATTTCATTACAACAGCATTAACCTATTCAATAACATTTTTCTGAGCTAGGGTACATCTCTTTCAAAATTGGCTGTACATTTTTAGGT
>NW_008339916.1:2153369-2162434 GCF_000622305.1 Nannospalax galili
ACATCCTTAGGTTTCCAAATAAAACCTCCACTAGCAGATGTGGGATTAACTTCTTTGGGTTGTGGATTAAAGATGACCCCAAACAATAAAATATATTGGCGTTGCATTTGTTTGCCCTATAGAACTTATTGTGAAGACCCTATTGCCGAAGATACCACACAAATTGGGCAAGGGGCATGAGGAAATCCTGTTTTTACAGACCAGGAATCCTCCTCCTTGCTAACTAAGCTTCATAGTACCAGAAGGCAATATACAGGCTACCATGTAGCTCCCAGATCTAATCAGAAAAGTTTCTTTATACAGTGGACAGTGATTAATGCAGATATACATAGCTAGTTACAGTGCAGAGGATAACTTGTACTGAGTGCTCAGCCACGAATGGGATATCTATATTATACCTGATCCTCACAGCTCAGAGACCATCATCATGGAAAGTAGAATGGAAAGACTGTAAGAGTCAGCAGTCATGTATGACTGGAGCCAAACAGTGTCTTCTGGACATGGAAAGACTGACACATTCATGAACTCACAGCAGCTGTGGTTGCTTGTACAAGACCTGCATAAGACCATTCAATCCATTACCTGATCCTCACAGCTCAGAGACCATCATCATGGAAAGTAGAATAGAAAGACTGTAAGAGTCAGCAGTCATGTATGACTGGAGCCAGTGTCTTCTGGACATGGAAAGACTGACACATTCATGAATTCACAGCAGCTGTGGTTGCTTGTACAAGACCTGCATAAGACCATTCAATCCACAGTCTAGCACAGCGTGTGAAGGTGTTCATGAATCCTCACCCCTGAATGACAAGTTATGGCCAGTTGATGGCTTCTAGGGGAGAGTCAGTTTTCTTTAAAGTTGAGACTCCTGGTGGGTCTTTCATGCACCAATGGATAATGCCACACCCAGGACTACATGAGCAGCATACATTGGAGTTGACAGGTTATTGAAATAAAAAGAGGACATGAAGTTGGCGGTTTAGGAAGTTGGGAATCAATCTGGGAAGAGTTACAGGGAGGAATTTGGGTTGAATATGATCAAATATATTGTATGAATTTATAAAGGAATTAAAATATTTTTTAATACCCATCAGCCTGACTTGACATCTAGTTTGTTACTTAGGCATTATAAACTAGGTTTCAATGGGCCAGAACAGCATTGTCTGTGTGAATATTTGACATAAATACAGAGCATAACATACAGGCAACGAATGTTGATTATAGAACTGGACCTTGCAAGAATCTTAGGTCCACAGCTTCCCTTAAGTACACTTTTGACATTGTACTTTTCACACATACAAAGCAGAGGTAGTATTATTCATTCTTTTGAAAAAGTTTTTATTTTTTAAAATTTCATATTAATTCTGTATTTACATCTTTTCTACCTCCCCTCCCTGTTCCAAATCTTGCCAACATCCCCTACTGCACCTCAGTGTTTAACCTCTTCATTAACTGTCGTGGTTACAATTGTACGTACACACAGTGCACTGAGTGCATTTAGTGGTGCTTTGATGTGCACGTGTTTAAAGCTGAGCATCTGGGATTAGATAAAAATTTTGATGAATGAATATGTTAATGGTGATAAATCTTCTAGAACAGTACTTGGAATAAAGTAAGTGGTTATTAATGTAAACTACTGAAACATGGTGACTAAATAGAAATGTGGTCCTTTTCACCCATTAAATTTAAGCCTATTATAGTACTGGAAAGTTCATGCTGTCATGGACTCTGCTCATCCTCCAGATTACACATTACTTATTTTTGGTAAATTTACACATAATCTATTTGACTTTACACAAGAGTGGAATGGATTCAATATTTTTCAATCCTAACACCTGCAATTCATTATACCTCCTTTCTCCTGCACAAAGGCTGATGTTTCTCACCTAATCATAAAAAAGTGATAAAATCTGCAAAGATGGTAATCATATTATGCATTCTGACAAAGCATTTGAAACCTTTCACAGAACATGTCACTTAAATCATAAGTAGGTGAGAAAGTAGCGTATTTCTGAGGAGAAAGGTTGTTTTGTGCTTTCAGAGCAGAAGAAAATACTTTTGTGTGCATCCAATTTACTGAATATAAGTTTAAGAACATAGAAAACAAGTTCTCAAGGCTTTACATCCTTCTCAAACTCTTAGTGAAACACCAAGAAAAATACACAGAAACAAACAGTAAATTTCAGAAACAGGTAGCACACATGATAAAAATACATAATCAATGGATAATCTATAAAGTGTTATATTTCATGTGAAATGATTGAAAGATGCTTGAACGCTTAATATGGAGGTGCAACTAACTCTTGCTAGGGAGCTAAAAGGGGTAACCATTTCTTTCAGACTTTACAAGGTCATTTCTTTATATAAATACAAAGATAGTCTGATATTTGACGAATAGTCCCTTAACTTTGAAAAGAATTTCAATTTAGATGACATGCCATTACTCTAGGACTATAGAATTTTCTAATAAAATGGAAAAGACTTTTTATATTTCTGGCTGGAAAAGTAGGCCAAGCATGCACTAGGCTGTGTGACAATCCATAGCACTGCACTACCTAGTTGGGTGTGGTATACCATTCCTATAATCACAGCCCTCTAGAAGTGGAGACAGGAAGATCAGAAATTCAAGGTCATCCTTGACTACCTATCAATTTCCAAGAGAACCTTGGAAAAATGAAACCTGGTTTCAGAGAAAAAAAATATGTAGCACTTGGTTTTAGTATATACTTATATGTACTTTGACAAGTTTGGATACATATTAACCCATAGATATTTGATAAACTTTAAAGACAACAATCTCTTCTTTAGTTACCAGTGAACCGTTTCAACTATGCTGAAATAAATAAATAAATATATATATGGGAATATTTTATGGATTCTAGACTAGCCAGAGCTTGTTTCCATTTCATCAAGTGTATATTTTTTAAATTTCAAATGCTATTATTTATCTCAGATCTGTATTTTGTAATTCAATCTCTTTTTTAACTTCCTCCTTTTATTGTTACTATAATATTTAATTCATATCTCAAATTCATCCAAAAGAATATATACATAATTTTGCCCCAAACCTGATCATCTATCAATCTTCCATACATAAAGTAATAACAATAATATCTATTTCTTAGGCCCCAAATCCTAGAACATTCTAGATTTCTTGTGCCCATGGACCACATTCACTATATTAACATTAGGTCTAAAATAATCATATCAATAAAAATATTTTTTCTTAATTGAAATTAGCCTTTTCAAAAATATATTTCACATTATGTCCTTTCTATTCTGTAACATCTTAGAATGGAGATTTGCTTGATTACCCTTGGATTACAGTTCAAATTCTTATCCTCTTCTCCCTTCCCATTCCTTCCCTTCCTCTTATTTTTTTGTTTTCTCTTGATTGATTGAGACAGGGCTTTCAATGGAATCCTGATTGGCATATTAGGCACAGTGTGACCAACTCCTTCTTGTTGTGGTAGTTTGCTATTGTAGTGAAATAACTGAGAAAATCTTCTTAAAAAGAAGAAAGGTTTATTTTGTCTCACAGATTGTGAAATTTCAGTACACAGTCAATTTTTTATGGACTTCAATGAGGCACAAGTTAATTGGGGTGATGGTTGTTGGGAAAATCTGCTTATCGTATGGTTGCCAAGAACCAAAGAGATCTGGAGAGGAATGAGGATCCCATTATTTTCTCCAGTGTCTTCTCAGTGGTGCTACTTTATTATAGGTCCCCTCCTGAAGATTCAACTAGTCACCAAGAGCACTACTGTATTTGAACCAAGCCTTCAACATATTAGCCCTGGAAAGCATTTAAGATCTAAACATATATTTAGTTTCTTGCTTCCTTTACATATATTCCCAAGGCAAGTTTCTTCAACTGCTCAAAAGTGCCATGCATCTTCACAGACCTTTATATACATGGTTTCAAGCTTTATGAAGCATTCCCACTCCTTATTCCCATTTTTTTGTATGTTTATCTAATTATTATCCAGGCATGTTTGTATAATTGTTCAAGCAGTTATTTGTGAGGCTGGAGAGAAGATTCAGCAGATTAGAGCACTAGCTAACCCCGCAGAGAACTTGTGTTTGGTTCTCAGAACCCACAGGGCAGTTAACTTTAGTTCCAGAGGATCAATGCCCTCTTATGGCTGCTGAGGACATTGCACATATATGGTATATTTTCACACATGGAGGCAAAACACTCATACACATAAAATAAAAATAAATGCCAATAAAAAATTTAAAAAGCTGAAACAGAATTCTTTTTTAAAAAGTTATTTTTACCCCCTGATATGTACCATAGTAGTTGCCTGTATACTATAGTTAGAAAAGTAAAGGGAGGTGGGAGGTAATTATTACTGAATTTTGTGAATTTCTTTTTCAAATTTTTTATTGAGGTTTTTAAATTCAATACAGTATTCCCACTCAAATTCAGACCCCCTCCCCCATTCATGCCTCCCCTTATCTCTCCAGAGAATTCTATGCACTCCACCCTACATGCTGAGTCCTGTTCATTCATGGGTTTGTACCAAAATGTCCTTCAGTATAAATGCATCCACTGGAGTCTAGTTGGTCCGTCTAGTGTTTGTATGTAAACCATACTCTCCATCACCAGCAGCAATCAGTCTGAAATACTTCTCAGTCAAGTGCTGGACCTCCACCTATTTCTTACTTCCTCTTTGGGCCCTTTTTTAATTGAGCTGATATGGGTCCCATGCTCATCACCACCATTGCCATGGGGAGGCCTCTACCTCACTGTGTTCATGAACCAGCTCTAGCTCTTACAATCTTTCTGCCTCCTCTTCTACACGGGTTCTTGAAATCTGGGTGGGTGAGATTCCATATAGGAGTCCCATCCTATACTCTACAGTCTCCTATTCTCCAAAAGTTGGCCAGTTGTGGCCTTCTGTGTGCATCACACTCTGAAATACATGGAAGCCTCACTGGTGAGAGTTGAGAGGTGTATCAGCCTTGTCTCTACCTCTTATTCTGCTATGGTCCATAAGCCTTAGTTGTGGAGATTCAATTGCAGATGTATCACCTAGTACTGGACATCTCCCAGGTGTATGAGCTCTGTGCCTGACCAGATGTGCATCTGCGGTAGTCTCCATCTGTTGCAAAAAAAAGCTTTGATGAGTGGTGTGTAGCATGCTTGTCACTCTAAGGGAGGTCTCTTCTATCTGGCACTGTATTCCCTGCCAAGCATCTCCCAGATATACATATGCATTAATGTTGAGACACTGCATGCATTTCTTACAGCGTTTTTAGGGCATCACATTTCTCTCTAGGTTTCCTAACCCCTGGAGGGTCACTCATCTCCACTCTTTTTTTATCCCACCTGGCTTCCATCCTCCCTCACTCCCTAGTCACAGTTCCCCTTTTATCCCCACCCTAGCCCCAATACCTCCAGACTCTCACCATCTTTCCTTTCCTGACTTCCCTCTCTCCCCCACACCATGGTCCCTTGCATGTTCCTCCCTCCTCTCCTCCCTACCAATTCCTCCCACTTTTTCCATCTCCCTCAGGAAACATCTGTTCCCTACTATTCCCCTCTCAGGTGATTTCTTGTCCTTTACCTCCATGAATCCTTTCCATTTACCTGGCTTTCCCTTTACCTGGCTTTCCCTTTATCTGGCTCCTGGTGTTACATCAGAATTTATATACTCACATGTAAGGGATTGGTGCTACAATCCACAAATGAGGGAGAACATCTTTTACTTGCTTTTCTGCCTTTGTGTTACATGACTTAGCATAACAACTTCTAGCTCCATCCATTTACCTGCAAATTTCATGATTTCATCTTTTCTTACTGCTGAGTAGAACTCTATTAAGTAAATGTACCACATTTTCATTAACCATTTGTCAGCTGAGGGACATTTAGGTAGTTTCCATATCTTAGGTATTGTGGAGAGCAGGAACAAATATGGGTGTACAGGTATCTACAGGACGATGAGTCCTTTGGGTACATGCCAAGGAGTGGTATTACTGGATCGTATTGTAGGTTCACTTTTAGTTTTTTTGAGGATTTTCCATAGTGCTTTCCATAGGGGTTGCACGTGTTTGCGTTCCTACAAGCAGCGAATGAGTGTTCCTCTTTCTTCACATCACTCCAGGATTTGGAGTCTTTCGTTCTCTCAATCTTAGCCAGTCTGACTGGGGTAAGATGAAATCTTAAAGTGGTTTTGGTTTGTGTTTCTCTAATTACTAAGGATGTTGAGCATTTTTTAAGGTGCTTCTTAGCCATTTTTATTTCTTCTCTTGAGAACTCTCTGTTTAGGTCTCTCACCCATTTTTTTTTTCCATTGGGACTTTTATATTCTTATTTCTTTCATTTTTGAATTCTTTGTACATTCTGGATATTAATCCTCTGTTGGATGTGTAGCTGCTGAAGAAATTCTGTTTCCTTGTAGTCATCCACCACCTCTGGCTTTTATAATCTTTCTGACACTGCTTATGCAATGATCCCTGAGCCTTGGGAGGCAAAAGGTGGATATGGGTTTCCTATTCAGGAATAAGCATTTTGCAGCCTCTTATTTTCTTCATGTTGGCCAGCTGTGGATCTCTGTGTTAATCAGTATCTTCTGCATAAGGACACTTCTCTGGTGAGAACTGAGATATGCCTTTAGATATAAGTATAGCAATGTAACAATTACGTATAACAATTAGGAGCACATTTAACACAGTATCTATTTAGCAGAATAAAACTACTAGGCTCTTCCCTATTGCCTATGACTTGTCTATCCTCGGGTTCCTAGACCTAATGTTAGTGTCAGTATGGACTCCATCTTATTAAACAGAACTTAAATTCCTTTAGAAAGTACTGAGTTACTCCCATAAAGTTCATGACACTGTTGAATCAATAGGAATATATTGGTAGGCCAGCTGTCATTATACCTCATAGGATTACCAACTGTGTAAGGTTAATTTTCTTTACAAGTAGCATGCATGGTATCTTCCAACACTGTGGAAGACATTCAGTAAAGAAGAGGTTTTGACTTCAACGCCACACTTATGTCTCCTTGTTAGATCTACAGCACATGCATGTATTTTCTTTAGAAATAGGAACTTACCATGGAGTTCTGGTAGGTAACGAAAACAGCAGCAGTGGTCAGGTATTGTTTGAGGGTTTATGGGACACTGGCCCACATCTTCAAAAGAGGTAAGTCATTCCTGGCATGTGTCTTTTATTTTAATAGACTATAGTGTCTAGTATGGCAGTGTTCCCCTGTTATAACGTAACTCTTTTTAATCTCTTTTATGAAGTATATACATTAAGAAGCTTCTAGAGTGGTAGGTTTCCACATGAGTTTTTCTAAAAGCTTCTAGTGTTAGTTATCACTTACCACACTCCCTCCTCTGCCTTTACCTCTCATTTCCCACCCTGTTTAACACGTTTAATTTTATTATTCCACTTTCCATTATCTAGCCTTGTGCCTTACTTCCCCTACCATGAATCCCCCTCATGGCCATTTATTTTCCTGACCACTCTGAATTTTTGGTTGAAACAGAGATATCTTAGAGTTCAAAGGTAGCATCCAGCCATGAGAGAGATTATATGACTTTTGCCTTTCTTGGTCTGTGTTACCTCACTCAGGACAATTATGTTTAGTTCCAACCAATTACCTGAAAATGTCATAGTTTCTTTTCTTACTAGCTGAATAATATTCCACTGTGTATACGAACCATAGTTTCACTATCTATCCATTGATGGACATCTAGGTTGTTTCCATTTGCCTAGCTATAACGAAAAAGGAAGCCATGAACGTGGATGAACAGATGTCTCTGTAGTAAAGAATAGAATCTTTTGGGTATATGCCCAGATATGCTATGGCTTGATCTTATGATAGAGCTGTAGTTTTTGAAAAATCTCCACACTGATTTCCACACTATCTGTGCTAGTTTGCACTCACACCAGCAGTGGATAAGTGTTGTTCACCTTTCTCCACAACCTCACACTCATATGTTGTTGTTTGCTTTTTGGATCTCTGCAATTCTGAGTGTTTTGAGATTGAATCTCTAAGTGATTTTTAATTTACATTTCTCTGATGACTTAAGCTGTTGAAGATTTCTTTAAGTATTCTCTGCCATCTGTGAATAAGGGTATTTTGACTTCTTTCCAGTTTTATCCACTTTATCTCCATTTTTTTTTATTCTTCTCGATAAGGCTTCAAGTACTAAATTGAACAGAAATGGAGAAAGAGGACATTCTTTATTGTTCTTGATTTAAATGTAAATGCTTTGAGTTATTCTTCATTTAGTGTGATGTTGGCTGTGTATTTATTATAGACTGCCTTTGTTATGTTGAGACATGTTTCCTGTATCCCTTGATATGTCATGATTTTTGTCAAGAAAGAATGCTGGCTTTTGTCAGAGACATTTTCTGCATCAAATGAGATGATCGAGTGGTTTCTGACCTTGGCGGTTTAACATATGTTGAACCATTGCTACATTTTGAGATGAATCCAACTTGATCGTGGTAGATAAATGTTTGATGTGTTCTTGCATTCCGTTTGTGAGAGTTTTATTTAGAATTTTTCTGTCTATTTTAATTGGAGAGATTGGCCTGTAATTTTCTTTTTTGTTGTGCCATTGTTTAATTTTAGTATTAGAGTAATACTGGCTTCACAAAGTATTTCTGAGTGTTCCATCCTTTTCTGCTTTACAAAGTAATTTGAGGAGTATTAGTATTAGTTTTTCTGTGAAGATTTGGTTGAATTCTGTGCTGCATCAATCTGTCTTGGGCTCTTTTGGGAAGATTTTTGACTGCTTTTTAAATTATTTATGTCATTTTTATTTAAATTTGGTGGGCTGTATATATCTAGAAATTTATTCATTTCATTTAGTTTTTATAGTTTAGTGGAATATATATTTTTTAAAATTATGTCCTTACAGTTTTTTTTCTGAATTTACTTATATGAGATGTTTCTAATTTTCTTGTGCAGGTACTTAAAGCCATGAATTTTCTTCTTAGGACTGCCTTCATTTCATAACATAGATTTTGGTATATTTCGTTTAAATTTTCATTCAATTCTAGGAATCCCTTCTTGATTTGTACCTTGATCCATTTT
>NW_008339916.1:2162501-2163258 GCF_000622305.1 Nannospalax galili
TTTTATTCCTCTGTGGTTCAATAGAATACAGGATACTTAATTTTCCTAAATTTGTAGAAATTTGCATTGTGTCCTAATATATGGTCAATATTTGTGAAAGTTCTGTGGGATGCTGAGAAGAAATTATTTTTGTGGTCTTTGGGTAGAAAGTTTGGTTGATGTTTGTCATGTCCATTTGATTTCTGCTGTCATGAACTCCAATGTTTCTTTATTTCTTTTGTTTGTTTGACCTCTCTATTTGTGAAAATGGGGCACTGAAGTCACCCATTATCTGTGTGTTGGAGCCAATCTGTATTTTAGAGTTAATGAAGTTTCCTTTTTAAAATTAAGTGCCACTGTGTGTGGAGTTTTCCCTTTAATGCGTATGAAGTGAAATTCCCTATCCCTATTTTTTCAGACTAATTTTAGTTTGAAGTCTATTTTGTTGGATATTAAAATAGTTACACCAGTTTGTTCTTTAGTTCCATTTGCTTGAAATAGCTTTTTCCATCCATTTATCCTAAGGTAATGTCAATCATTGTCAGTAAGATGTGCTTCCTTGGAAGCAGCAAATTCACGGATCATGTTTCTTAATCAAAACAGTCTATGTGTTTTTACTGGGAAGTTGATACCATAAATATTTAAAGTTCTTATTGACCAGTGTTTATTAATCCCTTTAACGTTGGTGCTGCAGTGGTCTTTTCTTATGTTTTTGTTAATAATGATTCCTTATCCTAGTTATAGACAACTATTACCATGATTGAGATTACCTTAGGAT
>NW_008339916.1:2163377-2196386 GCF_000622305.1 Nannospalax galili
ACCACAGAATTTCACACACACACACACACACACACACACACACACACACACACACACCTAGAGCCTCAAATTTGTGCTTTCAAATGCCCTTCAGTGTGGGTTCATCCACTGAAGCTTGCTCAACCTACCTAGAATCTCACCCATAAATGAGACTCACTCTTGCCCTCCTCGCAGCCATTGGTTGCCAATACTTTCTCGGATATGTTTGGAGTATTTTAACCACTTTCCCAGGTCTATTCCGAGATGTCTGGCTTGAGGTTAGCCAACACTCAGAAAATAAGATACAAGAGACTGCTTATCCCTGAATAGGACATGGATATCAAACATCTGCCTCCAAAGGCTCGGGGATCATTGTAGAACAGGGGGTAAGAAAAATTTAAGAGCTGTAGGTGGTGGATGATCACAAGGAAACAGAGTTTTCCAGAAAGCTGTTCAGTTACTCTTATGAACTCACAGCAATGGTGACAGCATGTGCAGGTAGTGCTGCTTTCTTATCCTCTATTTCTTACTCATCTAGAGTAATTTATTTATTATTTTTGGACTCTTGAGAGCTTTTTGTCTCTTCATACTGAAGTATCCTATCAAGTATTCTCTTTAAACTGGCTTTGTGGACATGAATCCCTTAAATTTATTTTTATCATGGAATGTGTTTCTCCTTCAATCGCAACTGATACATTGGCTCAGTATATTAGTCTGGGTTGGAACCTGTGTTCCTTCATGATGTGTAGGACTTTCTTCCAAGCCCTTTTGTTTTCATAGTTTTCAATGAAATGTCAGTTGTTATTCTGAGGGACCTGCCTTCTTATGCGAATTGATCTTTCTCACAGCATTCAATATCTTTTTTTTTGTTCTGTACAATCAGCTTTTTAGCTCACACATGACATGTAAAGTTTCTTTTCTAGTTCTATATACTTGGTATTCTGTATGGCTCTTATACCTTAATGAGAATCACTTTCCTTAAAGTGGGAAAATTTCTTCTATAATTTTATTAAAAATATTTTCTATGCCTTTGATCATGTTTCCTTCTCTTTCTTCTATGCCAATGATTCATAGTTTTTTTTCTTTTTAAAAATATTTTACTTATTAATTTTAATTTTTGTGTGTAAGCGTATTGCCTGCATGTAAGGGCACACATGTCATGTAAAGCCTGAGGAACTCAGAAGAGGGTATCAGATGCCCTGGAACTGGAGTTATGAAGGGTTGTTAGCCGAGATGTAGGGGACAGGTGTCAATAAGGGAGAAATGGATTAGATGGGGGTATTTAAATTGGAGGAGGGAGTGTAATACAAGGAACTTTGTGGAAAAAGGAAAATAAGCAGCTGAAGAGAAGTGAGACCATAGGAGACTTGTTTATAAAGGAAGAAAACGAGAGAAAAAGAGACACTTAACTGAGGGAAGTCATGGTGCAAGTGGTAGACAGGGAAAGAGCAAGGAGAGATAAATAATGCCTAGCTAAGTGGCCAAGACCAGAGGACACCATATTAGTCTAACAACCTAATTATAAATTACATATAAAGTGTCTCTAAATGAGTTCATATGTGTAGACAAAGGCTAAGTAACAGGAAATAGTTCCAGACAGGAGAAACCTTCCTTTGAGTTGTTGGCCAGGGTGGCCCAAGAGGCTCCCAAAATCATACAGGCTACTGCCACAGCCCTTGATGACCTCCCAGACTTTGAAAATAAAACCCTATGGGACTCAGGACTTGGAGTAATGGAGCTCAAAGTGACGTGGAAACCACTTTCCCTGAAAGCTATCATAGCTTTGGAGGGCAGTATGCAAGCTGGTAAGGGAGATTATCAATGATCAATGGTCCAATACTAGCTTCAAGAACAAATAACCACATCAATGACCTGCACAGCATATGACATTGGTGCAGAACTGGCACTTTTATCTTGGGACAATCAAAAACTACCTATTTGGACTAAAAGCCCACTCAATGGGAGTAAACTCATGTATGGTACTGTAAACATACCCAAATACACAAGAATGGAGAGATCATAGATCCTTGAGCAAACCCCAAGACTTTTACATTCCTAGACTAATGTAATTTCTTACTAAATGCAAAATATGTATCCTTATATTTACAGACAAATATCTGAGTCACCACTCATCAAAAAAGCTTATTTTGCACCAGAGAATATTACAAGGTACCACAACTGGTCACACATAGACATTCACTGTGAATTCCCCAAGTCTAAGAAGCACATCTGCAATACAACTTCTACATGAAAGGCTCATGGAACAAAGAACAAGGAATACAGAAGACACCAATGTATCTCTCAGTTCTCATCAATGAAGCCTCCTCATGCAACCGAGGGCCAGGAACATAAAAGATCACAAATAGTCAGAGCATGGAGACTAAGAGTCTGCAGAATGCTGGTCCATGGACAGGAATCTTATATTAATCTACACCCACCCAGGGGTTAGGGCCCATTGCAGAAGAAAGGGCAGAAAGATTCCAAGATCCAGGGAGGAGGTGGATATTGAAACCCTATAGAGTCCTACAAACTCCTGGGACCCTGATCATATGAACCAACAGCAATGGTGTCAGCATGCATAGGACCCATGCACACTCAAACAGACAAAAAGCCCAGCATAGAACTGGGGAAATGGACAGCTGACCCCAGTCTTAGTCGAAGACCTACTGACAAGTGATTACTGCTGGATGAGGAAGAGTTAACTGTCCTAAAGCAAGAGACTCTAGATAGGCTGACTGGACCTCAGTAGATGGACTTGAACTCAGTGATGTCTGGGGAACACTAAATTGACACATTAGGCCTTAAGATGAATGACAGAACATATGAATTCCTGTGGGGGAGCATGGGAGGGTGTCAGTGGGGAAAGGGGTATAAAGATGATTAAGACTGAGTAAGATGTTCTATATGAAATACACAAAAAATTAAAAAAGAAATATTTATTAATTTCTTTGTAGATGATGTAGATGACTGTGTTGTCTGCATGTAAGTGCACATGTCAGGTAATTCCTGAAGAGGTCAGAAGTGGGCGTCAGATCCCCTGGAACAGAAGTTATGAATGCTTGTAGCCACCATGTGGGTCCTGGGAATCGAATCCCATTCCTCTGCAAGAGCTGCCAATACTGTAGTGCTCTTAACCACTGTGCCATATCTCCAGTCCCACGTTTTGTCTCTTAACAGTGTCTCAGAGGACTTGTATATTCTGTTTCTGGATCATCTTAGCTGTGACATTTTCTTGATTGATTCATCCATTTCCCCAAGCTTGTCTTCAAGATCTGATATACTCTGTTCCATTTCTTCCATTTCCTTTTTCCTTCTTTCTTCTAGGCCTTTTAGTTCCTGACATTTTCATTTCAAGTTTTATTTCAATTTGGCTTTTCTTCAGAAATTCTATTTGTTGACTACTAATTTTATGTTCTGAAATTTTTTCACTATTTTATTCAACTGTGTTTTCACAATATTCATTCAGTGTTTTACTAATACTCTCTTTGAGCTCCTTGAACATATTTATAACTGTTATTTTGAAATTATTGCCTTGTGCATCCATTACTTTGCCATTCTTAGCATACTTCGTGATAGGGTGCTAGTTTCTGTAGTATACATGTTATCATGCTTAGTCATGTTTTTTTGATGACACCTAGGCATATATATAGTCTTGTGTCATTGGTGGTGTTTCTTTGTATTTGTTGGTGATCTCTTCTTTGTTGAATGGATCCTTGTACCATTGCCATTCCCCTCAACTTTGTCAGAGTATGGCTGAGCTGAGTAGTGCTTGTTTTCAGTTCTGTGGTCACTTTATTGATATGAGAATGGGTCCAAGCAGTGGTTTCATTTAAATCAAGGATAGGCACAACTCTTGAGCTGATGTTCCAAGGTTGACTCCTAAAGTTCCGGGAACAGCAGGGTAGAATTTTTTACTTACAATGTTAACAGGTTAGTCTATAGATCACATTGGGAGATCACAGTGGTCTCAGGGCACAAGGATTATAATGACCAAGCAAGCATGAGAGCTGGTCTATTGGGGTACAGAGAGATGTGGTTAAGGAAACTCACAATGGCAGGTCTCGGAAAGCTCACAGATCGTGGGGCGTGCAAGACTCCTGGCAGAACTGAGATGTTGGTGTACAAAGAAGTGCCAAAATACTTTGTTTATATTCATATCTCTCCTATCACGCTGTGAGTTTTGTTATACTAGCATTCAAGTCAATC
Organism: Nannospalax galili; assembly: GCF_000622305.1. Classification (NCBI taxonomy): domain Eukaryota; kingdom Metazoa; phylum Chordata; class Mammalia; order Rodentia; family Spalacidae; genus Nannospalax; species Nannospalax galili. The sequence goes on from NW_008339916.1 coordinate 2,167,563, forward strand.
TTATTTATTTCTAAACAGCACTAGGAAACTGCCAAATATACTAATCAAATAAAGAATTAAATTAGTATGCTTTCAAACCACGTTCTTCAGGTTTTTAAAAGCTTGACTGGAAGGATGTAGAAGGTTGGGAAGAGTAGAAGAGATAAAGGTAAAATAGCAGAAGAGGTAATAAAAGGAGAGGCTCTGAGGTCTCAACTGTATCTCTAATGGAGCAGCTATATTTTTATAAATACAGTGTAGAAGCCTCTCATGTTTGATTTTGTCTGAGAAAAGATCTTGCTGAGAAAAAAAATGAGGAAAAACTGAAGTTCACATTTACTTTCCCCTATACCTCTGAGCCTGTGATTTTGTGAAAGTGCAATGAATTAAATGGCTAGAATAATATGAGAACAAAGTACTAGACTCTATTCAACACATAAAGAGTCTTAAGAGATTTATTTTGACTTACACATATTCAGGCAGTTCCTCAGATCATTAAAATTTCTGCGTGAGACAATTATTCACCAACTTCATTCTAGGAAGACAGTTTTTCCTTGTTGCATAGCCCACTGCCTTGAAACTCATTATAATGCTCTGCCTAAAGACCTAGAATCTTATTTTATTTCAACTACTATTCAAATACTTGATACTTCATTGCATTTTAGGAAGTATTTCAAATGAATCTATAAAATCCATAAGCATTCCATGTGCCTGTGGGGGCATCTTTATTCAAAAACTGTGATTGAATATAAAAGGAATTATTTAGTGAGGAGAGAAAAAAGAGCTCAAGCAATTAAGTCACTTGCCACTTGTCTTGGAGATTAATAATGTTCCCAAGCGGGGATCACTAAACCAGAATATGACATTGTAGAAGCACAATAAATATATTTTATAAGCTTATTATTAAAAGATATTAAAGATAACTCTCTTTTCCATTTGGTCACATTTTTCATTTAGGTATGAATGATATCTACAAGATGCAGCTAAGTGAAAACAGTTTTGGTGATGACATGGCATGTATTTGTCAAAGGTTAAGAGACACAATTCATCTCCAGTCACTACGAACAGTAGGGGTAGAGCTGTATTGTAGGTCTTCTGATTCTTAACTAAATTTTTTTTTCAAATTAAATTTGATTTTGTGAATTTTTTGGAAAACAATGCAGTAAAGCAGGATAGTGCTCCCTGTGACATAATCTAGCACTGTAAGAGGACTGGAGGTTCTGGAGAAAGACACATTTAAATCTGTTATGTTTCTTTTCTTTCTTGATTGGACTTGGTTTCCTCTTTTGAACAGTTAGCATGGAAATATCAATTGTGGCAGATTAGTTTTTTTTTTTTTTTTTAATGTGACTGTGGGGCTGGAGAGATGGCTCAGCAGTTAAGAACACTGGTTGATCTTGCAGAAGACCTGGGTTCAAATCCTAGCACCCACATGGCAACTCTCTGTAACTCTAACCCAGGGGAGCTGACAGTGTCTTCTAACCTCTGCAGGCATTGCAGGACATGGGTGCACTTACCTACATGCAGTCAATATATGCATACACATAAAATAAAATAAAAAAATAATAAATTAAAAAATTTAAGATATGACTGCAATAACATCTCCCATTTAAATAGTCTTTTAATATGATCTTCACAGTCCTATCATAAATAGATTGCATTGTGTCTTCACCACTCCAACTTGGTTATGTAACTGTTTTGTACATTAGTGAGCAACAGAGGTCATGTCATATGATTTTGAAAGCTAGAACATAAAAGACTCTAAGGTGTCAACCAGGTTCTTGTGAACAAGTCATGGTCATATAGGAAGATCAACTGCATTGAGACTTCTATTATTATTTCTAAGATAGTCTCAGGTTGGGTCACAGTATGAAATAGTACGGATACTTGAATAAATATAAATAGCAATATGAATAAAATGATTCATTTCATATATCTGTAAATATTAGTTTGGGAAGAACTTACTGAATTTCACCTACTCAAGTGGATTTTGGGTAAATTATATTCTCAGTACTATTCATTATTGGTAATACATTGCAGAATATTATAAGGAAATATCTACAGAAACTCAGGTCTATGAGCATGTGCAGTTAGAAAAATAGTTTGAGTTTTTCCAATATGCTTTCATGAATACATATTTCTGTCTCCCTTCCTATTCCCATTTGAATGTAATGGAAGTTCATGAATTCTCTTTCTTTACAAATGTAAAAATGAAGCATTAACAACAACTGAGAGAAGAGTTCAGCCAAAGCACACATTTTTATGGTCATATCTAAGGCAGGCATAGCATCCTTGTCACTTTTGTTTTTATTGCCTTCCAGATTGCTGAACACTTTGCTTTGAAATTACAGTGGTTTGGGTCTTACTACATTATATTTATACAAGCAGAGCTCATTTTGCCTAGTGTAAAAATTATGGGAGTCCAAGGGCTTCCCTGTCTTCATATATTAGTTCATGTCCCATTTGAAAGAAAAAGCCCAGAGCGCTGGTGCTGAAACCATCTTCAGTAATTTAAAGTAAATGAGAGAAATACCAAGCATATTGATTATTCCCTTTACAAAACTTAAGTTTATGAGAAAGTTGGAATGGTCATAACCACCATAGGAATTAGAATTATAGCCTGAATTGCTGTCATAACATGAATCATAGTATTCTATCACTTGCAGAAGTCACTTAATGGGTGTCCACTCCTACAAATATGTATTCTATTTGTTCATTTTGTTGAATGATTTTTGGCATGAATGTAAGTGTACAAAGCAGATATACTTATTTGATTCTATAACTATTACTTGTGTTCTTTGATTGAATCATTATAACTGAATACTCCTTGTACTTTACTGTGGTCAGAATATAAAATTAACTCTTTCCATTAGTTTATTTCACATTCATAAATTGTTATTACCAAATTAGATGAATGGAAAGCAAGATTATTTTATTTTCTATACTGAGTGTGAACATTGCAGCTAAGTTGTCACTCTGAGTTCCTTGGTGTTCTAATTTGATAGATATTCAGTTTTCCTAGGAAAAAGCAGATTTATCAAATGAACTACATCATAACAGCATAATTAGATTGTTCGTCCAAAGGAATGTTAAATAATTATTAAATACATACTTCAAACCAAGCTATTGAAAACTCATTGAGCAGAAACTACTGTCCATATATAGAGCACCAGATGTTTGATTCCCATGTGACTTTTAGTCGATTATACTAAACCTCTTTACCACGGTCTCTAAGTAAACACTAATTTGATCTCTTCTAATTGCAACATATCATTCGTTGTTAACATTAGCAGTAGCTACTTTTTCTTCTTATGCCATATACCCTAGATCGATAGTATCTGTATTATCCAGCCCAAAGTAAACTTTGTTGCATTTATAAATGTAATAAATATTTCCACAAGCATTATAAACTTCTTGCACATGATTTTATACTTCTCATCTCTATCACCTACCATCTTGTAGAAAAAAATGATGCCACCTGTTTATTCAAAAGAAAAACTATATTTCTAGCTCTCCATTGATCACAATTTGCAACTTTGAAAAGGTGTGATTTTTCAATTTTAAGTTTCAGATGAAGATTTCATTATCTTCAGTCTACTTAAGTGAAATGTAATGACATAATTCACGAACTGTGATAGGGATTAGACAGCAAAACCCATGACAGAGACTGTGTGAGAAAAATAATTTACTTTCTTTTAAATTCAGTGGGAAAGAAAAAGTATAATATCTATATTGTTTCTCAAACAGTAGCCTCGATAAAAAATTATGTAAAGCTTTTTTGAGTATAAAATTATCTCTACTACCAATACGATTTCTGGGAAGCAGCATGTTTTCCAATATTTGAAGTTAAGAACTAAAAATGCATGCTGTGTTGACACTATCATTTAGTCCTCAATTTTTTTATAAATATAGCGATAAAGGGTGTTTTAAGCATGTACATTCATTAAGTGAAATTATTCTGTTTAAAAATTCAATTATGACATCACACTCACTAAAAGCATGAAAATAGAATATAAAATTTGCACAAAATGTTTGAAAAAGGGATTCAAGTCTACATTTTATGTATTCAAAATGACACTAATATACCTCAGTGTGTGTATGCATACTGCAGCATTAGAAACAAAAATGGAGATTTCAAAAAATTCATTAAAATGAATGAAGTATCCAGATGTGGTGGCACACACCTTTAATCACAGCAGTTGAGAGTCAGAGGCATGGCAGTCTCTGTAAGGCAGCCAACATACTCTACATAGTGAGTTCCAGGTCAGCTACAGGTTCAGGGAGATCCTGACTCAGAAAAAAAAAACAAATAAATGCAATGACATGTATGAAATATCACATAATTGATGATGATACAGATAATGCATTGTGCACATTAGGCTGATACCACATATGAATTTGTCATTACTTATATAAACATTCATGCAAACTTGCCTCACCTGTAGTGGAGGGATATTTTATAATGTTTCAGAAATCAAAGAATGTGTTAAATATAGCATATCAGTACAGAACTAGCTTAGAACACCATGTAATGTTCCATTATTATTATTTTGTTTTCCAGATTTTCTGGAGATCGTGACCAGAAGTGTTAGCTTAGAATTTATGGATGCCCTTTTCTCTCCACAGTCTAGATGCATGATTATCAGCATAGATACATATAATGGTAAAGTACGCTTTTTGTCATCCTCTATCTTCTACAACCCCTTAGAATCAGATGCCTTGATGCCCTGGTCAACACATTTCTGTCTGCTTTGTCTCTGGTAAAACCCTGTGGAAAGCAGACATATAAAAAGATGCACATACATGAGCACTATTATCGATTCATGTTCTATTATGGCTATTTTTTTTTATTTTTCAAAATCCTATAATCATCATATTTTAGACTATTCTCACTGTAAGGTTATTTCACTAGAGCATATCTTACCTATTTATTGTTATCATTTTTCTAGATGGATGAATGCTGAATTTCCCATTCCATAGACACTAGGATGGATCTTTCTAGAAAATACCAGAGGCCATAGTACTAGTTGGGAAAGAACTGAAACCACACTTGTTGAAACCATCTCACATTCTTCTCATTCTTTGTATCAAATACTACTTGGCCATACTTCATTTACTACAGAATCCCTGGTACTGCGTATTTCTCAATTCAAACTTCATCCTACTACCTTTCTTTTTCTCTAGTGGCAATCCCCACAACTAAAGTTTAAACTCTTCTTAACGAAACTGATAAGTAGATAATAAAGGAAAACATTAATAACATGGCAGTATTTTCCTGGTCCTAAGTTCATCAGTTTCAATTAAACTAATAATGAATTGTAAGTTCAAAAATAGAAAGTATGTCATGATTCTTTATGCATTTTCAGAAGCAACGAATTACCTTTGGTTTGATGTTCATTCATTTTGGTCACAACAAATTTCCTCAGAATGCAAGATCCATATCTTGATGTTTAGCTCTCTGAAAAGGTCTGCCTCCTTTCTCCCCTGAGCATTGCATATAATGCACTTTTATTCTGAGATACAATGCTTTGAAATAAACACTATGTTTAAAATGGCTTCTTTGTAATTAGGTAGTCACATACATGTAGTTGAAAACAAGATCATAATACTCTACTGAGAAGCATATAATTTAAATGAGTAAGAGGTTATGTATTCTAAGCAACCTTTTTGTTTCATGAACAACTATTTTTAGTACGCAAATATGCAGATGTGCACACTTGTTGCTGCTGAATGAATAACTTGTGCCAGACCTAACAAAAGCAATAAATCTTGCTCAGTTATAATTTAAAGAAAATTTTCAATGTATTTTTCTTTTGTTATACTTATGTGAAGCTTCCATTTTTACTACCAAATAACATTTATGAGCAAGAAAGATATTCTGATATACTAAAAATTACAAGGCACTTAGCATGATATAACAGCAAATGTCTAAGAAATACTTAATGCATAAAATAGAATATCCACTTATTAGGCAACATATTTCAGCTATTTCAGAATAAAAATCTTACCAGTGATTAAAAAAATTAATATCAAATACTCAAGTCTTATTGAAACTGGAAATGGTATATAAACCTAGTTTTAATTCCAAAGTTATATCAATATGCTGATATGTCAAGTGGCTTGCACAGGGTAAACAAACTCCTTCATTAACATATTTCAAATTTCACAAACTTGGTATGTATGTGACTAAGAAACAAAATGACAAATGAATAACACTTCAGTAGTATAAAGCAATTTATGCCTTGGCTTTTTTATGGGAAATTTTAATGTAAAAATATTGAAATTTGATGTTATAAATTAAATACATATATTGCTTTTCACTAATACATATATTTGAATGAATAGGAGTGAGTTTATATTATACCATAATAAAAATTCACATAATTTGAGAGACATAAGTTATTTTATTATTGGTAAGAGCTAAGTAGTGATATCAAGTACTTTATTTCATATAATTTTCAGAAAATTCTGTCTACTGAATATAATTTTCTTCCAGTTAATAGGAAAACCAAGGTTTACAAAATCTAGGATCTTCAAACACATTAATGTGCCTGGAAACACTTTATTAAATATTTCTTATTTTCTCACCAAATACTAGATGCTTCACAGCTTGCTTTCTTAGTAACAACATTGTGACTGAGTCAACAGACAAAATCAGTAACATTGGATTATTTTCATATGAACTCAATTTAATATGGTGTTTATTATGATGTAGGTGTATGACAAATGGAAAGTGATGAATGAGTAAGGAATGATGTAGGAGAAAGTGTTTTGAGTGCAAGAAATTGAAGGAAATGGAGGGGCTAGAGTGATGGCTCAGTGATTAAGAGTGTGCACTGCTCTTTGAGGGGACCTGGATTTGGTTCCAGGCACCCACATCGGGTGGCTCATAACCACCTGTAACTCCAGTGCCAGGGGTTCCAATACCCTCTGGACTCCCCAGGTGATTGCAGTGGAGAGTGCCCATCAATTCATGTAGGCACACACATGCAAATATAAATGAGACTAACTCTTTTTAAAAAGGTGAATATATATGTATACTAGCATCATTTTGAGAAAAAATATGGAGAGCTGAGTACTTGTGTAAAATGGGCAATATATACAGTACATGTGCTCAACAGAAATAATTGTTATGCTTATGTGGCAGGACTTCCCCAGGCCCAAGTAGTACCCATTGCCCATTAGATGAAATACAGAACCCACAGGAGTAAAATGCATACTGCTTTTATTATAGGATAAAGATGCATAGGGAAATAAGTCTGACCAGATTGCATTGCTCTTGTTCCAGGCTATAGTGTCAGTCCCATCAGAATCTCTTCCTTATCAGTAAGGGAGAATAACCACTACTCTTTTATACATGCAGAGTTATGGAGTCTCACACCATGTGGGGAATTATGAAACCAAAACCAGTGTCCCAAATATCTGGATCAATGAATGGGTAAATAGCAGTTACTGTGCATTCAGTGTTTCCTGGGCTGACATCTGGTGGTATTGTGGACAGAACAACTTTTGCTCAAGCCTACCACCCAAGTGGTAAGGGACGTGCACAGAAATTCAACTGGCTATACACTTTACACTGGTTTGGATAAAAATGATGAGGTATATAAAGAGAGCATTATCATTTTTAGTCATAAAAATATAAAAGCATGACATTTTCCAGAAAATGGGTAGAACTAGAGATCATTATGTCAGGTAAAATAAGCCAGTCTCAGAATGAAAAACATCTTGTTCTCTGTCATATGCAGAATCTGGATTTAACTTTGTATTTGTTTAGCTTTTCAGTGTAGATAGGTGAGCATGGAAGGGAAGGAAGAGATATGAAGGGTGACTAAGAAAGAATGAAGGATGGTATATGAAAAGAGAGGGGGAGGACAACGTGGCCAAACGATGGGTTATCTGAAATAGAGAGAGCGCAGCTATGGGCAAAGGGAATGGGGAACTGTGGTGGATAAGAAAAAAGTGTAATGACATATGTGTTGGAAAACGCCATGTGAGACTCATTGTTTTTTTAAATATTTTTTCTTTTTACTTTTTTGTATATGAGTGTGTTGCCTCTATGTATGTAAATGCACCCACATCATGCAGTGCTGAGCAGGTCAGAAGAAGACATTGGATATTCTGTAACTAGAGTTACAGTTTTTAGCCACCATGTGGATGCTTGGATTCAAACCCAGGTCCTCTTCAAGAGTGCCCAATGCCCTTAACTGCTGAGTCATTTCTCCGCACTCCTTTTGTGTTTTATTCCAATTTAAAAAGGAATATAAACAAAAGGATGTCTAAAGGTAGTAGGCCAATTGCCTTGATGTCGGCTTCCTAATTAGATAAGGCTTGAGTAAATTATTTTCTCCAGCAGAATAAAGGTTTCTCATGAGAAACACTGAGTATTTAAAAGTTGTTTCTTTAAGTTCAACTTGACAAACATGTGAGAAAAAAAATACTATTTGATCCTTACCAGAAGGACATTTCAGATTTTCTGGAATGAAAGCCCTGAAAATTCTGAGTCCCCAACAGGTGAGGACTTCAATACTGGTCCACAGTACAACACAAGGAAATCATTGATATTTCCCAACACATGATTCTACCAGTTTGTTTCTCAAGCAGATTCTGCTGCAGATAAGTTGATCTCAGCTTGTGATCCTCTATATTTGTCTGTTGTTTCCAGATTTCAGTTCAGTGTTTTATCTTACGAAGTTTATAGCATTTTGACTCTAAGAGTAGCTTTCATTTTTACTCTACATTTTCTTCCATGTTGCAAAGATGATGGTATATATTTTTCCAAATACTATATACCATCATTGAAAGCAAAAGTTCTAATATTCTTAACATTACTGAATATAATCCATAGATATGTTATTAGAATGTGTTGGTTAATTTTTGTCAACTTGACACAAATCTAGAAATACCTTGGTAGAGGGAATCTCAGTTGAGGAAGTATTTCTATCAGATTGTCCTGTGATCATGTGTGTGGGGCATATACTTTATTGCTAATCGATGTAGAAAGGTCCAGTCTACTGCGTGCAGTGCTAGACATTGGCGGGTAGACCAGGAATGCATAAGAAAAATAGCTGAGCAAACTAGAGGAGCAAGTCAGTAAATAGCCTTCCTCCACTGACTGCATCAGTTCCTGCCTCCACATTCCTAAATTGAGCGCCTATCTTGACTCCCTCAGTGATGAACTGTTACCTGGAAGTGTAGGATGAAATAAACTCTTCCTCCACCTATTGCTATTGGTGTTTATCACAAGAGATAGCAAACTAGAAGAGGTATATACAGATTTATGAATGTCATTTGGAAAACAGTACCCTATGTTTTCCTAATATCTGTGACTTTCACTTTAATTTTTTCCCCATGTATGTTAGTCATGAATCAATCATAATGGATAACTAAATGTTTATCTTCAAAGTGATTATTGTTAGATTCTTAATTACTTTCTCACACTTATATTGTTCTCTTAATCATGTATTTTTCTTTCCTCAATAGCCTTCCCCTGAATTTGTCAAGTTTCCTTGCTTTGCATTCAGTACTGAAAAAGTACTGGTTTTGAATTTCATATATATAAATATTGATTTGAACTCAAACCACTAAAAGAATCATAATATTGAGGTCCAGTATTTTTAAACCTTTAGTTCCAGCTTTTGATATTATGTATTCTCAGATATTTGAAACTTTGTAGACTCATAGCTTGGTAATAAGTCATTATTACTGGAATTTTGACAAATCAAGTGAAATCTTGTGGTAGTGGGTGAGACATTGTTATTGGTCTAACATGCTAACTCATTATTTTGAACCTAAGAAGACCATACTATTTAATTTTAAATTAGTTGGGAGTTGAACACTTTATTCCAGAAAAGTAACAACAGGAGTAGAGTTTTTCAAAGTCCCAGATATCATCTGGTGGAAGGAGTTTTGAAAATAATATTGAGAGTACACTTGATCCAATTTCAATAAAAACCATTTTCAAAATCCAGCAGAGTACATTCAGCTTAAAGTAAAAGCAAAAAAGTAAAAATAATAGCATGTTCACATTCAAAAATAAATCGAATTTTCAGAGATATTGAATTGATGTTTTTGTGACCTAAAAACAGATTATTATTTCCTGGTTTATTGACTGAAATTGCTTTGTGATTGTGTTTTATTTATCAGGGACTATTTATAATTTGAACTTTCATATAAAATTTGTTTGTACCCTGAGCTCTACTGTGTATTAGTATTTTGATCTCAAGTATCATATTTAATTTTTTAGCTTATTTTCTTTTGTACAATGAAAAGTAACAATATTTGTCCTTCGTTCCATACAGAAGTGCTGTGAGATTAAAAAGACCTACTGAAGAATCATAGATTTTTGGTCATAAAATATTATAAAAATGTAACGGACTAAATAGGAAAAATATATAAAGTGGTATAAGACGTTTTCATGATTCTAAAATGTCATCTTGCCAAATATGTAAGGTATATTATAAAATCAGAATATATTGAACATACTCAATGGCCTCAGAACATTACCTATTTGAAGTAGAATAATGATGAAAGCTCAGAAAACATCAATTCACTAGGGACAATAGGTCATTTTTGACTGATTTATAAATTAGATCTGAAATAAAAAGTTGAAGATGGAACTTATTTCATGTAGAATGAAAATCTATGTAGATCAAAGTCCAGGGAAATATAAATTTAGAATAATTCTATTTTATGTTGAAGAGTATAAAAGTAAGATTTTCCCTGTAATATCCTGCCACTTAAGAAAGCCAGATACAAGTATCTCTGCAATAGGATGAGTCTTTGAATACATGCCAAGGAGTGGTATAACTGGGTCATAGAGTAGGTTCATTTTTAGTTTTTCTAAGAATTCTCCACACTATTTTCCATAAGGGTTGCATGAGTTTACAATCCCACCTGCAGTAAATGAGCATTCTTCTTTCTCCTTATCCTCGTCAGCATTTGGTATCATTTGGTCTCTTAATCCTAGCCACTCAGACTGCAGTACGATGACATTTTGAGGTGATTTTAATTTGCATTTCCCTAATTACTAACGATGTTGAACAGTTTTTAACATGTTTCTTAGTCATTTTTATTTCTTCATATGAGAACTCTCTCTTCAGATCATGAGCTCATCTTTTACAGGTCATTTCTTTTCTTGATTGTTTCATTTTGAGTTCTTTATATAGCCTGGATATTAAACCTCTGACAGATATGTCACTGGTGAAGACTTTTTCCCATTCTGTGAGTTTTCTCTTCACTTTCTTAGTTGTTTATTTTGCTGTATAGAAGCTTTTTAGCTTAATGAATTCCCATGTGTTTATTATTGACATTAATATCTAAGCAACTTCTGTGCAATTTAGAAAATCCTTTCCTACACTGGTATCTTGTAAGTTACTGCCAATGTTTTCTTCTAACAGTTCCAGAGATTCAAGTTTCACATTAAGGTCTTTGATCCATTTGGATTTGACTATTGTGCAAAGTGAAAGATAAGGGTCAAGGTTCATTCTTCTACAGGTGGAGAACCAGTTTTGCCAGTAACATTTGTTGAAGATGCTGTCTTTTCTCCATTGTGTGATCTTGGCACTTTTGTCAAATATCAGGTGGTTGAAATTGTGCATACTCATGTTTGGGTTTTCAATTATGTTCCACTGATCATGTGTCTGGTTTTGTGCCAGTACCATGCTGTTTTCATGACTATAGTTCTGTAATGTAGTTTGAGATCTGGTGTAGTTTGTTGCTGTTCTTTTCACAATAGCTAAAAGATCTAAGGAATTAAGTGTCCCTCAACTGACAAATAGATAATGAAAATGTGGTACATTTACACAATGGAGTTCAAATCAGTGGTAAAGAAAAATGAAATAATGAAATTTACAGGTAAATGGATTGAATTAGAAACTGTTGTTCCACGTGAAATAACACAGACTCAGAAAAACAATGTGTGTTTTCCTCATTTATGGATCCTAGCATCAAATCCTTATTAAGTGAGTACCTATCCTCATGTAACTGTAGGAACCAAGAAAATGGAAAGTAACCAGGAAGGTAAAGGGAAAGAAGGAACCCAAGGGAGAACAGTAGGAGACAGATGTTATTACAGGAGAAATGTGTAAAATGGGAACTGTTAAATGGGAGGAGCATACAAGGAACTATGGGGATAAACAGGAAGACGGCAGTACTCTTAATGGTTGAGCCATCTCTCCACTCTTAAACTCGTTAGGATTTTCAATAAATAAATAAATGAAATTTAAAAAGAAGTTCTATAGTAATACTTTTGCAAGTAAAGATAGTTTTATAACTAACTGTTATCAGGATAATCAGTCTCTACTTGGTTGTGGGAAGAATCATCACCCAGATGCTATGCTACTAACCATATGCATAATATCAGGTCTAATACCCATAAATTCACTTGCTTTTTCATGTCAGACGTGCTCCATTGTCCACATTTTTGTTTATTCCCTGTATAAGATTGTCTATGGCTTATAAAATAAATTTTAGGAGATTTTGATTTTTTTAAAGCTGTACCATGCCTGTCTCTTTAGTATATTATCAGTGTTAGTAATAAATAAATATGCTTCTTCAGAGTAAAGAAACAAATGTGATATATACTTCTTTAAAAGCGGGGAGAGACAGTGTTCAAGAGGTTGGGATAATAGAACACAGCAATTATCAAGGGAGAAATGGGGATACTTTATATGGGAAGGTTGTGGAGGGTGGGTTAGACAAGGAGGAGAGAGAGAAGGGAGATAAATAATGCCTAGCTAGTATAAAAAAAAACAGAGGGAATCATATTAGTCCAAAACCTACTGAAAAAATACACATACAATATCTCTACATGAGCCCATGTGTAGCCCATGAAAGCTACCCAACAAGAAACAGTATCAGATAAAAGAAATCTTTCTTTGAGTTGTTGGCCAGCGTAGTCCAAGAGACTCCCAAAAGTACACAGGTTATTGCCATAGTCCTTGATTGCCTCTCTAGAACTTGAAGGTAAGACCCTGTTTCTGAAGACAGGACATAGTTCAGACAAAGGATTTGGAATAATGGAACTGGAACTGACCTGGAAGCCTAGTCCCCTGAAGGCTAGCCCTCATAGCTTTGGAGAGTACTACACAAGCTGGTAATGGAGGACATCAATCAATGGTCTAACCTCACCTTCAAGGCCTAAAAACATCATCAATGACCAGCACAGTAAATGACGTTGGAGCAGTAATGGCACTTTCATCTGGGGGGTAATCAACAGCTACCTAATTGGACTTAAAGCCCATGCAGTGGGAGGAAACTCATGTCTGGTACTGTAAACTTAGACTAATACACATAGCTGGAGAGGTCATAGACATTAGAGAAAACCCAAAGGCTGTCACATCCTTAGACAAATGTAATTTCTTACTATGTGCAAAAAGTGGATCCTTTAATTTACAGATAAGTATCCCAGGCACCACCCATCAAAGAAGCTTCTTTTCCAACAGAAAGAGATCATTATAGGTTTCCACAATTGGTCATACAGAAATTGTCTGTTAATTGCCCAAACCTAAGTGGCACATCTACAAAGCAACCTCTACCCCTAAGGCTCATGGAACATAGAACAATTCTCATCAGTGAAGCTCCCTCATGCAACAGTGGGCCAGGAACACAAAAGGTCATACATGGCCAAAAGGTAGAGAATAAGAGTCTACATGGCATGGATCTTTGGAAAGGACTACTATATTAAACTCCACCCACCCAGGGCTCAGGGACCATTGTAGAAGAGGGGGTGGAAAGATTGGTAAAACCAGGAAGGAAGTATATGACCATATGGAAACAGAGCCCTCCAGAATCCTGGGACCGTGATCATATGAACCTACAGCAGTGGTGTCAGCATGCACACGACCCATGCAAACTCAAGGAGACAAAATCTCAGCACAGACCTGTGGAAATGTGCAGCAGGCCCCAATCTTAGCTGAAGAAATATTTGCAGCTGATTACTACTAGGTGAGGAAAAGCTGATCATATTAAAGGGAGGGGCTCTAGCTAGTTTGACTAGGCCTCAGTGGATGACTTGCACTGAGGGACATCTAGGGACAGTAACTTGACACAACAGGCCTTAACACAAATGACAGAATATATGAACTCCAGGGAGGGAGGTGTCTATGGGTAGATGCCAATGGGGAAGGGGTTAAAAAGTTGATTAAGGTGTTCTGTATGAAATGTACAAAAAATCAATAAAAAGGTTAAAAAAAGAAAGCCAGATACAGAGAAAACTGGATCAAAGTGATCAAACAATACTGGGGCATATACTTCAAGGAGAAGTACTTTTAATATTATAATCTCTGCCCCTAATTAGTTCCCTAAAGTTATAGGATTCTTAATAACAGATCAACTGTGTTATATGATTTTATGATCACTTCTTATAACATTTTATAATTTACAGGTTCAAATCTAATGGATTTGATCTTAATTTGTGGAGTGTTTTTATTACAAGATATATAAACTTAGTAGCACCCATAATTTGGAAATCTGAAAGCCCCGACTATGTGAAAGATGACTATCTACTATTATGATTTAGATATGAAATGTCCTTCATAAGCTCATATTTGAATACTTGTTTCTTGGCTAGTGGCAATTTGGAGGATTCGTGGGGCCTTCAAGGGGTAGGGCTTAGCTTGTGGAAGTTTTTCACCAAAAGTGGGCCTTTGCAGGTTATAACTCATTTCCTCCCCTCTTTGCTTGCTGATCCAATAACATGCTAACATGCTCTTGCCACCATAAACTTTATGAAATCCATACCATTATGGGATGAGACCCTCTAAAACCATGAGTCAAATTAAATCTTTCTTCCTTTAATTTGTTAGACATTGTGCCACAGGAATGCAGAAGTCAGTAATTTACTCTTAGTATCATGTTACTTTTCTGTTGCTGTGATATAAACAGCATGACTAAAGGAATTTTAAAAAAGGAAGAGATTGTGAGATTATTTAGCTTTCCATTCCAAAGGGACATGAGTCCATCATGTCAGGGAACCATGATAGCAGAGGTAGCTGAAATAGGGACATAGGTGGCTGAAGTAGGAGCAGAGGTGGCTGAAGTAGGAGCAGAAGCTGAGTGCTCACATCTTCAAGCAGGCACAGGAAGCTGAAACTGACTGGACATCTGGCAAGGTTTAAGAAGTCTCTAAAGAGTCTTGGAGCCACTGCCTGGTCCTGCTAGGATTCCAGGAGCTGTCCTCACAGATCAAAACTGGATCCCTCTGCTTATTCATCTATGAGGAGGATGAGCAACCAGGCACCACCCACACTCCTGCAGCTGGTACAGCAGAAGCTGGTAAGAGTACCTGCCCAAGGAGCTCTTCCCACCACACTTAAAGGAGGCCTTCAACGGGAGAGGAACTGACATCCTGAGGCCAATGGTCTAGGCTTGGCCCTTCCCCTGCCTTCCTCTTGGAGCCCTGATGAAGACTAAAGACCTAAAGATCCTTCAGGCTGTACTAGAAGGATTGGATCTGCTGATTTATGAGAAGGTTTGCCCCAGGATGTGGAAACTTGCAATGCTGGATTTACAGAATGTGCATCACAACTTCTGGAACAGCTAGACTGGAATGAAGAGGGTGGCTCCTCAGCACAAGCGGTACGAACCAACCAGTGAAGGACCTTCCTAGATATGCATTCAAGAAGCGTTTGAAACTGTTGGCTGACCTTTGCCTCAGTTTCCATATCTAGGAATATGAAACAAAATTTCTGCATTTGGCCAGGCAGAGAAGAAGCTCCCTACAGCTGTGTTGTTCAGTGTTAAAGATGTGGGCATTGCCCATACGCACTGTCAGGAAGGCCTTGTCAGTTTTCTGGCCACAGTACACCTGCGAGTTGGAACTAAATACAGGGTGGAATTTGTTCACCCTGTCATATTTTGCCCTTTACTACTTGGGTGAGATGAGAAATCTTCACACACTCCTTTTTGAGCAGACCCACAAGAATTCCATCAACATTGTAAATACTTCCAGAGACACAGAGAAGAAATGTGTCATCAAGTTCATTTCTCAGTTCTCCAAACTCAGCTCTCTCAAGAATCTCTATATGGAAGGTGTTGATTTTCTCAGTGACCACATGAAACAGTTGCTCAGGCTCCTGAAGCCCCCTTGGAGACCCTGTCTAGCACTCTGAAGGTTTTCACAGTCAGATTTGAATTCCTTGTCCCTGTGTCAGAGCCTCAGTCAGCTTAAGCACCTGAACCTGAGAGGTACTGAATTATCCAATTTATGTCCTGTGTCTCTCCAACTTCTCCTAGAAAGTTTCACTCTTCAGACCCTGGTATTAGAGAACTACAGGATGGGGGACTCTGAGCTCAGTGTCTTCATGTCTGCCCTCAGCTAATGCTCCCAACTCACCAAGATCAATTTCTATGACAATGACATCTCCACATCCATCCTGAAGGACTTCTCTGCCACACAGGAAATCTAAACCACTTGACTGAGGAGCTGTACCCTGCCCCTCTGGAGTGCTACAATGATGTGGTTCCTATTATCCCAGGGATGCTTGTCCAACATTGTCTTGTGCTCATGGATACACTCAGGGCTGTGAGGCATCCCAAGACTGCCTCCTTTGCTATGCATTTCTGCTCTGGGTGTTATAACCGCTGTGTCTGTGACATGGTGATGAAACTTTGTTGTTGTTGACAGTAAAGAAGTGGAGGTTTCTTCTGGACACAAAGAAATGAAAGCATGGGGACAGCTCTGTCATTAAGGCAACCCAGAGCACCTGGCTTCACAATACATTGGAAACAAAATGATGTGTGGTGGGTTAGAATCACCGGGGCTGAGGTTGACAAATTCTTTAAATGTAGTTTCTGTCAGGCCAGGATAATAAGTGGCTTTTCCCTGCAGAGCAATTTTGAAATAATGGTCAGACCCAAGGAACATGGATGCTCTCTGTCTTAGTTATCCTTCCAATTGCTGTGACAAAACACTCTGACCAATACCAACCTGGGGAGGAAGGGGTTTTTTTGGCTTATATCTCCATGGTCACAGTTCATCAGGGAGCCCAAAGTAGTAACTCAGGGCAGGAACCTGGAGGCAGCAACTGAAGCACAGGCCATAAAAGAAAGCTGCTTACCGGCTTGCTACCCTAGCCCATGTTCAGCCAGCTTCCTTATACAATACAGAACAACCTTCCTGAGGGTGGCACCGCTCACAGTGGGCTGGGCCTTCCCATATCACACAAAAAAATCAAGAAAATGCCTCACAGGCATGGCCCCAACCCAGTCCAATAGAGGAAATTCCCTAATTGAGGCTCCTTCTAACCAGGTGTGTCAAGTTGACAACAAAAACTCTCCAGCAAATTCTCCCTCTGGTCCTCCTAGGTCATTTGCCTGGCTTCCAATGTCAGGGTCAAGAGTGTGCTATGACCCTAGATATGGGAGGATCTTTTGCTATCTTACATCTCATTGTACAAGGCCACTGGACATCAAAGAAAACTGCAGCCATTTGAGACTGTCTTCCTTACTCTAGCCTGGTCATCTGTCACATAGCATTTGTGTGTCTGCTAAGTGGGTCATGTGCACAAAGTTATCAACCTTAAGTGAACCCTGCAGACCTCCTGTGAAGGAGGTTTTGAAGAAAGGTGGGGGCTTGTATTCCAGGGTACTTAGTCTAGGGGGCACTGTGGGCACCAAAGACAGCTGAAGCAAAACAGAAGACAACACAGAGCAAAGGCAATGGGATCCAAGTCATGTTGCTTTTTCCCTTCCTTTTATTCCCTCAGCGTAGACCGGACTTGAACTACTGATTTTCTTGCCTCTGTCCTTTGAGTGTAGAGATTACTGATAGGCACCACCACGCCCTGCTTGTAAGTCACATGTCTGTGGACCCAATCCTCTTCAGAGCTCCCAACCTCCAGTAGATGGACCTCAGATCCTCTCCTATCCTAAGGACTGACTGCACCCCAGGATTGGATTATTATGGTTCAATGGTGATGTTTGTTTCCATGTTCTTGAGAGCACGACTACACTGCTTGTGTCTATATAATCAAGTAGCAATAAAATAATTTTCTATCAAACAAAATAAAAAAGTCTCTAAGCCCGCCCCCAGTGACATGCTTCCTCCAACAAGGCCATACCTTCTAAGACCTCCGAAAAAAGTGCTGCAAACTGGGTACAAAATGTCAGAGTACTTGGAGCCTATGGGGGACATTCTCATTCAAACCACCACAGTATCTCATGTAACATTCATGAAAGTCCCATGAGGCAGGTTTTGCAATTCTCATTTTGCCCACCAGTAAATGGATATTGAAAGGATTTCAATATTTTTAGTGTCTTTTTCTAAGATATTGTGAAATATAAAGTCCATCAAATGAAAATCTTGCTTTCTCTTTCTGTATTTGAGATACTCAAAATGAAAGATGAGCAAGTCTTCCGAACATTTTTGTATGATACATATGGAATATTAAGAATTATCTGTGTGGTATCATTTCAATGGAAGCTACTGCAATTCACATTTCTGATAGCTTTGATTCCCACTTTTAGGAAGGATCTATGGAAGTAACAAGTAGCAAGGAGATTTAATTTTAAGAACTAGATCTGACTACTTGGCAGTCATGGCCCGAAACACTGCATTAATAAAGCTACTGAGTAAGGTGTATCTAGGTAGAGTCAGAAGGAAAGAGTAATCAGTTACTTACAATTGGTGGCATAGATGTTGACTCTCTGCCATCATAGAACTAGACGTTGATTACATAGATTTACTTCAAATTGGAATCAGTTAATAGTCTACTTCTCTTGAGATGAAGCATACATTTGACCTCATCATTTTTAAATACTTTTTTATCATTCCAGAATTTCATACATTCTATGTTGATCGCATATTCCAAGCCCTACTTTTTTTCCATCCTTCATTCTGAAAGGAATTTAATGGGATCTTATCGTATGGAAAATATTTCAAAAAAGGGAGAGTGTAGGAGCACAATATTCGTGGCTAAGGAAGAAGAACTGGAGAAGGGGAGACAAATGTGAATACTTAAGTCAAGCTTGATCTGTTCATGGTTTGACCAGAACAGCACTGCTTAAAAAGACTAAAGCTTAATCTCAGAGCTATCTTGAATTGCTTTGTTTTTGGTTTGTTGGTATTTTTTAGTGTTATATAGGTACCCAAAATCTCATAAAAATGAAAACTGAAACATTATTAGAGATTGCTTCTGTTTGAGTAATGAAATTGCTCTATAGTCTTACTTGAACTAGAGGAAATTAATCTGAACAGTGTGCTGTTTTTTTTTTAATTACAAAAAATGTTTGTATGTTTTCATAGTCAAGAATGCACAGAGCATTAAGTGTCTAGTCTGAATGTAATGGGTAGCAAAATACAGCTTGATATGAGTTATTCCTTATTGATGACAATCTCTCTAAAGCAATCCAGGAAAAATTAGGTGACAGAGAGCATAGCAGCTAGGTTTAAAAGCAGAAAATACTAATTTGTAATGAGTATAAAATAAAATACATAAGAACCCTCAAATGATCAGGAGTCAAGCAAAAGACAGACTACTGCCCCATGGAAGACAGCAAGGCAGATAGAACCAGTTTATTTACAATATCCTAATTAAACATTTCATTAGTGAAGTGATTGAAGGAATGTTTTCCATTGATCTGTATATTTGACATAATAAACCATTTCACAATATTTTCTCATGTCAGTCAATATTTTTGAAATTATCCAAAATTATTCAAAATGGAAATATAACATTTTAATGAAATTTGCAATTTTTAAGTGTAAAATATCCAAAAATGGTTGTTAAACAGACTCTTTCACAGTAACCTCATAGACATCTCAGTTGGATTCAACTTTCTATGGACAGTAGACATCATGCATGAAAAATGTTTATACTCTTGAACTTAATAATTCAACTTCTGGATATTAGACTAAGGGAATGCCCTAAAATACAATGGAATATCTACACATGAAGATTTCCACGAATAAATACATGTAAGAGAAAATTATAAATTACTTTGATGACCAAAATATTATTTAAAGCAATTGATATAAAATATACAATAATTCTAAAAACAGAAAATTGTTTTAGTATTATGGACATTATTACCAGAAAATAATAAATCCAAATGAATAAGAGGAAAAACATTTATTAATTATGACACCAATTAAGTAATTGTTGGCTCTGGAGGCCGGGTTAGCTAAAACTAAGTTTGAAAGTACCTAAGTCAGGAGAGCCTCCTAAGTGCAGACCATGGAGAAAGCCAGTGAGAGCCATTCCACAAGTATGGGATGGTTGCTGCAAAAGTTAGGCTAGATTACAAGCACAGCATCAAGTCAGGTTTTATTTGATTGTTTTGTCTGTAAGTGTCTTAAACTTTATTGAGATTTATCTCATGTTTGGGACTTATTTGAAAGCTGCTGCTCCTTTCTTATATCCCCTTTTGCCCTTTTGGAATGGAATGTCTGTACTGTGTTTGTATTTATACTTCACTGCCTGTACTGTGTATTCATAAATCATAGAACATATTCTCTTTTACTGTCTTGGAATGAGAAAGTTGGATATCACCTCACCCCAAACATATCACCCTCTTTATCTTGGATTGGCCAACTTACAGGTTTGTGATTTGCCAGAATCTGTGGTATTTTAGTTGGAGTGGCCCAGACTAAAGAGCATTATACTCTAAAGATGAGAGAAGAGAGATACAGAGAAATGGAGCTATGAAATACGATAGTGCCTATAAATTTATGTATACAGTAGTATATCTCTATAGATGAGAGAAGAGAGATACAGAGAAATGGAGCTATCAAATATGATAATGCCTATAAATTAACAGCTAGGACTCAAATTCATCTTTTGTAAGTCTGTATCCCATATACATCCTACTATACCAGAGAGAAAGAGAATTCAAGAGAAATACATGCTGCATCAGTAGCTTAAACCAATTGATAATGAATATTGTTTAAATATTTTATTTATTATTTTTATGTGTATGTGTGTATTGCCTGCATGTAGGTAAGTGCACATGTGTTGTGCAATGTCCACGGAGGACGGAAGAGGCTATCAGATCCCTTGCAACTGGAGTTACGGACAGTTATTAGCTGCAATGTGGGTTCTGGAATTCAAACCCGGGTCTTCTGCAAGAACTACCAGTGTTCTTAACTGCTGAGCCGTCTCTCCAGCTCTGATAATGAGTATTCAAACGATATTCTAGACACAAATTTGTAAACAAACTCATTATTCAAAACAGTATCTTTTCCTCAATTAAAGCAACAGTCTTATTTTCACCTCCATATTTCATCATCTTGGAAACCTTTAGCTTTTCATAATACATAAGACAAGAATTTCTTTCTTCCCAGTGCATATTTTTTTCCTTTATAAATATCACTATTTGCTTAGTCTCCTTCCTGAAGTGGGGATTTTTTTCTGAAGTAAATGTATGAAAATTCATACTGAAACCATTCTTTTTTAATTAGAACAGAAGGGTCTGAAGAAAATAACATCCCAAATTTTTTAGTTCATGTATATGAGACTATGCCTGGCCATGTGTCTACATCTAAACAAATCACTGTGTTAGGTGGGACACAATGAGCTCATTGTTTTAATCCTTTCACCTAAGCCTGGCTTTCTAACCCTTACCAAAAGACCCCTACTAGCTATTCCAATCACTTCCATCTCATAAATGGAGGCGAATTGGCATCCAATATATCTATAAATTATGACCTAAGGAAAATAAAGAAAGCTGCCCTTATCTCCTTGATCAAGTCCTTGAGTGTTTGTGGTTATAAGTGGCCCATATCCAGACTCCATAGAGAAGTTAAATGGGTACTGTGGAAGACAGATATTAGCTGTGCATGAATGTGCAGGCGGGGCTTCAAGACAGCTGAGATCTATGGACTTTAAAATTTCGTTCTCTCGATGCTCTGTCTTCCTTTCTCTCCATTTCAGTGTGTGCACTTACCTGTCACAAACCCTGCTATTATATGTCCGCCTCTGAATTATAACATCAGGCAATTAAGATTCTCAAGGTGCAAGTGGATTTATAAACAGAAAGAAAGGAAATGTATTCTATTAAAACACCAGGAAATGAACATTTTTTCTCAATGTATCAGTAAAACTTATGTTCATTTATTGAATTCAAATTCATGGTACATGTAGAGGAATAAATTAGAATACTGACTCATATTTCATATAGCATAAATTTCAGTTGCTCTTGAGGGGTCATTGAAATGGCATGATTCTGGGGATTTCCAAGGCCAAATGCCAAAAATTTTGAAACGGAACTCAGTTTGAAATAATATATTTAATTCACCTGTTCAAAGACTTTTAAAAAATTGAAGAGAAACCTAGAGAATAACTTTAGACAATTCACTGGCCAATTTTAACCACTGTACTTTGATGTTTCATGTTCATATATAAAGCACTGAAATTTTTGTGTACATTGTTTGGGTGTAATAAATATGTGTTTTAACTATGAATTGTTCATTTCTACACCATATGCTTTTATATGCAATAGGCATAGAGAAACAGATGCAGTCAGAAGTCTACCATCAAAATACACTCAATTTCAGAAGAGACACTCTTTGTTCAAGCATTTGAATACAGCAGACTATCATATAGCACTAGATACAAGTACATTAGAAGCTTCTAGTACTCACTGTTCTAGCAGTTTTCAGGGAAAAATTACAGATAAAGTTGCATTTGAGTTGAATTATTGTCCATTCTGAGAAAAGTTGGAAAGGGGTGAGAAGGAAGTAAATTCAGCAGGCACATGTTCAATAGATGCTCCTTACGTGGAAAAACGTGGTAAATGCAATAAAAATTGCCTAGCGTCTATATTAAATGTATCTACTGGAAAGGAAATGTGTCATGCTCCTTTTCCCAAAGTGAATACCTGGGTCTCTCAGTTAAGTGACTAGGACTGTTCACAGTGCATCTGTTTGGGCAAATAAAATATTCCATTGACATATTTTAGCCAATTTCATCTGCATTTCCTTGCAGGAACCCTTACATTTTTCATCCAGATGGCATAAGCCGTCTCATACTCTGATGTACTGGAATATACAAAACCACAGAGAAACAAAATCACACAGACAGGGACAGATTTACTTCCTCAATATTTTCCTTAATTTTGTGTTCTTTATTCTGAGAGCCCTCTAGAGAGCTAGCTGCTTGAAGTTAGCTACCTGATTTTCATATTTACAAATTTAATATATATATAGCTGACTTTGAATAATGCAATATTTAAGATTAGTAAGAAATAGAAGATAGTATCATAGTAGAAAAACCAGATGTGTATACTTAGTACTATGTGCATTGCTATAAAATCAAAATAAATTGTTAAAAACAGCAACAATCAAAAAGCCATTAACAGGGTGCAGAGAGAGTTCAGTGGTTAAGAGCACAGATTGCTCTTGCAGAGGCCTGGATCCCAGCACCCACATGAGACAGGACACAACCACCTGTAACTACAGCACCAGGAGATCTGACAGCCTCTGGTCTCCATGGAATCCTGTACACATGCAGTGCACATAAACTCACATAGGCACACACACATAAAAAATTTAGAGACCTTCATTCTATGCAGAATGCAGTGATATAAAAGGAGAAAGGTGAGTGGAGAGATGGCTCAGTGGTTAATAGCACTGACTGCTCTTGCAGAAGACCCAGATTCTAGTCCCAGCAACCACATGGCAGCTAACAACCATCTGTTACTCCAGTTCCAGGGGAATCCATCATCCTCTTCTGACTTCCGCAGCACTGAACGACACAGGTGCATTCACATACATAGAAGCAATACACTCGTACATATAAAATCAAAATAATAATTTTTAAAGGAGAAAGTGGGATAATGGAGTAGGAAATCTAAAGGGGTTGGAGAATGGGAGTACAGGGCAGAGGAAGGAGTATGAAGAGGGATAAGAAACACCAATGGCATTTAGAAAAGGAAATATGGAAACTTCTCACTGTAGCAGCTTCTTAAAGTACATTACATCTATATCATGAAAAGATTTAAAGTAATTACCTTCTAACAAGGAGTCATTGCTCCTGCAAGATGCAATAAGGTAGCAAAGCAGAAGCCCAATACCAAGAATGGATTCCCCCATTTGAAGCTTTTGATGTGGAGTCCCACAGACCCTGAAAAAACACTGACCATTACCTCTGCATTTGGTTATCCAACAGACCTTGATTGTAAGATGCTATTGCTGAAGACACAACATACATGACTTGTAGAACAAGGAAACATCAGTCTTATACTATCCAAACCATAATCACTACTGGCTATCTTTCAGTGCTGGACGGAGTTACACATGCAACCAGAGATGAAAAGTAATCCTCAGTATAGCCCAGATGTGAATCATGTGAACTACAGTAACCGACCTGGAAAGACATGCCATTGGTGCAACACTAGCATGAATGTTATAGGAATAACCAACCATGTTCTGATCAGATTTAATGTCCACTTCTAAAGATTGAGCCTATAACTGACCCAGATATCAGGTCTAGGAACCTGTGACTAGACAGTTGACAGACCATAAGAGCCTAATAATATTATTCATTGGAATAGACATAGGATTAAACTGACTACAAATGAGGAGCTACTTATACCAATAGATTGATACATAGCTCAATAGTCAGCAAAGAGGCGTTCTTATGCAGAAGATGGTGATTAACACAGAGACACACAACTAGTCAAGATGCAGAGAATAATGGGCTGCAAAGCACGTATTCCTGAATACGACACCTATATCCAACTTCTGCCTCCCAAGACTCATAAATCATTGCTGAAAAGGAAGCAGAAAGATTGTAAGAGTTAGAGGTGGTAGATGGCCACAAATAAACAGCTTTCCACAGAGCTGGTTAGTTGTTCAAATCAATTCACAGCAATCGTGACAGCAGACACAAAATACAAATAAATTCAATCCAGACTGAATCCCAGCATGGAAGTTGTGAGGTTGGGTAGGAAGCCAGAGTCCTTACCTGAGGAGCTATTGGCAACCAGTTGCTTCTGGGAGAGGGACAACCAGTTTTCCTTAAGGGCGTAATGCTGGATAGTTTGACTAGGCTCCAGCAGATGAGCCAACACATTTTGACTAGACTCGATAGGCCATATATATATATACACATATATATAGTGTGTGCATGTATATGAAGTGGGTGCATGAATTTGGGCTGGGGAATTGAGGGGGTCAGCACAGAGGGGAGGGGTTTTAATATGATCAAAATATATTGGATGAAATTTTCAATAAAATTTTTTAATACTTTACAATATCAATTAAAGAAAATAACTTCTACCTAAAGCATAGAAAAATTGGAATACCATATATTCAATACATATTCTTGAATGAAATTAAATGTGATAGTAAATGGTTCCTAGACTAGATAATTTTAATCTTGTCCTTTCATTAATCAATGATAATATCCTAGACCCCTACCAAAATCTCGACTTTCACCACCAAATAAATATAAACAAGTCTGCCAGACAGAAAAGAAATGATAGGAAATGATATAGTTGATAAACTTCATAAAGGAAAAATGTTATGGTCATGTAAGATAGTGATGTTTACACTTATTTTTAAAAAGGTATACTTATAACTGAATGCTAACATCCTTATGTATTATCTATATTTTCTTAATTTATACTTAACTAGTAGTATAATAAATATTACTGTGGAGTTTAAAGTATTCTAACATTAACAGACACATTTAAAATGTATTCTGGATTTAATTTGAATTACCAAGAATTCTGCATATTTGAATATCATTCTTATTGCCTTTAATTTTACTGTTTGGAAAAATAAATTTAGTTATCAGAGAAAAACTAGTTTCCTCACAAAACTGAAACATGATATCCCAAAAATGTAATTTTTCAAATTGTAAAGGATTATCATATCCACTAACACAATGATTGCCACATTTGCCTTGTCTTTTTTTCACTTTTTATTGAACTTTTTAAATTTCATAATTTTCCACTCAAATTCAGGCCCCGTCCCCCATCCATGCCTCTGCCTACCTCTCCACTGAACTCTATGCACTCTGCCATACATGCTGAGTTCTATTCATTCAGGTGTTTGTACCCCATTATCATATCCACTAACACAATGATTGCCACAGTTGCCTTGTCTTTTTTTTCACTTTTTTATTGAACTTTTTAAATTTCATAGTTTTCCACTCAAATTCAGGTCCCGTCCCCCATCCATGCCTCCGCCTACCTCTCCACTGAACTCTATGCACTCTGCCATACATGCTGAGTCCTATTCATTCAGGTGTTTGTACCCAAATGTCCTTCAGTGTAAATGCATCCACTGGAGTCTAGTCAGCCCATCCAGTGGTCATAATTAAGTTGTAAGCTCCCTCACCCATCAGGAATCAGTCTCAAATAGTTCTCAATCCAGTGCTGGCTGGCCACCTATTTCTCACCCCCCCGTTTGGGCCCTTGTTTCATTAAGTTGATATGGGTCCCATGCTCCTCCACACAGGGAGTCCTCCACCTCCCTGTGTTCATGAACCCACCCTGGCTTTTAGAATATTTCTGCCTCTTCTGCTATGGTCCCTGAGCCATGTGTGGGTGAGGTTCCATATAGGAGTCCCATCCTACACTCTGAAGTCTCTTATTCTTCAAAACTTTTCCAGTTGTGACCTTCTGTGTGCATCACACTCTGACGCACACGGAAGCCTCACTGGTGAGAGTTGTGGGGTGCATTAGCCCTCCATGAACCCCTTATATTCCATAAACCTTAGCTGTAGAGATTCAACTGTAGATGTATCATCTAGTACTGGCCATCTCCCAGGCATATGTTCTCTGTGCCTGACGAGACGTACAACTCTGCAATAGCTTCCATCTGTTGCAAAAAGAAGCTTCTTTAATGAGTGCTGTATAGCATGCTTGTCACTCTAAGGGAGGTCTCTTCTATCTGACACTGCATTCCCTGCCAAACAGCTCCCAGGTATACATATGCATTAATGTTCAGACACTTGGCATGCATTTCTCGTAGAGTTTCTATGGCATCACATTTCCCTCTAGGTTTCCTAGCCCCCCAAGATTCACTCATCTCCACTCATTTTTCTCCTATCTGGCCTCCCTCCTCCCTCTCTCCCTAGTCACAGTGCCCCCATTATCCCCACCCTCCTCCAAATACCGCCTGACCCCCGCCATCTTTCCTCTCCTGACTTCCCTCCCTCCCCCACACCGTGGTCCCTTGCATGTCCCTCCCTCATCTCCTCCCTGCAAATTACTCCCACTTTTTCTACCTCCCTCAGGTTACATCTGTTCCCTACTAACCCCCTTTCAGGTTGTTTGTGCCTTATATTTTTATAGGAAACATATGGTTCATACAGAGCTAATAGTGAACTTTATGTCAAACTATGTCCTGTGTCCCAGCCTTCCCTAGTGTCACTACTGTCCTGCTTTATGGAATTTAGGTATTTATCAATACTTTATTTTCCAAGAGGATGAGCAAATACTGACAAAAATCATTTATTGGCCAGATCTTAAATGTAAGTCAAGTTTCAAGTGTGGGAGCACACTTGGCTACAGTTTTCCTTAGTAGTTTAAAGCAATAACAAAAGCTGTTTTCAACAAGTTGCATCTTATACAAGCCCACACTCTTTTTATTCTTGTCACATTATTTCCTACAAATGATATCAAATGCTTCTTATTAGCATGTTTTAAAGGAGTCTTATGAGTCAGGCAAAGCTGATTAACCATCTCTTGGTGAGTCAAGTGTTCATATAGCTTCCTTTCCTCTTAATCTGAAACAGTTTTTAACAATGGTATCTCTGAAGATAACTTTCATAAATATTGAGAGGCTAAATAAAATTTTAATTGATTTTCCATTACCCAAGAACACCAAAACTGATTACAAAAATTCACAAATATCTGAAATTTATAATTCCCCCCAAATTTGAGAGCTTCTATTCAATATTTGAAGATTCAACAGTAGATGCCTATAATGATGTTCTACTCTATTAGGAACTTCTGACTTTAGTATAATATCCTGGGAAAGCTCACTATATTCAACACAAAATTATATTTAGAGAAAGAAGTGAGAAAAGCTTAAAGACATAAAGTGGTAGATTCAGTGGCTTTTGTTACCTCCCTATGTTCATTGTACAGAAAAATGTTACCCAAAGCAACAAATTGAATATGATGCAAAAAAGTTGCAATGTTCATTACATTTTCAAGCTATCACCATTATAGAACTTTGAACATAGTATGCCATGATTTTTGTAAACTGAGGCATTTATAGTAGTTTTTAAAATCTGTAACAAATTGCAAACAGGATGAGTTAAAATAGGAAAAATCATTGACTCCTGTTTCTGGATTCTGGTCACATAGTATCTTTCCTATATATCTTTGTCTCTGTAATAGTTCCATTCTTCTTTAAATATATTTTTGTTGAGTTTTGTAATTTTATACAACAGTTTTTAATGGGAAAGGGGAGACTCCCTCTCCCATTCATGCCTCCCCAACCCCCCTCCCCCCGACAGACCTCATGTATTCTGTCATATGTGTTAAGTCTTATCTAGTCAAGCATTTGTGCCCAGGCTGGTTAATGAACACAGGGAAGCAGAGGCTTTCAGGCCACTGGAAACTTGCACATGGGAATTATGGAAACAGTGGCATGGAGCACAGGACCCATGCCAACTCAATCAGACAGTTCCCTTCTTTATTGAGTAAAGGTCTTATTGGATTATGGGCCTGATCTACTCCAGCATCATCTCATTTAATAATAAATAGGTGCATTTGGAAGACTTTAGTTCAAGGTTAAGCCACATTCCCAACTACTATGAAGTTTGGAATTTGGCAAATCGTTTTAGAATGGCATAGTGTAACAACAATGCTTCACTGATATAGTGCAAAAGTAAATAGTACAGTGATAATTTTCCAACATTGTGCTTTAAATGGATTTAGACGTTCATA